>NW_008751652.1:398250-631569 GCF_000230625.1 Exophiala dermatitidis NIH/UT8656
TTAATAGTAGAAAGCTAAATCTAAAAACTAATATACTTTATATATATTTCGAGACTAAGACTATTCGAGAATAGCTTATATCTTTATAGATATAGATTAATACTCTCTATTATCTACTATATATCTATAGAATTTAAGCTATTAGATACTAATAATATACTTCGACGACTTTATATATAGTTTATAGTTATATAGTATCTTAAATATCTATTTAAGATAGTATTCGTATTCTTCTTTAGTCTATAAGTAGATAACGATATTATCTAAGTAGATAATTACGAACTTACTAATAAATTCTTATAAGATATTATTTATAATTCTCTAAAATATCGAAGAGATATTAGTAAGTCTAAATAATATAGTTAAGAACTTATACTTATTAAACTATATATTAAAGGCGGTCTTTTTAATAAATATCTTTCTTATCTAGATTTAGTAGTATTCTTAGATAAGATTAATCTTCGAGAGCTATTAAGCGACTTCGATAGTATTAAGATAATTCTAGATTCGAAGTAAAAAGTAGATATTCTTAACGATAATATTATTAAGAAGATAATAGTTAATATATATTCGCTATTTATCTTTAGATTTAGATATAAAGAGTATAGAGAAACTCTATAGACTCTTTAAGAGTCGAATTAGACTCTATTCTAGTAAAGTATAAATTTATTAATCTTATTTATCTTAATATTCTTTTAATAAAGAGTAGTAGAGTAAGTTAATAAACTTAATATCGTCTATATCGATTTTATACTTAACGTTCTACTTTATTAGAAACTTAATAGATAGTTCTTCTCGAAATACTATTTTAAATCTTTTAAGAATACGCCTAAAACGCCTATTCTTAGTTCTAGATATTAAAGAGATTACTTTATCGCTAGAACTCTATTCTCGTATAAGATATAAAATAGAAGTCTAGTTAAATATCGATAGTTTAGAAATCGTCTTCTAAGTCTTTTAGAAGCTAAGTAGATTTAATTCGATCTCTTTAATATCTTTATAGTTAATAATTTAAAAGAGTTAAAGAGATATTAAAGTTAATTTTCTAGTTCTATTATATATCGTTATATATAAGTAACTAAAATTCTAGAAAGCGCTATACTTCTTTAGCTAGTTAAGTCTAAGAATAATATTATACGCGTCCTAATCTAAGATATAGAGTATCGTTTAAGCTCAAAAGTTATTAATAGTTAGACTTATTATAATAGCTTAATTAAAGAGAGTTATTTCGCTATTAATAAGATATATTCGAAGAGATAATCTCTAAATAATTTTATAGTTCTTATCTAGTCGCTTAGTAACTCTTCTTAAGATATAGAAGATATTAGAGCTCGTATTAAGAAGAACCGTAATAAAATAAGAATTACTATACTATTCTAGTAATTTACTAGCGATATTATATCTCTAGATATAGTTTAAGTTATAATTAAAGACTTCGATCGTATTAATAGTAATATTTATTAGATTATCGAAAGAGAGATTAGGATCTAATAGACTTATATCGATAGTCTTTAAAGAGTCTATAACTTCTTTATTATCGCTAAATATTCTATTATCTAGCGACTCTTCTCTTTTCTCTAATAGTCTTATCTTATAGACTTCTTTAGATTAGAGTAATCTTTTTTTTAATAGTCGGCTTCTTTATAATCGAAGTAAAGACTATCGTCTTAATACTTCTAACGAAAGCTACTTAAAAATCTATATCTATTTCTACGACTATATAAGATTTTAGTCTTAGTAAATAAGAAGAATTCTAGTTAAAGACTATTAAGGGCTATCTCGATATTACTATTAGCGTTCTTATAATCTAGTTAGATAGTCTAAGGAGATTAAGAAGATTTTCTTAAGAAAAATCTTCTTAAGCGATCTCGAAAAGAGACTATTCTATATACGTTAGCTTATATCTCTCTTTCGCTTTTATTTATAAAAAGAGCGTAATTTCTATAATTTTAAAGAAGTATAGTATTTAGAAGAAGTTCTATTCGATTTCGAATAATTATTCTAAGCTTTCGTTTAGAAATAAGTAGATATTCGATATCGCTAAAGTAAGAGTCGAGATATAGCTAAAGAGTTTCGATCTTCTATCGAAATTCTTATACTATTTCTATTTACTTAAGAGAGTCGAACTTATCTCGATATTACTTCTATATCCTAACGTCGCTAAATATCGTCTAGAATACTTTCTTCTATATCTTCTAGTTAGTTAGAAGTAGATCGGTTTCGAGACTATATTTTATATCTTAGTATATAAAATTTTATTATATTAAGATATTATCTTTAAAATAGAAAATTACTAGAGTAATACGTTCGCGACTCGTTAAAAAATATTTATTAACGACTTTTTTCGTATCTAACTACCTTTTAATATAGATTAGCTAAACTCGTATCGCGTCGTTATTTTAATAACTCTTATATTTTAGAAGCTTTTCGAGTTTTATTCCGCTAATATCTTAAAATAGATCTAATAATAGATACTACTATCTAGATAAAGATCTAGATATATTTATCTAGTCTATAGATAAGAGGATAATTCTTAATAGACCGTCTATAAATATTAAAGTAAAGATTTCGAAGATTCTATAGTATTATAGATAGTCGGCGAGAGCCGCTATAGTTCTTTCTAGATTTTTAAAGCAATTCTCTTCTAGAAGTCTATATATCTTCTATAGATTAGCTTCTTCTATAAAGATATCGATTTTTAATACTACTATTACTAGAGTTAAGAGAATATTTATACGATATTTAGTATAAAAGAGCTTTTAAACGTAGTTTACGAAATATAAGTAAAAAACGAGTAGAAGATAATATATAATAAAAGAAAGATAAGTAATCTTAAGAAGAATATATTCTTTATAAAAACTTTTATCTTATTTAGCGAGAGCGCTTTATAACTAGCTCTCGATATTCGAAATCGTCTCTAGCTAAATAGTACTCTATCTCTCGAGAGATCTTATTATACGTCTTTCTTTAATTAATCTATTATTTTCTATCGTCTATAATAGTATAGATAAATCTAGATAGATCTAGATAATTATCTAGTTTCTACTAGTATAGTTTAGATAGAGTTCTAATAAAGAGTTCGTTCTAGTAATAATATTTCTTTCTTTATCGATATATTAAGTTCTTTAATAATATTATCGTTTATATTATCTAGACTAATAGAACGTAATTAAGAACGTTAAAGTAGTCGTTATTATTATATCTTAGTTATATCGCTAGTTATCGTTTATAGTTAAGAGTATCTAAGAATAGCAAGACTAAAATTTTCGAGAGAAAGAAGTTACTATTTACTACTATAATTTATCTTTCTCGATAAGAAATTTTTATCGTTACTCGTCGTTTTAAGAGTATAATTTTCGTAAGTCTTCGCTACGAAACTAGAAGAGATTCGTCGAGCGTAAAAGATAAGCTTCGAGCTAGAAAATTTTCTTATTAGTTAGTTTTACTATATATTAAGGCGATTTCGTTTATCTTTAATCGACTTCGTATAGAAAAGTATCGATTTTCTCGACGATCGACTACGCTTCTCTTCTTCTCGAGAGAATATAGAAGTTCTTACGAACTCTAGTTTAAAGTAGAGAACTATCTCGTCGTCGCTACTAAATATAATTTTTCGGAGAATTTATTCTATTTTAACGGGGCCTAGGGTCTCGTTAGACTATATACTTTCTAGGGGTTATACGATAGCGTACGACGCTAGTCGAGACCGAAAGACGGTCCTCGACGTCTTTACAATGCTTGGCACGTAGGGTGCCCATTTTGTCACAATCTTGTTCCCGTGACCTCGCTTGTAGTCGTCACGTGAGAAGCATGCTAGGCAGCAATATGCAGCTCGGTCTCGGTCGTCAGCTCGGTCATATCGCTTGACCGCAATAGTCCATGCATCTTACTCATCCAAGCCTTGTCAGCTTACGACGCGGGATGCTTACAGCTTTATTACACTGCTACCGATCTCACATGTCTCTGCGCTCTCTGGTCTGTAAGTGACGAAATATTGTTTGCTAGAGCTGAGTAGTGCCGCTGGCTCTGCATGACAACACCTCACAACTTCAACGATTCAGCCTGTTCATCTCAAGCCGGGTGGACAAAGACACAATATATGGAATGAACGACTCAATTCCCTGGCCATACTCCTCAGGCACCTTACGGGAAGCCCTACTAAATTTCGGGCTCTTCTATATCACTGCGGAAGTTGACAGGTACTCCTTTGGCGGAGGCAGGTGATCAAAGCTTGGGAGTATCTCTACAGTCTATCCAATCCCAGGGTAGAGGGTGTTGAACCTTTTCAGTTCCTATATCTGGACTTCCGCCACAACAGCAACGGCTACCTCTGGCTTATACCTCCTTGAGCCATGGGGCAGAAGCGCCGTCGCCTTGCCTTATCCTGCGTTGCTTGCCGTCGGCGCAAGGTCAAATGTGACCGGACATTCCCTACCTGTGTCCGCTGTCAGAAAAGTGGCGTTACATGTGACTATGTTCCTTATACCTCCCAATCCAATACTACTCTCCCCACTCCTTCTGAAGAAAGTCCGCACGTTGCCCGAGAAGGGTCGGCAAACTCTTGGACGGAAGAGGCAAACGAATGGCATGTGCGCTCAAAACAGCACGAGAACGCCCGGCCGTACCGCAATACCAGCCCAGCAGCCCCGGCTCCTCGAAGCACTGCTAGGACTTCCCGTGAAGACCGTCATAGGACTTCTAATCCCTCGACATATTTTATGGCCTCAGGATCACGGCCATTATCTACAGATGCTCTGTTTGGCGTGAAACGGGCAGTTGCCCCTGAGGCGGCCACAGACAAAAACAGTTTGCAGGGACAATACTGGGCCCTTCTCCGAGGGAAAGGCCTGAAAACTCAATATTTTGGCCCAAGCCATGCTGGCAGCCTTCTTCTGCAGTTCGAGGAACTTAGCCGCTTTGTCAAGGATATCTTGCAACGATTGCCTACCTTACAAAAGGCAAGGGAAGAGTTCAAACGGCAACGACGCGAGGCCAGGCCCAGTTTGGTTTTGCCCGACCCTCAGACACTGGTATCATTGATTCCCGATCGGCCAAAGACCGATGCCCGTGTTCAAGAATATTTCAAAACCATAGAGACGACATACCGTGTGCTACATGCCCCAAGTTTTTTCCAAAAGTACAAGGCATACTGGGGGTCATCTTCAGAGGCTACGGAGGCATTCCTGGTCCAGCTCCTTCTTGTCTGTGCTTGCGTCAATTGCGTCGTCCCTGACGAACCCGCAGCATTTATGGGCCCTAGCTCGGTCGGCAGAGACAGAGCCATCAAATGGATCGAAGTATGCGAGACCTGGCTCGATCTGCAGAGCCAAAAACATATGACACTCGAAGTTTTCCAGGTTCAAGTCCTCATTGTCATTGCAAAGAAGATGAATTGCGTAAAAGTGAAACGCGAGTGGACTGTGGCTGGGCATTTGTTAAGAATGGCCATGGCTATCGGCCTGCACCGGGAGCCATCATATCTGAATACAAATGTCTCTGTCTTTGATCAAGAGATGCGCAGAAGATTATGGTTCACCATCCTGGAACTGGAAGTGCAAGCCACGCTAGACCGTGGCATGACTGCCAGCCTGGGCCCTTTTGACTGGGACTGTCTGCCACCATCGAACATCCATGATGAGGACTTGGACCCTGACATGGAAAGGCTTCCTCCTGCTCGGCCCATCACGACGTTTACAAGAACCTCATTCCTTTATTTAGCCCAACAGCACTTGCCCCTAAGGCTGGAAATTATTTCCAGGATGAACAGCATTCGAGGCTGTCTCGAAAGCGACTCTGTGATTGACCTTGATCAGAAAATACGGCAGATCCTCGACGCTTTGCCAAAATGGACAGACACGGCAGCCCAGGCAATGTCGCGCGATCTTTCCGAGATGGTGCTCTATGAGTATCTCCTACTGATTCATCAACCATTTGCCGCACAGGCTGAAGGGCAAACCAAGCATTTTTATTCGCGCCTTGCCCGCCGCAGTGTAGCGTTGACGACCTTGAAAACGTACACAGACATGGCACCCAGCAGTGCATTGACTTTCGAGGGTCTCCGGAGCGATCTCTTTCGAGCAAGTCTGGCGATATGCCACGACATTGCTGTCACTGGGACGGCGAAAGATGATATGCTGCAAGATAAGCCCACATTGATGTCCCTCGTTGAACAAGCAGTTGACATCATGGAGAACCGCATCCGACATCTCGGGCAAGGCTTTCACTCATACTGGCTCACATCTAGCGCACTGGCGTTAGTTCGGTCCAAATTGATACCAGGCAGATCAATAGAAGACCTTGCACAACAAACCGCGGATCGCGTGGCCACGCTACACCAGTACATGATGAAACAACAATCGCTTCCGCCTGGTTTCGGCAGGAAGGGGGAAGAGGATACAGCGATGAGTACCGCCAACACTCTGGTTGGTATGAGTGGCCAGACTCCTATCACACAGGGGCTGCCCGAAATCGATCCCTTTGGGGCCCTTCGAGACGATTTTAACGTCTTTTCCGACACACTGTTTGATTTCGATATGCCCGATATTTGGGGCATGGGCGGGTTTCCACAGTTGCAGTAATACGCAACTATGAACAGAAGTCGAGTAATCTTCGGTCACGAAATATGGACTTCACTCTTGCTCCGCAGGGAGTAATCTGTTCTAGTTCGATCACTCTCGTAGATGGAGTAGCAAGACCTAATATACAGTTGTCATCTAACTGTCAGTGGTTATGCCACAGTGCCCCAGGAAGTCTCCAGACCACCTCGGTTTTGTTATGGTTTTTTTGCGCCCTCTGCATACGAATCCTCTCATAAATTGTCACTTCGTGAAGAACCATGACATGGACAAGATGAAGACGGTCCTGGTTGACGGTCCAGCACTTCGCTTACGTAATCGCGCTTATTCAGAGTCACGTGGCAAGAGTGTGTCAGCAGCTCACGTGATCTTGTTCTAGCCCAAGCTTTGCCAAGACTAGAGAAAACCCTGCGCGGCAGAGTTTCCACTTGTGGAGAGCGCTTATCGCTAGTGCCTGCGGCTGCCTCTTTCTTTGCCTTGTTCCAAAATTTCATCTTCGCCCCTTCCCGCTACTACATAACAACCCCTTCAAACCTCACTTCTTCATCTTCGCTTGCTTTCATATTCACCTTTTTCCTTTCCTGCATCCAATTTCTCTCTAGACTTGTTTGCGCCTACTTCCTGGTGCTCTCTTCTGTCTCCGATTTTCCCTGTCATACACCCACTCCCCGAAAAAGTACATCTCGACTTTCATCATGTCTTACGGTGGTGGTTACGGTTCGTCCAGAGACGGCGGTCACTCCAACGGGTACGTACATTCGAATCTCCCGTTGTGGAGTTCGTCTTGCTGGTGTAGTGCCGGGGTTGATCCCGCCTACATTTCAGCACAGGCTGACGCATTCTGTCCCAACACCATTACTAACAATCTTGACAGTTATGGCGGTGGCCACAGCTACTCTAACGGTTACTCCAACGGCGGCGGCTACTCTAACGGCGGCTATGGCGGATCCAACGGATACTCCGGTGGTGGTGGCGGCGATAAAATGTCAAACTTGGGCGCTGGTTTGAAGACACAACACTGGGATCTTGCAGCCTTGCCCAAGTTTGAAAAGTCATTCTACAAGGAGGATCCTGCCGTCACAGCGCGGTCGCAACGAGATGTCGACGAGTTCCGCAGAAAACACGAAATCACTGTTCAAGGCCGCAATGTTCCCCGGCCGGTTGAGACCTTCGACGAGGCTGGATTTCCTTCTTATGTCATGAACGAAGTCAAGGCTCAAGGCTTCACTCACCCCACTGCCATTCAATCCCAGGGCTGGCCTATGGCGCTTTCCGGTCGTGATGTGGTTGGTATTGCTGAAACTGGTTCGGGAAAGACTCTTACATACTGTCTCCCTGCCATTGTTCACATTAATGCCCAACCGCTCCTCGCACCTGGTGATGGCCCAATCGTCCTTGTCCTTGCACCAACTCGAGAACTCGCCGTCCAGATTCAACAAGAGATGACCAAGTTTGGAAAATCTTCTCGTATCCGAAACACCTGTGTCTATGGTGGTGTCCCCAAGGGTGGCCAGATCCGTGACCTCGCTAGAGGCGTGGAAGTGTGCATTGCGACCCCAGGTCGTCTCATTGACATGCTCGAATCCGGCAAGACTAACCTGCGTCGTGTGACTTACCTTGTTCTGGATGAGGCAGATCGTATGCTTGACATGGGTTTCGAACCTCAGATTCGCAAGATTATCGGTCAGATTCGTCCTGATCGACAGACTTGCATGTGGTCTGCAACTTGGCCGAAAGAAGTTCGCCAGTTGGCTTCCGACTTCCTCAACGACTTCATCCAGGTCAACATTGGCTCCATGGATCTGTCTGCCAACCACCGTATCACTCAAATTGTCGAAGTCGTTTCTGAATTCGAGAAGAGAGACCGTATGGTGAAGCATCTCGAGCAAATCATGGAAGACCGCAACAACAAGATTCTCATCTTCACTGGCACCAAACGTGTTGCCGACGAAATCACCCGATTCCTGCGTCAGGATGGTTGGCCCGCGCTCTGTAAGCAACACCCGTACTCCGTCAAGCAACATCACTGAGTGCTAACAATGTGAACAGCAATCCATGGCGACAAGCAGCAAAACGAGCGTGACTGGGTTTTGAACGAATTCAAGACTGGCAAGAGTCCAGTCATGGTTGCTACGGATGTTGCATCCCGTGGTATCGGTATGAACAAGAAAAAGCCCCCTCCCCCCTCTCCTTTCACTTATGTGTGCTGTTTTTACGGCATATCTCCCATTGCCGTCGTGTGATATGGTGCGCGCTCTCTTCGCTCGTTACGCGCCGACAGTTTGCGTAACTTGTCCAGGCTCTATGTTCTCCTAGGTCCTTGTTCCAGGAAATCTTGGATCTTTTGCTTTTGCAGTTTGCCAGGATCCAGCATCTTGACTTCCGCTCCTGCTTCCGTGAGAAGTAGGTGGCGGGACCACTCATCTTGACCAAATCAAGCTGCAAAACCAGGATCTCCTTTTTCGCAAGGACCGTAGACGATTGCCGAATCCCCGGACATGGACATTGGCCATCAAACGGATAATGCTCCGAGTTTCAAAGAGAGAGTGCTCTGCATCTCCGGCTCACACGACCACATATGGTCCCCGACGCTCCTCGTAAGAATTGCCATTGGCAGTGTTGCTAACCTATCCTTCAAGATGTCCGAGATATCACTCACGTTTTCAACTATGACTACCCCAACAACTCCGAGGACTATGTTCACCGCATTGGTAGAACAGGTCGTGCTGGGCGGAAGGGTACAGCCATCACCCTCTTCACCACTGAAAGTGAGTTTACCCTCTGTCAACGGTGGTTCAATGTGATTCTAACATGCAACAACAGATGCCAAACAAGCACGTGACCTACTTCATATCTTGCAGGAGTCCAAGCAGAACATTGACCCTCGTCTTGCCGAGATGGCCCGTTACTCTGGCGGCGGCGGTGGTGGCCGTGGCTACGGTGGCCGTGGCGGCTATCGTGGCGGTCGTGGTGGCGGCGGCGGTGGCTTCACCTCCTCCAATGCCGCTCCTCTTGGCCGCAGCCGTTGGTAAACGTTTGAGCATTTCCGGTTTGGACGAGTGATTCGATTTTTCTTTGCAAGTTTCGTCACGCACGTGCTTTACAACCCGAACCTCGATAGACCTGTACCGTGGGCTGCGTTCCCGGGATTTTAGGCGTTATGGTGCATCTGGAAGGCAGACAGAATGTGTTTATGGGGCTGGATCTGCGTGCTTTGTCTCCCAGGGAATCGGGCAAAAGGGCCCATGGGTCGATCGTGTACAGCTGGGAGAAAGCTGGCAGGACTGATATTTGATGTTCCCATCAGAGGAAGACTTTTGAGGGATCATCTTAGCGTACCGCATTGTCAAGATATTAGAAATAGACAATACCCATGATGTGTGTAAAGGCGAGAGCAGTTACAGATGTTTAATTCGTTTCAATGTATTGGAGTCGAAGTGAGTAATTAGGCATATATTGATTCAAGTTGATCGGATGGTAACTTCAGGTTCTGCCATGGTTGGTGGAGACATGACACGGTGTAGTCCGATTGGCCTTGAACCGACGACGACCGGATCTGGGGCGGCATGGCAGCCTCTTCTTGTTCGTGTTCATCTCCCCGCTGCAGTGTGCTTCTCTTGCTCTCATCCTGGTACCAGTAGCTCGTGATATACAAATCCGATCAGCTGAACCGAACCCATTGGCGACTCTGCATCAGTGACTGCGTCGTCAGTCATCACCATGGCCATCCCAACGGTCTTGGTCATTGCGGGCTCCGACAGTTCAGGCGGAGCGTGAGTCCCATCAATCAGCTAAATTATTCCGCCCAGTTGAGGCAATCTTCTCATCTTCGATACTGACTAGAAGCCATGTGACAGAGGTCTTGAAGCAGACCAAAAGGTCCTCACCGCTCATGGCTGCCATGCCATGACGGCCACCACGGCGTTGACTGCCCAAAACACTCTCGGAGTGGACAATGTGCACATCACGCCGCCGACGTTTGTGGGAAAACAAATCCATGCGTGTTTAACTGATATTCCCTGTGATGCGGTCAAGATTGGTGAGTTCTTTCTGCTGCTGCCTTTTGATGGATTTAGTAGCTGCCGGCGGGTTTGGTTGGGTTGAGACCGGCCTCGGGCATTCATCCATCAGCCATGCAATTGTGACGTTGTTGGCATTGGGATCCATGTTGATGTTGGACCTTGTTTGGATCTTTTTTTGCAGGCATGCTGGCATCAGCCGAGACCATCAGGGTCGTAGCCGATTCGCTCGAGAAACATCAAGTGTCGACGATTGTTCTGGATCCGGTATGTTTGTTGTCCTATCCTTGCCTTTTTGAATGATTCTTGTTGTTATGATGTTGGCCATCCATCCATTCCGAGTCCTTTCAACAATATCGGAGGCCAGCTCCATATATCGTTTGCTCCACAAGCAGGCTCCCACGTAGTCCCTTGTTCTTGTTGAATTGACAAGTGTACTGGTTCTAGGTCATGGTAGCCACAAGCGGCGCCCAGCTCCTACCAGGCGATGCGGTGCGCAACCTGCGCGAAAGACTGCTTCCAATGACGACGCTGTTAACGCCTAACATCCCCGAGGCGACGCTCCTACTCCGCGACGCAGACGTGCAGTACAAGTCCCCATCGAGTCTAGAAGACTTGAAAACCCTCGCTAAGATGGTTCATCAGCTAGGACCGCGTGCAGTTCTCCTAAAGGGAGGACACATGCCACTAACGCGCGAGTATATCAAAGCGACCAACGACGATGATAGGGCAGTCACCGTTGACGTCCTATACGACGGCCACAACTACACTCTGATCGAGTCACAGTTTCTGCAATCCAAGAACACACACGGCACAGGCTGTTCGTTGGCCTCTGCCATCGCCGGCAACCTGGCACAGATGAAACGAAAACAACAACACAAACAGATAAAATCCCAGCAACAACAGCAACAACAGCTGTCATCTGATCTCGATCTCCTACCCATCGCCGTCCGTCTGGCGGTCTACTACGTAACAACCGGCATCAAAACCTCCCAGCCAGACCTGGGCCACGGCTCCGGCCCCATCAACCACTTCCACAACATACAAATCCAACCCTTTTCCCGCGGCCATTTCATCGAATACTTGCTCAATCACCCCCGAGTCGCGCCCTCATGGCAAAAATACACCCACCACGACTTCGTCACCCAACTAGCGCGTGGCACGCTCTCGGAAACCTTATTCAAAAACTACCTAGTGCAAGACTACTTGTACCTCACACACTTTGCACGCACAAACGCTCTGGCAGGCTACAAGTCGCGCAACATGGCGGACATTTCTGCCTCGGCCCATATCATCCTGCACATTGAGCGCGAAATGGCCCTTCACTTGGGCTATTGTGCCGAATTTGGCATTTCAAAGCAGGACCTTGAACATCCCAACCGCAAAGAGTCGCTTGCTTGTGTCGCGTATTCGCGGTATGTGTTGGACGTGGGGAATACTGAGGATTGGCTTGCGCTGCAGATGGCCCTGGCGCCGTGTCTTATTGGCTATGGCGAGACGGCGAAGAGACTTGTTGGTGATAAGGAACGCAAAACGACGGATCAGGGAAATAGGTATTGGAGATGGGTGGAGAATTATGTCGCGGACGATTATCAGGAGGCTGTGCGTGTTGGAAAAGGTGAGAAAGACCAAAAAGTTGATGGTGTGGTGTGAATGTTTATGTTGGGAATGTTTACTGATGTATTGTTTGTTCAGATCTCATCGAAACACATATCGTCAAACAATCACCCCAACGGGTCGAGGAGCTCGTCAACATCTTTGCTCGGGCTACGGAGATGGAAGTCCGCTTCTGGGACTTTGATGCTCATCTTGATCCGGAGGAGGAGGATTAGATGCCAAAAGTACCCCCAAAGAAAAGTAAAAACACGGAAGCCCATGTGCTGGATTGAATATGGAGATTGAAGATATATAGAAAAGCCTGACTGATTGAAAAACAACTCTCATGATACATTGCAGTATATACATAACTACCGTAGGATGGTCGAGAAATGACCGGGCCAAGCCATGCAATTAATCGTCACTGTAATTAGGTCTGGTCGACCTTACCTAGGATGCCACCAGTGGCATGTAATGTCGAGCTCCGAGACGAGTCGTCGAAAACGATAAGAACTCTGAAGGATACTTAGGTACTGAGCGGGTAAACAACGGCAGAAGACGTCAATACAATACGAAAACCAAAACAATGAGGAAAAGTCAAGTTTGTATTACACGTTTGGCAGCTCCCAGTCCTGTTACATCTACATCAAGCGTTGCGATTGAGTTGCTTCACTCATCCGACGACGCCTCCTCCGAACCCCACGGGCCTCCTTTGTCCTCCGTTTTCAGGAAGGATGGCCATGACTTTATACGCCTTGCCCATGCCCTTGGGCCCGCCCTCGACGAGTCGTCTCCAGCCCATGTCGAATTCACGGATTTTTCGGTCTAATTCTTCCTCTTCCTTGTCTCCTACGGCGGCTGCGGCGTCTGAAGACCCAGACGGCCGATCTCCTTGCTGTAGCGATGCTTGTCCTGACGGCGTTGACATATGCTTTTTCTTCCGCAATTCTCGCAACAGCCGGTCCGCACGCTCCTTAATACCAAGCTGAGTCAGCCATGCGCCCTGCTCAACAGGTCCATGGACTTCGACGCCGGGACTAGCTTCCAACGCGGCATCGGCCAGGGCCTCAAAGTCGACGTCGGCACTAATATCGGCATCGCCGGCATAGACGAACGGCGAAATGATTTTATGTTTCCGAATCGCGCGGAGAGAGTTGACGGGGACGGTGTCCAGTGGGCCATAGTCGATGATCAGGGCGGCTCCGGCTGCTGGTTGTCGAGCGCTGCTCGTCACCGTGTTGGCTGTGGCTGATGATGATGAGGCGGTGTTGCTGCTGCTGCTGCTGACGTCCCCACCGATACGGCGTGCAAACTCCTGGACGTAGCGTGAACTCTCGGGCGACACTTCGATGCGGGAACCTACTTGGTTCTTGAGGGCGCGATAGCGCGGTCGTGCGGGTATCACTAGTGAGCTGGGCGTGCTTGCCTTTGCGAGCGTCAGTTGGAAATCAGGCTCGGGTTCTTTTTTTCTGTGAGAGTCTTCCCTCTCCATTTCGGCGGCAGTCAGGATGGAAAATTTGTCGGACCGCGTTGAAGGAGCCACGAGTAATTCTCGCCATTGAGGAAGGTTCTTTTCGCTCCTCGCTGTAGAAGCGGACGAGGATGGCTTCGATGCAGGCAAAGGCTGCTGGCCGGCCTCTCTGAGTAACTGCGCTTTCGCCTCTTCTTGTTGACTTTCTTCCGGTTTCGGTTGCACAGACTCAAAAGCATGGATGGGAAGCGCATCAAAGAACTCGTGGGCAATGATGAAAGGCATACTGCCGTCCTGATGCTTCGGGTTCGGTCTCGGTAACAAAGCAATGTCTTCCACCCATCGAACAGGAATGCCTTGTTTGCTAGTCGCCTCCCACCACACATTCTTGCCAGTATCGTCTCGGACTTCCTTCATCTCTGCACCGGGGCCGCAGAGCAAGTCTTTCTGTTTCAGACGCAGGCCCTCTCCAGCCTCGACGAGCCAGACGGCTTCGACGGCCTGTGCAAAAGTTTTGAATTGTCCCACCGTCCTCAAAATATCACTCATCAAAGTGCCTCGACCGGGACCCATCTCGATAAACTGGACTCCTTGTCTCGGTCGACCTTGGGCCATCCATTCTGTCATGAACCAGATTCCCACCAATTCGCCGAAGATTTGTGAGATCTCAGGCGACGTGATGAAATCTCCTGCGCGGCCGAACTGGTCTGCGTCCTCGTCAGACGTCTGCTGACTACTCGTATAGTATCCGCCGTCCGGATTCGTTAGGCATTGGCGCATATATGAGGCGATGGATATCGGTCCGGTAACCTATTGTTAACGAGATATCTTAGCTCCACGTTCCGTTGCGAAAGATGAAATCTCACTCGAGCGAAACGAGCTAAGTATACAGGGGCGCACTGGGTCGTACCTCAATCGCCTGGGCAATGGTCTTCGCAAGCGGCGTCGACCACTGCCGAGCCGGGAGGGCTGGCCTCGTTGCCGGCTCAGCCTGCGGCGGTTGGGTCGCGGTCTCGGTCACCGCATCGGCCGGCTCTTCAGCCTTTGCGCTGTATTCTGCGCATAACTGGTGCATGCGTCCATGGCTGAAGAGGGGAGAGTAGACGTTTGGATGTCTCCCCTTGCCGTTCGAGGGTACTAGTAGTAATCGCGGGTTTGCCCTGCCAGTAAGTCCATGTCCATGCTTCAGGCGCAGCAGCTGTGAGACCCGGATAGCTCCATGTCTCATCGCGGGAGACCCTATAGCCTCTGGTGTCGACTATAGGGACAAATGCTGACGTACTGGTGTCCAGATTGAAGTAACTAGCAGGAACTGGAACTTTTGGTCAGTAGTTGTAGCGTGGAGTGTTGGAGGAGGAATCGGACGTCTTGAAACCAACGGAGCTGGAAAAACTAATATCCTTAGCTATGGCTCTGCATTCAACAACCGTCTTCCAACTATTACAGACTATTGTGGTCAAGGAGAGCCATCTCTCTTACACCTAACAGACCGAGCTGACTCTACCGCCTTTTCCAGATGCTGACCGTAAGACGATTTACGCGGCTGTGCCCGAACAGCAGGGAGAAACGGCTAAGTAGACACTTACACTGATATACTGTGTATTATTGAGTAGCGAATCCATGTGTCCATCGGGTATCTTTAGCATAGTTGGGGGTATATTCGGTCGTTGCTTTTTTCCTTACAAACATATAGTGTCAGTCACGACCAAACAAACTCCATGGACGTCCACGCCCTGCCAGCAGCGCGAGAGATGTTGAGATTGCAAAAAGAACTCTCCAAAGTACCGATCCACCCTCTCCGTGAGGCGCCATCCCCATGCATGGTGAACAGAACGAAAAGATAAGAATGAACATAGGCAGCCTGGTCGGTCCATTTCCTGGGCCGTATCAGAATGGACTGAACGGGCACACGTGCCAGATGTGTGGCACCAGCGCGGACCGTCGTTCCAGTCGTGCAAAGGCCGAGCACTTGCAGCACAGCCAGAAAAGACTTTCTCTCATGTTCATGACCGCAAATCGACAAACTCCGTCTTCTCGCCCTGTCCCTGTTCACGAGCCAGCGCCTCGAATTCGCCTCCCCACCCGCTATATCCTCGCGAAAGAGAGCTAGTGTTTCTGCCCCGAGACTGCTGGTGGACATTGGATGATTGGGTCGGCTTAGGCTTGAGCATGCTGGGCGGGAACTGTTTCCTGATGCGCTCCTCCTTTTCAAGCTCTCTCTTCTGTCTCCTGGAAAGCCGGCTTTCCTCTCGCGTCTTCTCCTGTTTTTTCTGCGCCTTTCTGATCTCTTTGATTGTTTTGGTCCTCTGATTCGGGACAGCCGCATCAAGACTAGCCCCTGGCTCATCCTCAAACTCGTCGTCCTCCTCAACCGCCTCTGTTGAAGTCGGCCGATCGCTAAGACCCTGTGTACGCTCGCGCTCGTGCGGGACTCGTTGCGATTCGTTAGGAATGCCTCGTGCGTTGTTGATCTTGCTAATGAAGGCAGACAACTTCCGTTTCTGCGACCAGCATTCGGATAAAATCTCTTTATCCAAAGGGCCCATTCCGTCGTCCTCCAGACGTTCATTGACCATGAGAATCTTGTCGTGTGCTCTAATCAAGATGCGTAGAAACTCAACGAGCTCCTCGATGGTTTCACTAACCCTGAGGTGGGTAAGTTCACGCTTCGCGAGAAGCTTCTGAACGGTCGGAGTTCGAGATTTGACTGCGGCGTGCTGTTCAAGTTCGGTGATGTGAAGTTTCAATAACCGTTTGACATTAAGCATGTCAGGAGCAAGTCTTCTCAGGGCTCTCAGGGTGTTATTCTTGCGTGGATCACGTTCGAAATCCAGGTCTCCATCTTTTGTCTTGTTCAACCGAGCACCATTCAAGCCGTTTGTCGTAGCAAGTGCTAGCTCCAGATATTTGGTAAGAACCTTCGGGGACATCCTAAGCTTTTGGCCTTCGACCTCGGTAGATGGAGTCTGATCTGCAGCTTCCGCATTACCCTGCATCAAGTCCAGTATTCGATTGGCAATCTCAAAGACGTTGGGGTTGTTCTTGTCGCGAAGACAAGTGCTCATGGCAATGAAAAATGTGCCTCGAACCATCAGTCGGTCCTGGATCTCCTTTGGCCGTGGCTGGCGAAGGACATCCAGAGTCGCTTGACTGGCACGCGACACCCGCAAAAGCCGAAGGTATGTCATAATGTTTTGATGGTCAGGGACAATCTTGTAAGGTCCTTCAGGAGATGTTAGCAAATCCCAATAATATTTCCCTTGTCGCAAGTAGCGTAGTGCTGTTGTTGTCTCTAGAAGCATCGAAAGTGTGTTTCGGCCGGGAGTCGCATATATAGAGGTTGGAGCGGAGCCTCGTTGTGGAAGATACGAAACCGGCTTGGCCAATGATTGACTCGATCCAGGTGAGGCCTGGCGCTCGCCAGAAGCCGCGGTCGTGTCACTATCCTCCGCGACAGTGTCAGAATCCGGAGCTTCGGAGGCATCAGGATTCTTTGAGATGTTCATAGTTTGTTGGACTAAGTTGAGAATGTCTTCATGGGCCTTCGGGTCGGTCGAGAGCATTAACAGTCTCCCCATTGCACACACTAGAGCCTCATCGAGCTGGAGATCGCCCTTCCTCCATCGTGCGGTAATATCGACCCAGAGTTTCCGGGCGTCAGAAACCGCCTGTTCGAAAAGTGGCTGTGGGTCATAACTTGGGCCGTTCCGACTTCCCATTTCTATCGCGCGCGCACGAACCTCTGCATTGATAGCCTGGAGTATGGTGGTAAATGTTATATGGTCTGGCGCACCCGGGCCTTTGTCTGGCAGCCTTCCTGCAATGCGCCAGAGAGAATCGATGTCATTGGCGCGAGCACATACGCTGAGGACCGCGTTCGTGTGGATCGTTGTAGGGGTTACATTGGAATTCGCAGCAAAAATAGAATCGTAAACGGCAACGGCTTGCTTAACAGCATTCGGTTTCTTGATGTTTTCTCGATATCCCTTGAGCATTATAGTGTAGGTATGGGCGTCAGGCTTGTGGCCTCGCTTCTTCATCTGTACAGGCAGGCTTCGTCAGTTGCGTCCCTGAGACCAGTCAGGCGCATTGTCATTACCTCATTATAGACCTTCCATGCCATGGACGGCTCCCCCTTGCTCATCAACCAATCAATAATATGATTCCAACTGACGATGTTGTCCACAGGCATGCCATCGCGGGACTTCTCGCTGGCGCGGACCAGGCTCATGGCAGCGTCGAAGTCGTCATCTCTGAGTTTCTCCACCACGGATTGAGCCAGTTTAAGCGGGTCGACCAGGTATTTCGCCTCCAGCCTCATCGCCCTGTCCAGGTTTCTGCCCGTGGAGTCGGTAATGAGGCGACCACGGTTTTCCTCTCGTGCGAGGACATCCCTTCGGCGTGCCCTGGCCGGGACACTTCCTGCTCGGGATAATTTCCCAACCCTTACGTCCTTCTTTTGACGCAACGCTTTGTAAAGCGAGCGCCGGTGGTGGCCCTTCTGTATCGACTGTAGTGTAGCATGACTGCGCGAGATATTCGTCGTAGGTAGGACGATGGACGGAAGCGACGAAACGGTCAAGCGAGTGGCAGAAGCGGAGGGGGAGGGAGCAAGCGATTGTAATGCTCTACGCACACACAAAGAGCAGGAAAACATCAGGAAGGGTGAGTATCACGGAAAGAAAAGAGCATGAAGGCTGAAAAAGGAAGAACTTGAACGGCATGAAATTCAAGATACATGTCCAAAGTACAGGGCATACATGCGGCTATCGCGCTCGACTTTCGCCGCTGCAGACAGGAAATTTTCCTATCAGGCAGGTCTACCGAGGCTGGGGCCGTTTCATCTGATTTGCCATAGTCACGTTCTTCCGCTTATATAAGCGGTCAGTTTCGAGGCCGACGCCACTGGATACAGCGCTCAGATGGCACATAAATTGCATCCATCCGCGGCCATTATTCGGCTGTGAGGACCTCTTGCATTGTTTTGAGGTTGACATACCCTTCCCAGCAGCGATAAGGACCTGGTCCTGATGTAGCTTCAGCTGCCTGAGCGTCGAGCGCGGATGCTTGGTCAACTCCAATCTCGCTGCGGACATATTCAATACCAGGGCCTTATGGTTCAGGCATCTTTCCAGCAAGCCGTTGTATCTATCCGGAAAAGGGCAATGGACATCCAGATACTACATGTATTCACGGTCGCGGCTCTATGCTGACGAATTGTCTTCTCTCCGGAGAGAAATGCTAGTACCGGCAGTATTTGATGTCGCTCGAAGGAATCTGTCTGAGAATGGTAAATCACTAAAGTAGGTCTTAAAAATAAATTCCAACATTGTTTTGTATTCCTCAGGCCGAACGGAGTACGGCGGACTCCTCGAGTCTTTTGCCCGAACGTGAACAGCTTCGTTCATGAATGGCGCTCCGGGCATCGTATATCGCCACCGAGTCCGTGTAGTATCTTACAGCTGATTTTCTTTCACTTGAGGCAATCAACACTGGTTCCTAACGTGGCCGAGGCAGATATGCAGAAAGGTATGCCTTTACAGGACAACTCGAGAGGTACGTCGTGTCCGGGGTTCCACAGACTCATACACGGCCACATGACCGACGATGCTGAGACGATTTCCGGACGCTAAGCGTGAGCTGTCCGCAATGCATGTCGAGTAGCTGTTGAAAATCGGACAACCACGCCGCCCGGGTATGCAGGGATATGTTGGGAGTGTTTCGGTCACTACTGCAGTGCAGCCTGAGGCCGCATTTCAGGGTTTCATGGAGTTTGGCTTAGCAGAGTAACTTACTAGTAGGCTTTTTTGCTTAGATTCAACGGTGGACATCCTTTATGCCCATCTGGGTAAAGCTGACGGTCCTCGTAGTCGGTTGGGAAGCCGAAGTTTCTAGCGCTGGGGGCAACTGTCAGGTTCTGGCAGGCGTTTAAGGGAGGCGGGTTTAGGAACTGAGATGCAGTGCGTGGCACCAAGAAATAGTGTGAGATCCAAGTGCCGTGCCAGATGTCCGGCGATGACGGACTCGGAGGGGTTATTTAGCACCGCTAGACGTAAGTTTTGCGGTGCGTGAGACCGTCGCCTGCTGGACAGCCTACTAGTAGGGATTTCCATTCGGACCAGGCTGCCACTGCGGCGGCAGTGCGACAGCTTCAAGTTCTGCGCATGACATGACTCGGAAAGCATCGACGCTACTACTAGCACTGATCTTGACATACGCACACTATCGCGTGTTGTGCTTGGATCTGCCAGTGACAGTGCGGCTGCACTAACTGCGTTCGAGATGGACAGCTTCCTTAAGTTGCATGGAGTAAGGAAGCACACACACTGGCACTGGCACCTGTTGGTTGCTAGTAGGCCGTGCGTGCTAGCCTAACGTTAGCGTTGGCTAGGCGTATGGTTAGGGGTGGTATGCGCTACTAATTAGTGTTTCCAGTTAAACAGTTAGGCATGTCAGCCCTAAAGCAGAGCCTAAAGCCAGCGGTGATTAGGCGACACCAGCACTAACAGGTAGCCTGAGGGGGCCTTATTAGCTACCATTATTGCCACCGTCTTAACCTAGCGGCGTTAGCTCCCTTTATCTTTGCGGTGCCTCTAAACTCCAGTACTAGTGGTAGTGGCTCCTCCCACGCCGGCGTCGCTCATCATGCATTTGCCTTCTGCCAGCCTGGAATCCGTTTTCTGCCAGGTGGACGCCATCCTAGTTCCCTTCAAGCTCAAGTCTTGTGTAACCATGCTCGAGACTAGGGACCGTGTTCCTGGATCTCATGCTACTACCTTAGTTAGATGCGCACCAACTCTGGCCGACCGGAGCCAAACAACCTTAAACTCACGACAGTGATATCCTCACTCTCCGCCTGTCCTCCGCTAGAGCCGCTCTGTCTGTGTAGCTCATCTGGAGTCAAGCATCCTCTCACACGTCATTGCATTTTGTTTTGCCGGTATGCTGAATGTGTCGAACACGACTGTGGGCGAGCCGGCAGGATCCACCATAGGTGCCACCACGAGTGTAAGAACCGATCACCCAATACTAATATGGTGCTGATTGGGAAGAAGCATAAAAAAGGACATAATGATACACTCTGGGGAGTTTGCTAGCGCCATCTGCTGGTGTTAAGGCTACCTGGTAGTCAGCCCTATTCTATTGGCGTAACCGAATTCAACTCCTACAGAAAGTGAGCATATCCAGCCTCAAACCCCTGGGACCGCGAATGTACAAAAATGGACTGAAAAGCCATGCACCGTCGACCTAGGCATGTTGACGGGCAGCGTGAATCGATTGACCCTGGCAGAACACACCGATCACAAAGTCTTCCACGGGTGCCTTCGCCAATAGCCTCGAGAAAGGGGAATGTGTACGTAGACAGACAACAAGACCCTCCACTCCGGCTGTTTCCCATTCCCTTCGGCAATGCATACTGCCGGTCGATCGTAACGTTCATCACCTCGAACCTTCATGCTGACGGCCGTTGGGGAGTGTCCGGCCCAAAATCGAAAATAGAAAGCCACACACACACACGCGCGCAAAAAAAGAAAGACTTGCAAAAGAAAGTCATCAACAGAGCACAGGCATCCACCGGCTGCTGTGTGCAGCCCAAACTCCGACCGAGTATTAACCCTTCGTTCTTTTGGTCTTGCAACTTTGCTTGGATTACCTCCTCCACTCCCACCTAGGGTATCATATGAACATGTGGCAGTGCCCCGGTGCAGACGCTGCATCCGGCTGCTCGACGCCGGGGGAAAGCGCGCCTGGTTTGTTACTATGGCTGGACTGTGCTCTCAGCGTAATAGTCCTAGTATTGGCGTTGTTGGTAGACTTGGCCCTGCTGCCCATATGGCGAGCTGGGATAGTTGGCATAGCTGCCCATTTGTCCGTTTCCGGGAGGGTACACCATACCCGCTTGAGGTTGAGCGTACTGGCCTTGGGCATGCCCTTCGGCGGACTGATAGCCGATGGGAGGCAAAGAGGGTCGAGCACCGTTCTGTTGATAACCTTGTGCCGGTACTTGATGAGCATCTGCAGGCTGACCGCCGTCGACCTGGTTTGCCTGCGCTGCTGCTCTCTGTCGCTCCTCCTCCGCCTTGCGAGCATTCTCTTCCTCCTTCTTGCGGGCCTTCCATTCTTTTCGGATTTCCTTGAACTCTACAGAAATACCATCAGCACAGTCGCGATTTCAGAGGGATGCGCGATGCCGGTGACCGGCGTGAACAAAAAGGAGAGGAAAGCGTGCAAGAGCCGGACGCGACTATGGAAGAGAATCCAGATAATGATCAGCTTACCTTCAGGTGTCCTCTTTGTTCCGTGTGATTGCATGGTAACGTGTGCGTTCAAATGGTTTAGGGTACCATATGCTTTTTCACAGCCGTTCCAACCACATTTGTACATTCTTTCGATTTCTTCGTATCTGCGACGAGGCCGCTTGTGTTGCTGCGCGCCAGGAATGGGTACAAAAGAGTAGACCTGCACAAGCAAACGCGTTAGCAGAAAGATTCAGCACAAGGAAGAAGGAGCGCATACTTGTCCAGTGCGCGACGCGGCAGAGGTCTGAGGTGGTCCTTGAACACCAGGCCCGGGATGCGGGTATGGACCAGGCATGCCGTGTTGAGGGGGGTAGCCGGCCCATTGTTCGTGCGGCGGTCGTTGTTGCATGTAGGGAGGGTGCTGCGGCTGGTAGGCGTGCTGCATGTCTTGACCTTGCGGGTATGGCGAGTATGGGGGATAGGTCGGGCTGGCTTGCGAAATCGAGGGATCTATAGGAACCTCCGAGTTAGATCTCACATCGGTGGAATGCGCAGTTGGATTGCCATTGGGTGCTCCATCTGGCAGGGACTTTGACGGACTTGTTGGTTGTGCCATGGTTCCTACCGCGCCTGAGTGCTGAGGCGCGTGGGTGTATTGGCTGTATCGCAAATGCTCCGATGGGAAGCCGGACGAGCGCGCTGAAGACGGCGTGAGCCCGTAGTCTGACTGAGGGGTGTTGCTCGTGGAAATGTTCGCTGAGCGCGCGTCTTGCGTGGTGTAGGTCGCGACAGACGATTGATCTAAAGATAATAATGATTTCTCAGAAGGTGCTCGATGTGAAGACGACTTGAGTGTCGACGGCGAGGTTCTAACCTGACTGCGCGTATTCTGATGCACCCCTGTCCATCAAAAGATGTTCTCAAGGTGCTTTGCCCAAGTCGAGGGACGCGTATGGATGGAGTTGGGATAACTCGAGTCGTACTGGTGGTGACCCGAATGAAAGGTAGTGGATGATGATGACAGCAGTCAGCACACACAGTCTGTCTAGTCGCGAGCTCGGCAGCAGGCGACGATACGACTGAAGCAATGCTTAGATCGAGAACCGGCGTATTCTTTATTTCGAACGCTGCCCAGGCGAGAGACCCAAGTGACCACTCACCCTAACGGCTGCGTGGTGGAGAAAGGACGGGAACGACTCAGAGGAGGTCGGGACCGGCAAGCGCTTTTGGCACGAGAATGGACACGAGATCGGCCGGCGACCAAGTGAGCAGAGGACCCTCTGTGGTTGATCGCGAGCAGGGGAGCAATCACTCTAACCGATGGGGCGAAGTCCGCGCGAAAACGAGTATTTAGCACTGTCCTCGCTGGACTAGCTGCAAGCTCGGACTGACCCAAAAGCAACCGTTACTTTTCTCGAGATGGCGCGAGGCCCAAGGCTAATAAAGGGCAGAGATGAACGGCAATGACCCAATATTCGGAGTCCAGGGAGGGGTGGTGGGGGTGCTTTCGGCCCCGGAGTGTCCGTTCCTATGTAGTAATGAATGGACAACTGTCTCCCTTTGCCTTCGGATTGATGCGGTCTGTTCTGCTCACGATTCGCCCAGGGTTGCAGTTCCAGGGTGATGTGATAGGGAGTTTTTCTGACTTCCCGCGGCGACACCAGAATTGGCAGGGACTTGTCTCCGTTCGAGCTGCACGATCAGAGATGCAGAGGTTGAATTGCTTGCTAACAGTGGGACCAGGTGGCAGTCGGTCAGCTTGTGTCTTCACCTGCACCAGCCAATAACAGAAGCTTCGGTATGGGGAACAGTTGTATCCTTGGACCCCCTGTGTCTTGTCTTCTGAGGTAGTGGATTTGAACTGCTGAGGTTTCCGCAGGATCTCCACCCTGCTTTGAGTGGTCAAGCCTGTTAGCCTGCCAGCAGATGATCCAAATCGGACAAGGGAAAGAGAGTTCGCAACTTGTGTCTTAGAGTGGAGCGATGTTCGAAAGGTGATAGCGTCCTACTCGGAGCAGTGACTAGTAATGGCGCGACCGCGGCAGCTAAACAAGGAGTGTTCTATCCCGGCAGAGGTCCACGTTCACCCACCGCACGCTTGGTAACAGACGCGGAATATCCTTTCTTCTCTCTTTGAGCTCTCGGTACGCGTGACAGATGTAGTGGCTACGCACAGGCAGTGGCGGCAGTAGGATCTGGGTTGAGGCCAAAATGAGGTAAGATAATCAGGTCTGCCTGAGGCCGACGACTGTCGCGACCCGTTCGGGGGTGGATTGAGGTCTTGGGAGGCGACCACACTGCGTAGAAGTGGGACAAGAGGTACAGGTAGAAGCGAGAAGCGAGATGTGCAATCCTGCGCTCAGACGGTTTGACGGGGAAAAGCGTCTGCAGCAGTAGTGAATCATGCAACTCGGGGTGGGAAAGGAAGGTTTTGGCTCGAAAGCTGATTTGCCGCTTGGATGACGAGGAGGAGAGGATGGCTGGTAGATTGTGACCAGGGCCCAGTTGCGAGGTTGGCCGGTCGCGGTAGCCTGCCAGGTGGTGGCTTGACGATGGCGGAGAGCTCCAGGGCCTACAGTCGTAGTGGAGTCTGTTCTCGCAGGCGAGGGTCAGAGAAGTGGCCGATGAAGCCTGTCGAGAGTGGAGCGGGTTGGGAGTATGGAGGTGCGTTCGAGAGAGATTGCCCTCGAGGGTGGGTGTTGATGGTAGGCGATCTTCGATGGTTGGTGGTGGTGTGGTGTGTTGCCAGTGAGGGCAGAGTGCGCGTGTCGGAGACGGTAGAGCGAGGAAGGCTTGTCTGCAGCTGATTGGCTGCCGGGGCCACACGTGCAGTGGTAGTGACTGCGGGCCGAGGGAGAGAGGAGGCGTCGCAGGTTAGTCACCGCCGCTCCGAGTGAAGGGAAGAGCAATCTCAGCAATGCATGGCAATCTATCTTCGTTTCAAGTTGGTCGCGGCAAATCACCGCAGGCAGCTCGCATTACTAGTGACAACTGTAGTTACTGCAGACGAGTGAGATCCCAAGCTGGTGGCACTGCCGGCGACCGCTGCGAGTTCAGTGCGGTGTTGAAGGGGTTCGGATGGAATACATCCACCGGAACACTTCCTTCTACTGGCAGTGCTAGGCTGCTAGCGTGGTATTCAGTGCATCTGCAGCCTGCAGAAGCGTGCCAGGAAACCCACTCAGGCAGACAGTGGCCACTAGTGCTCTACAATTGTAGCTTCACCCACTACCACACCCACCACCTAGGTGCCCACCATACTTCTGGGTTTGTTCCAGATACCTACTACCAGTTTCATACTGCAAGATAGCACAGTATCGGTACATAGGTACTGTAGGTACAGTATACTGCAGGTGCGTAATGCGACTGCGATATTATTCCCATCTTCTATTACTAGTACTAGAAATGTAATGCACAACGAAGGCACGGCAGCGCACTGCAGTGCAGGTGCCAGTCAAGGCGGGCTGCCAGTGGTGAAGGCGCGCATACCGATGCATTCACACTAGTTCTTTCTTGGACTGGCGGCCTTGGCATCCCACCCCCCATTCAGGCTGCGCTCAGGCTGCATCAACGCGTTGTCGGGCGCCTGCTGCTACTGCATCCAGTGCAGTCGTGCCGCCTGCGCACACTTTGCCCGGGGATGTACAGATCCTCCCACGCACTCGATATCAGCGACTCTGTCAATAACTTGGATGATACATAATTTTTCTACGCCAGAAGGCCTGGGCTGCTTGTACCCCTGTTGCTTCGTTGATCGGGATGTTACGACTCGACGGAGTCAAGGGCTTGTCAACCTCGTCTCGATTCCAATATTGCGGCCTTGCCGGCTCTTCCTTACGCTCCCCTCATCCCCTCAACCCTGTCCAGCAGGATTCTGTAGTATCTTGGTTGTGTCGCAAGCACGATTGCATCAATATCCTGCAAATCTCCCTGGTCTCACACCACCTTCGCGTCGAGAGCTTCAAAACCTTGCTTCAAGTTTGCCAGTCTTGATGGCCCTGCCCTTCCGCGAAAGCACCACTTTGTTCGGGCATCCTTGGAAGTTGCATATCGCATGAGGTTACAACCACTACTGAGCGCACCACAAGCCACAACTTTCCTAAGCAATATGGAGCCGCCGTAATAATGGCATGTCGGTACGTACAACTTGCAGTGGACGAGCAAATGGCCACTCCTGATGGGGTGTGCTAGCCTCCCTAACATGGAGCGAGGTGTGTGGCTCCTCCTTTAGCGGTCCCACGAGCACAACTTGCTATCTCACCACGCTCTTCTTCCCCGGGTGTCACCCACCAGACCAATCAATCTCTTCCCATCCTGCTACCCCAATTGTCTCTAGCGCAAGCGTTTGTCGAGACCATTTAGCCGATCCCGACAGGCCCACGCTTGCTCTTCGCCAGTGAACCACTCATACCCTCAACCCAATAATGCCAAAAGACATTCTGCTCAGTACCTAACAATGCGCTGCTGATCGACGGATTGTTCTTAAAGATGGTGCTATCAAGAGTGTTTTGCTCAGAGAAGATGCAACACTATATGTCGAATTCTTTCGATTTATCGGTGCTTGGTGAAGTCACAGCATCTTCGTCAAATGCTGTCCAAGACATATATGTAACAAATGAGTGACCCCTGCCGCAATTATTTGCTTGGAGACCTGAGGCTGGACCACAGTTCCGGGCAGTGAACGGTCACATCACAAGAGCGTGGCGGCCGATGGCGACGTTGCGATCTCCTTGGATCATTCGTTTGCCATGCGGCGGCATACTAATTGTCAGACCATAACCAAGACCTATCACAAGGCTTGAGAGTCTCCATGTCTTCTCAGGAGTCAGAGATTCTCAATCTCGTTAGTGTCGACGTCAGGGAGTGTCAAGGCTGGAAGACTTCTAGACTCACTACTGTAACGCCAGTACTCGCAAAACACCTGAGTCATCGACCCTTGTTGTCCAGACACATGTATGGTGCCGCCATCTTTCAATGCTGCTGGGTCGTCCGTTCCTGATAAGACAACTCGGTTGAATGATAAAAGGACTATCGATTGGTGGGAGTCGTCGTGTTCTCTGTTTTGCTACATTTACATGGGCTGCGCGAGGGAGACTACATCACTGCTTCCGCCGCACCCTTTTCGGAGACCCTCCGGTGGAAAGCAACCCTTTTTGACAATCCTATCGCCGTTGTCAAACATGGTGGTTGCGCAGTGCCTCGAACGACCAACGACCGCCAAAACCACCCACCCCTGTAGGAACCACAGGCCTTGCTTCATGCTATGCAAGCCTCCCGTCCAACAACTATGATGTAGGCTCGCGAGCGGCTAGAGCAAACCAAGTCTCGCCTAAGTCAAATGTATATCACATGGCACCTAGCATGGCGACGATGTGTTCTCCGAAACATGCCGATGGATCATTATCCGAGCAGTACTGGTGCATGAAGGAGACTCAGTCATGGCTCTTGAAAATTGGCGGAAGACCCGATGATTCAAGACTGCAAAGGGTGGTGACAGCATTGAAATTTTCTGAAGATTTCAGGTCATCCAGTACGCAGAACAAATACCTGTCTGTGATGCCTTTCCGGCGGAGGAGCCTTGCCACGCGGGAACAGAAATCTATGGTCCAAAGTCTGTTCCTTCAAGGAAAGCGGTCGGTTTCCTGGACGCGCCTCGGATTTTCGCCCTCCAGGCCAGCCAGTCCCTACAAAGGCGCAACTTCGCCTAACCCAGTGAAAAGGCCAGAAGTCCAGCTGGAACCCATTCCAGTAAGACATCTGTATATCTAGCGAAGTGGCAAGAGACATAATGCAGGGTCAAGAACAGTTCCACCGCCCTTTGACTTCCTCACATGTTCACCTCGCTTGCATTCTTTGCTCTCTCTCCTACCGGTAGACGAGGAAGGGCCGGTGCGGAACCGCTGTCCCAAGAGAGATCAACCATCACGAGCAACCCTCGCTCTGTCTGTTCAGAAACACGCTCGAGTAAACGTTGGTTGTCGCCTGGGTTGAGAGATCAATCAGGATGGTGACAGACAGATCCATCGGCAATTCTACCGACCTATCAGATCATTTTTGAAGCAGCCAAGGCACATACAGGCCAAGTACTTTTTAAGTTGAGCCATATCAAGCATTGAAAGACGGAAAGAGTAACTCGGAGCGCCCTCTATCCGCTGTACTCCGCTGTGCACCACGGGCAAACATAATTTGATCTCGCCTTCATACCCCTGCCACACGGGAAAGACGAAAAACTGCAATGTGCTTGAATGGACCATCTACTTGCGCCTGTCAACTTGTAGGCATGATACTACGACTCCGAGTGGTGGACTACCCTGGTCGACTTTGTGCTCCGTTTGTTGTCCTGAACGGCACTCTATCAGGTGTACATTTTACGGCACAGTCTTTGACATATATCCGACAAGTACAATCACCATACAGACATCTTTATGTCGATATTTCAAGCTTTGTACTAGCTTATTGGCCACGTTGTGCTAGGTAATAGTTCCAACTCTAAGGCTCCAAAGGGTCGGAACCTTCGAAGAAATCTAAGGCTACGGCCTCGGATGGCGAACCTAAAGTTCGGGGCATTATTGAACCTTGACAGCTGAGAAACCGACGTGGTTGGCAAGTGATACTGGGTCAGGGAGAGGTGGCGCTCTCCGAGACACCAAGAAACTCAAAGTGATGGGAAGTGATCAGTCTGTCGTCCAGGCGTTCTTCCGTACCATCCAGACAAATGATGTGTGGACAGAAGGCAAACTGGATGTGATACAGGCTGACTCGCCCGGCCCTGGTCTGAAGAGCAGCTTACACATGACCTGTTGCACTCAGCATTATTCTACTACTACTCTCTTTTGACGGGACGGGTGCGTTGACCAGGTATATTTCAGTCCCTGTCATATTTGACATGTGCAGCGAGATGGGCACACATGACGAACGAACGCGGCCGAGTTCTGGGGCTCTGCTTTCGCTACCAGCATTGCCTGCAAGACGGTTAAGCAGCAGATACACTTCACTACGGTTATTAACCATACTGGGAAGTTGAGCTGGTCGCCAGAAGCGAAAGGCCCGACAAGCCCGACGGTATCTTCCCTGCTCCTAAGCGAGCTTTGTATTGTTCCGCCGTGGGGGTTGGAAAAAACATCACCCGTGGATCGTCCAATATCGGACACTGTTGGGGAACAGAGTTTCCATCACCACTTTCAATATCTCACAGGTTTCCCTCAGTCTGGTGCAGCGTCCGCCAAGCTACAGTGACAGTGTCACGGGCCTCAAACCACTTGCTGTCTGCTTTTGACTTTATATCCACCGTTCCCCACTTCTCGGCCCCGTTTATGAAGCAATTTTACTAATACGTCAAGGATGCTCAAACCCACCCCGACCGTCGCCCAAGCGCAGATCGGCTGGAAGCAGGCTAGTAGCCACCGACAAGGCAAATCGAAGCTGGCCCGACTGTCGACTCTCGAACTCGACGTCGACATTAAACACCGTACAACGACAGGCCAAACATCACGCATTGGTTTGTACTTGATTGGCCTGATCTACGAGGCTAGGACTGCGTTGCAGAACCTCAGCCTACAACGCACAGTACAGCGGATACGCTCACCATTTCCAACTGCCTCGGGCGCCCAGCCTGTTATTTTCGAATCATCTTTAAACCTATCCCGCGCAGCAAAGCTGTGCATGTTGATGTGTGCAAAATCATCAAATGTGGGGTATTATAGAGTGACCCATAAGGCAATAAGATTCCAGGTCAGCCAAGTGGGGACTTCGCCGTCGCCTTCCTCCAGAGCGACTGTACGTTGTACAGACAAGTCAAAGCTCGGGCCCCTCGGACTCCGCTGTGAATGAAGGTCCATGGCCACACGGCATGGGTATAACGACTTGAAATGTCATGCTTCCCGATCCCATCAAGGGTTAGGAAGTTCCCACCTAAAGTCCTGGGATCGAGCACTCACGTTACTATCATCCCGATGGGTGACGGAACCCATCATAGGATTGCATACGTGCTAGGCGAGCCTCCATTCACAGCGACGCCATCTCCACAGACAAGTCAATTATGCCATAGGTAGGCGAGTATCGTGACAAAGTGGTTGAATCTCAGCCAGGTAGAGCGGACCTTCTGGTGATGCGTGAGCATCAAAATTCAAGTAATGTTGTGCCTACATTGTACTGTACAACGAAGAGCATGAGTTTCTGGTCGGGCATCAACCATTCTCAAGGTGGAACTATTAGCCGCGGACCTACTGGTACGGTAGGCATGATAACCAGATGGGGATAGCTGACATTCCCCAGATTTGCATGACCAAGTTATTCTACAATGTTTGTATAGAGGTGGGTTAAACAGCCTCATGGGTGAGTTGTGGCCTCTCCCCCAGGGCTAAAGCCAGCCCTCAGACTCATTTATTACATTCTTTCTGTCAAGTATTGTTTTACAGCTGCATTGACGATCACGCCCGGACAACTGCTCATGCGGCTTGCTGCCAGCTCTGAATCTACCTTCTGGGAAAGTCTCAAGGTCTCAGGCAGCCATGTCCCCAGCCTCTGGAGAACGAAAGGTTCTTGACCGCCCCTTCAATGGGCTGGATAGGAAAGCCAGCCCAGCTTCCGCGGGCCGACGAAGCTGGAGGCTGGTTTCAGCGGCAGGAAGTGTGGCCTAGTGAGTGGATACCTTCATTTGAAGGGCCCGTCGTGCCTGTATCTGCGCCATTCACGCAGTTGCTAGAGTCCACAGAACAGCTTCTTGCCAGGAAACGGCCAATTGCCCGATCAGGGGAAAGGGTGGAGATTCACGATGATGAAAGATCGTCTGCCAGTGCTCTTCTTCCTCTTGATCAACTGGAGTGGTCGGATATCCCGACCGGCGGCAGCTGTACAGTATCTCGATGTTGGGGGTCTGGTGCTTGTGCTCTATTCGCAATCGCCACAGTACATCACAGTCCGTGGTTCGCATTACAGTACTACTCTTGATTGCTATGTGCTCCCAGCTAGCTGTGGCCTGGAAGAGCGGCCCTGGGCGCCCTGGCGCAATCCGCATCAGTGCTGAAGTTAGTCCCATGAAAGGCATCATGTGGGCATTTCCCATCACAACGCGATCTTCTCACGCTTCGGAATGCGACAGATATCAAAACGAGAGCATTGTATTACAGCTTCTGAAGTTCTGCACCACTGACCTCAAGCACTCACTGAGCAGAATAGCAACGCAACGGCCGCGCTTGAGGTTGTTGAGAGGCCTATAGACGCCTCTCTGTCCTAAACACGCTGATGGTTCACTCACACCGAGCACCGCACCCCAAACATTCTTCGAGGCGGTGCATACACTAGAAGTGTCTTCTCAACTGATCTGCTGCTCTCTGTGTGTGATTAACGCAGCCAGCCTTTAGGTCTCGATCTACTGTGGACGGCTTCACAAGAAGCTAAGCTCCTGCAGGATTCGGTTGATCTTCCTCCTTATCCATTGATTTGCCAGACTTCCTCCCAGCAAGGTTCCGCCCAAAAAATGTCTTCCTCGAGTCGAACGCTGTCACTGCTGCCGCGTAGTCCACGCAGCGAGCCCATTATATTCTCACCATCCACTTCAGTCCATGTGAGGTTTCCAGTCATCATTCCTTACAAACCGAGAGTGGTCCCGGAGGCCACATAGCTGTCATGAGATGGTTCCGGCACGCGGACAGACAGACAGACGTGTTCCTTCAAACCGAACGCCAAAGCTCAAACAGTGAAGAAACAATTGATTGTCTAAGGGTATGTGCTGGTGAAGATGTGAACGAGCAAATAGCCAGCAACGGCGCGACGCCGGGCTCGCAACAAAAACATATACATATTACATACCACTGCACTGGCGGCTGACCACCTGGCCCCCAGGCTGCTTTCAATGAGAAATGCAGCGGATGGAATGCAACCAATGCAATGCAGAATTGAACACAACATTGTTACTGTACTTGCCCCTCCCTTCCCCTTTTTGAATCACGCCCCTCGAAAATGGAACCAAGCCAGAAAAAAAAACAAGTTGAACAGGTTGGACCTGTATTGACTGGCAGTGAGCGCTGTTATTATCATCTCTGGTGAAGGAAATAAATACCGCGAGGCTCGAGCCTCCCAACGTCAACCTCAACTGTAGTGGAGATAGAATCACAAATGCTAGTACGTCCGAGACAATTGCATTCTGTAACTATGGGTAGTTGTACTAGAAGTTGGCCTATCGCAGGCAGTCATGTCTATCACGGCCGTGACCACTAACTACTAATAAGCTGTACCCAGACTCGGGGCAGGAGGAAGTTGAACCAGACACCTAAGATAGGTGCCGGATCAATCGAGCACAGCCTGAGCTTGAACGAGGCGGAGGTGACGATCGAGAAAAAACCAGGACCGCAAGACTACTGCGAGTAGTTCTCTTGCTCTTGCTTTTCCTCTTGTTTCTGCTCGGTAGTATATCGAGGAGAGGACGCTGGTCTGAGATTCCCTGCACTCCACTTGTCTGTCTACGCATTCAGGGCCTATTCAAGAGTCGAGAGTCAAAAGAGATATATGGGACTACGAGTTTCTCTGGTCTCGAGTTGCCTGGTATTGTACACTGGTACCCAGCCATAGAGTGTACGAATACGCCGACGCTGGGCGGCAATGGCGACGATGTCAACACCGGCATTGGAGCCTACAGTGACAATACTTGAATATACAACACCGTACGTACAGCTACACGACATCCGACGAGAGTGTCACATTTTGCAGGAGGGAAGTAAGCGTGTACACACATACAATCAAGTTGTGTGCGTTTAGCTACAGCACAGCACAGTATATATACTCTATACCCAGGTATATATATTCTTTTTATTTCGCTACTTACTCACACCACGTTATTGAACAACTTTTAATATTCGGCCAAAGATACCTACCTTGCTTATCTTAGCAGAGAGTTGTTTGATTGTCTCATGCAGTGATGTCCAGGTATACACATCCTCTCTATCCATTCAATTAGGTCCTGCTCGTTCCCGGATGGGCTTGTTGTGCGGTTTCCCCGTTTACTGGCAGTGTGTGTATGTCCGCTCAGCCTTGCGGCATTGACAAAGTACTACTAGATCACCTGCCTTAGGTACCTAGGTAGGTAGGTACAGGTAGGTAATGTACACAGCAACGTGCGACTCCAAGTTCAATCAACTCGAAACCAATCTCCCTTGCATCAATTCTCGACAAAGCCTTGCTGTTATGACGGTCTCGCGAATGCAATGTCCGAACAGTAAAGGGTGAATTTGTGTACCTTGTGCAATGTAAGAATGATGCATTTCATTTCTCGGTGAACGTGGCAAGCCACAGCGGTACCCTCAACTACCCACAGTTGGTACATACCTACCCAAAGAGTGACGTGTGGACCAACACCAACCATCTTCCTCTATCTACTTCAAAGCAAACCGAAACAGACTATCCATCTCGACCCACTGTCTCCCACACTTTCTCAAGTACCCATCGACCACAGCCTTGAGAGGTTCGAATCGCTCCTTATTGGTCTCCGCCAGAACGATGACCCGATCCTTCTTCTCCACATACTCCTTCTCAGATCGAGCCTTATTCTTTGCCTTTTCCACATCGAACAGCCCGGCAAAGTACAACAGCTGGTTATACAGCTGCTTCTCCGAGTATTCATACGACATGCGACCGAGACAACCCTCAGCGCGACCATTGGGACCAAGACATCGATGGCCGTACACCGACATCTGTCTCGTCCGGTTGCCGCACGACGGGTCGTCGCACACCAGCCAGCCCTCGTAGTAAGCCGAAGTCTGGACTCGAATCTGAGACTCGAGCTGCGCGACAATGGCCATATTGGAAAACTTGTGTCCGCATTCGCCGTTGCTGCACATGATGCCGTCGGGTGTGCACAGATCCGTCGAATCGCAGAGCCCTTCATAGACTGTTGTCTGCTTGCATGCTCTGCACAGGAGCCTCAATCGAGCCGCGTCTCGGAACCGCACGTCGTCGGGAATCTGTGACTCGAGCGGTGTGATCTCGTTGTTCTGCTGACTGGCGCCGCCGCTCGATGTGTTGATTTGATACTTGCGAACATCCAGACCCAGACATTCGGCCAGTCGAACCGAGTCCGTGCCAGGGATCGGTGCACATAGACGTTCGATCGGTGGGAAGATTTGCTTGTACAGATAGTATTCGACGTCCGGAACAAGCCCGGAATCCGGCTTCAACACGTCCTGAGGCGTGTATGATCGTTTAGGTGCAGGCAGACTCTTCGTCTGTTCGTCTCCCATCGTCACCACGTACGACATGACATCGTTGACCCTGACCGTCTTGCCTCGAGCAATTTCCCGAAGTGCCACCTGCACCTGCGGCATCGAGTCCGCGTTGGGATACTCTTTTGGATTCTTGCCGAGTTTCTAGACATAAAATTAGCAATCTTGTTCTCGACAAACCAAACCAGACCTCAACTCACCGTATAGATGACATATTTCTGGACAGGGATGGCGTTTTCCCTCATTTTGCCCGCCAACTCTCGCAAATACTCGTGGATCTTTTCCAAAACCACTTCCGGGTCTTCTCCAGATAAAATCTCGTTAAGAAGTCTCTGGGAAGCCTCTTTGGAAAGAGCACAATATTCTCGCCGCTTCATGTCAAGACCCTTGACTTCAAGCTTCTCCACGTACTTGCCGTCAACCTCGGCCATGTTGATCGCTGCATACTTCTTCTTCGCATGGAGCAACAGGCGCCGGAAGATATTGTCAATGTCGATCTCAAGCAGCTTGTAGCGTTCATTCACCGAGCGTTTGAAATCAACACCCACACTCAACGCTTGTGCAATGTTGTCCGCGTTCGTGTTGATCATGACGGAATCCGTGTCGCCATAGATGACTTGTAGTTGATTGCTCTCCGCAAGCTCCTTGGTGCTTCTCAAGATTTCTCTGCCTTTGAAGGTGACCAGCATGGCCAAAGGTCGGGCGTAAAAGCGCGATTGCGTATAACCTAAGCAGCCGTACATGGAATTGGCTGTCAGTTTAAGCGCAAGTTGTTTGGTATCCCAAAGAGCCAGGTCCTCGGCAGTTGCCCGTTTATCCTTCATCAGCTTCTTGACCTCTCGCCGACGTTTGACGAGGGTGGAAATGAGCTTTGGTAGGATCCCCTGTGTTTGTTCGTCAGGCACCTCGGGCACCTTTTCCTCGTTCTCGTTCTCAGATGTCGTTGATCGATCAACGGTGGTGAAGCAGATGTTGTACTCCTGGATGATGCTCGGATACAGACTGTTGAAGTCCATCACCAGGATGAACTTGTCATACAAGCCTTTCTCCGGTTCAAAGACAAGACCTCCTTTGTACTTGTCCTTCTTCTTGGTGTCGGCGCCTTCTTCGCCATCCTCGTTCTCTTCATTGTGCTTGGCACGGCCCTTGCCATACTCCTTGTCGGGACAGATGTACTTATTGCGGTGGAACTCGTGCAGAAGAATGTATTCGTTCCGTTCTGCTCTCGTCCCGCTCAAAGTACGAGCCCACGAGTTTCCGGCAAGCTCCGTCAGCACTTTGGTCAAGGGCAACATTTGCAATTTGAGGACGAGGGCAGCAATGAAGAATGTGTCGGCATGGCAATGGTTGACATAGTTTATCAACCCGTCGCGGGTAGTTGCCCAGGTTTTCAAAGCCGCTTCGTTGTCAAGATCGCGTCTCGGGTTGTCCGGCCCCAGATACAGCTCACACATCTCGGTCAAGCTCCATTGCTGACATTTTGTCATTAGAGACTTGCCCATGTCGTTGGCGAGATCACACATCAATCGCCCGGCAAGTAGTTGACGTTCGGCGAAGAATGATGAACCACCTTTGCCAAAGGTTTTGGGCCATTCGCCCCTCTTCAGTCGGCCGATGCGATGCCATCCAGGGGTCTTCTTTTCCTTGAGACGGCTCAGGAGGATACTATAATCGACTTCCTGCAGCTGGTGGCCCATCAAGACATCGGGATCAACCTTCTCGAATAGAGCCAAGAACTTGCTGAGCAGGAACTGTTCGCTCTTTTCGAGCATGAATGTGCCATTCTGCTTCTTCGTCTCCGCTTCGAAGCCTAGCGGATAGGATGAGCCCGATGGCCTCATGACCGTGAATGTCCTCGAGGGAAGTTTCTCTGGAGGCGTGGTGTCGGTCAAGGATACATTCTCGTAGATTCTGGCGCTAGCCACCAGGATTTCTTGTTTATTTTCCTTCACGTTGAGTTGGGTGCGGAAAGCCAAGGACATTAAAGTGAGTCGTGGAGCTTCAACCTTGTCGGAATCCTTGAGAACGGTGATATTTGCGGGTCTGGTGACGGCGCATTCAAGCTTGCACCAGGAGGCATTGTTAACGGCAGTGAAATCCGCATCCTCAATGTTCAGCCAGCATGGACCCATGATGTTCTTCCACAGCACAAACTGCTCAAACAGAGCCGTGTTCGTCCCGAAGACACGGGAGAATGTTTCTCCCTGCAGATCCATTGGCAGCGCCGCGTTATCGTAGGGATAGAGTAGCTTGAGATACTCCGCTTCCTTGGGCACATCAGGCAGCTCAAACGCGTACTTTCTTGTACAGGGCTTGACTTTTCGGGTGGTGACTTTCATCCTCGACATCAACGCATCAACTTCGTTGTACACATCTGCCATCTCGACTTCCTCTTGCGTCTCGCGGCCATTGCAATGTCGATATTTCCGCGGAAGAAAGAAGAGTTTGCGAAGAACATTATCCACCTTGACAAATGCGCTGAGGTAGCGTCCTGTCGACTTGTGCTTGACCTTTCCGAATAAACACAAACTGCCATTGACCTCGGTGTAGTCGAGCCAGAAGAAGCGAAGACTGCCATCTTCCTCGACCGCGTCTTGAGGTTTCATTTTCCCGAATATGTAATTTTCCGAAGATGGACTGCTCTGGATGTTGAGCTTACTGGTGATGTTGTTCCATGACGATGCATCCACATCATTCACCGCCGGTAGAGGAGGAGACGAATTGTTAGGTGTCGGTAGCTGTGCAGACTTGATCTTCGGGGGAGGCCGGCTGCCTGTCATATTGACGCTTGCGCTCTGTACTCCTTCATGAGCAACGACTTGGACAACATCCATCACATCGTCATCGTCATCATTCTCCTCCTCCTTGATGGTAAGTTTGGCCTTGCGCTCCACAGCTTTGACCACAGGCGATGATGGCAAAGGATCACTCATGATATTATCATCGTCGTCAAAGTTGTGCATCACATCGTCTTCGGGGGCAGCATCTTGTGCAGGAGGCGTATCAACAAGATCTGTAGTCGGAGCCTTGTACTTTGGACGGGGTCGTTCTTGGGTCAATGGTGGAGACAACACTCTAACTTTGCGGCGATTCTCAGACTTGACGGGTTTTTTGGTGTATGTGCGGGTTGGCAGGATATTGGCATCAACTTCTCCGAGCAGGTCTGCCATAAAGGCCTCGTCTTCAGCGGTGGTTTGAATCTAGTACTAAAGGTCAGAGACGTTGATCAGGCTGTAAAGAGGCGATACTCCTTCCTACCTTTGGCTTTGGTGCTGTAACAGGAGCATTGTTGAAGTAGTTGAGGATTTTGTGATTTGTGCGCTCATCTTTCTCACGGGTCTCTTCGCGTTTCCGTTTCGAGGCGTTTCCCTTCAGAGGAACATCTTCGGCATCGTCGCTGCTGTAGTACTGGCGCTCGTTTTGCCATTCTTCGCGGCCATCGTCCGCATAGCCCTCGCCGTTATCATCGACGACAAAGTCATCTTGGTCGAGGCGGCTGCGAACCACCTTCTTGTAGCCGTCTTCGTCTACTTCGTCGTAGATGGCACCTTGGTCCTCGATTTGATAGGTTTCCAGACGCGTCTTGCCAGCAAGGCGTTGAGCCCGAAGCTGCGCAATTGCAGCCTTGTGGGACATTTTGCCTGGTCTTCCTCGAGGACGAAGGAAGGAAGAGTTGCAGGCACTGGCAAAGGTATTGGTGAATAAGCTGATTAGGAAAAGCTGCTGCAATGGATGAAATGCAGTGGCAGGCGGGATATGAGGGACTCGGGCCAGCATTTAACGCGTGACGCGCTCCGCAGACGCGTCAGAACAGGGATTCGCGCAAGGCGTGTCAGGGTGGTGCCAGTGGCCAATGAGCGCCTCCACACCTGAGCCTCGTCGGCGCGTGCCAGTGGATTTCGTACCAGTTGGAGTACCGCGTTATTAGCTGCTCCTGATCCTCAGCCTTGCTCAGCATCGCGTTCCATCGCTTCCAAGGTTGCATTATTAGGTACAGAGTACATCACTATACTAGTAGTTGCCCATCTTATCGATTTTTAACCATTCCATCCTCGCACACCCATTACCTACCAAGACGATTGTAAGAGAAGCATTACGTCTGCGCTACGCAACAGGCTTATCCGTGCGACGGCTAATGCGCGCCTGGAATCCATCTTGCCACACAAACCAGCCTCCAGCAACTTTCCAGTCCAAATTTGGGAATGCGAAGGAGAACTGTCGTGGTCCAGTCAGCGACAATACAAAGCATGTTCATGTTCGCAGAGTCTTCACCTTGTAGTGCCGCAGCAACTGCGGTACCAGTTTGCTTATCTCGAGCAACGAGATGTTTTTCCCAATGCAGGCTCGATTTCCATAGCCAAACTGTAGTGGTCAAATACTCAGACACATAGTCGATTGAAGAGCAGAGCTCGTTTTTCTTACCACGAGATTGGATCTTTCCATAGCCAAAAGCTGCTCATCTGATGCCTCAAGCCATCTTTCTGGACGAAAGAAATCGGCGTCTGCTCCGTATACTTCTCTATCTCGACTACAGACCAGAAAATGCGCGTCAGCGAGTAGCATCGCAAGGTTATATATTCTTTGGGAGTCTACTGACGCCGTGACCCAAGGATTGATTCCAAGAATTGTTCCCTCTGGGAAATAGTGGCCGGCTAAGGAGATGCCCCCTTTCGGCACGTATCGTTCGAGAAGCAACCCTACTGCCGGATGCATACCTGTTGGTCGCCGTTAGCTCCCGGATTCGTGACGTTATGTTCACCCGTACACATACGGAGAGCTTCCTTGATGCATGCTTGAAGATATGGCAACTTGTTCGATTCTTGCCAGGTGACAAAGTCGCTCAACCGGCCTTCTTGGTCAGCAATGTCAATCTCCGTTACCAGCTTCCGCATGCTTGATGGTGATTTGAGAAGATAGTAGAAAACCTGAGTAATGTCATGTCAATGAAGCGATTCAACGGCTTGTCCTCTGGACGAAATTCTGACTCACTGCTCGCAAGGAGATTGCAGTAGTATCACTACCCGCACCGACATTGTCACTGTTGTACACCAATATCATCCTATCTGTGACGACATCAGGAAATTTGGCTTGGGCTTCGAAGCATCTGGCGAGAAAGTCCGGCTTCTGGATCCCACCCCCAGTGTTCATTGTGTCCCTTTCTTTCATTCTGGCCAAGGTAAAGGTGACGATGGGGTGGGTTGGAGCGAGCCTCAGGAATATGAGGTTCTTGGTCAAGATTCTATCAAGAACTGGGATTTGTCCAACCTGGTGTCATGGGCATCAGCGATAGAAAATGGACTTCTGGCCCATCAGGCATTGAATGCTTGCTTACCCGTCCAGCATAGCCAATCTTGACGCGAATATCCGCCATAATTCCCTGGACGTCGGTGCCTGAAGACAAAAAGCCTAGTTTCTGACTGAATAGAATCTCGCCGCTGCGTTGGGTGAGTATGAAATCCAAAGTGGGTTGATATACTCACATGACATCAAAGGCATACATCTGGAGCCAAACTCCCAGGTCAAAGGAGACGTCCGAGGTAGCGAATCCATCCAGCTTCGTCATGAGCAGCGAAGTGGTTGAGTCAACTAGAGGCTCGAACTCCACCATGTTCGACATGCTGTAGGCGTTGGCAATGGGCTTTTTGCACATGCTGTGATATCGCTCATCGCGGGTGTTGAACAAGCTGGGCATGAACGTCCCCTCGAAGGGCAACATTGAAAGAGTGTAGAATTCGGTCTTTGTGAAACCCGAATTGATTCCATATATGGTTGGTATCAACGTGGGATCGGAGATGGAGACAACTCTTGGACCTATCCGCACGAAATGGGAATTCATCCTTCGGTGCAGCCGGAGGTGAGTTTCGTGCGGCGTCGCAAAACAGGCATCGAAAAAGCGCCACAAGTCAGTAAAGCCGGCAAGACAAGGCCCTGGTATAGAGTTGAGCTTCCGTCCATATTTGTTAAGCAAGAGTCTGATCAGGATCAATCCAAAGACGAAACTTGGCCAATATACTCGGACCAGGCCATGTAGCCGCTCGAACAACGTGATCAACGCCATTGCCAGCTGCGCTGTTCACCCAGCTGGGGACCATCTTTCCTTCATATACCTGGTCGGGCCCCGACAAACCATTTGGACGAGCATGGGGCCAAGACTAAATAAGACAGACGGTGGGGATGGCATCCGAAAAATCGGTCAAGCGAAGCACAGGTGTCGGAGGAGAAGGTGTATGTCAAGTCGTAACGCCAACAACGTTGATTGACCGCCTCGACGGTCGATAGCCAGCATCAAGGATCCTTCAAGGCAAGGGGGACGGCAGTGGCACACACACTGCGTGACTTCGCAGTGCCCGGCAGCGAATGGCTGAGATGACGGCGCCCCAACATGACAGGCATATTGAGGGCGAGAAACCACCAACGGAGCATCCGAAGCTGAGGTGGCTTGCTTCTTCCAGGGGAGAAAATTCCCCAAGCCACCTTTGAAGAGAACACAAGTGCAAGCCTCATCTGACAGACATATTGATTCAGAGCATGTCGCTTTCGATAGTAACGTCATGCCAGGTCCATGATGGCTCGGAGGATCGGCCGAAAAAGGACTCGAGATCCCCCCAGCACTTACATGTATGATTGCCATACTATCCTGGATGCGTAGTAGGTAATCAACATCTTGTGATGCGCTGCCATGGGGCGCGCGCTGAGCGATGCCACTTATTGCTTTTCTTGCCGAGCCGCTTCACTTACCATGCGGCCTTTGCATACTCTCGCATTCAGATTTGCTGGTACGGTAGTAGTAAGGATCGGCCGAGCGCACCCCTTGCTCAAGCAAGATAGCAGGACTGGACACAAACGCTTGGCTGGTTCCCATGACTCCCCGCAGCCTGTACCTTCCTGAGAGTAGCTCATCGAGACTCGTCGAGTATCATCCTGCGCACGAGATCGCTTATCGAGCTTGAGGCGTGCGGTTTATTTTTGGTCGCCATGTCTAGTAACCCTCATCACCACCATCGGGCAGAGGAGATTGTGGTCCCTGTCAAACGGGCCTTGTAGGGGTGCAGTGGTAATGGTGGGCAGCGCCATCCCCTTGTCCAAGAAAGCCCTGACTAAGGCCGCCGCATCTCAAAGCCAACCGAGAAGATACCGGGTTCGACAGGACTGAAACCTAATTCCCTGGACGTCTACCAGGTTTGGATAATCATGGCATAGTGGACAAGAACGTACAACAGCAGATACAATGTAAATATGTCGCATTTCCCGGGCAAATGAAGTCGTCGAAGGTAGCAATGGATCGCCAGGAGAAAGGACATGGCCCGGAAAAGCAAGGAATTCTAGGTAGCACAACTTCGTCCAGCCTTAGCGAGCGTTCAGGTGCCTGACAGGGGCAAGTCTCGGAACTTGTATCACGGGCCAACGTCTCTAAAATAGCATATGGGATTGTCTTGGGACACACGATTTTGGAACATTGAAGGTTTGTATTTCATTCGCATCTCACAGCACATCCATTTTGGGAGAATTGGAGGTGTCGCTAGCGTCTATTTTCCCTCCTTGACACCAGCGAAGTACCCACAATCAATAATGACCCTGCAACCGAGCCATTGCGCACAGCAACTTGAGCACCCAAGTCGTCGGGCTTAGTTCATCTGTCTGATCAAAGCATTGATGTTCTCCTCCCGGTTACCGGTGTCACCACCCTCAATGTAGTGCTTGAACTTCCGGGTACGGAAGCCGCCGTTGGGGTTGGAGAGCTTGAAGGGCCACAGGAAGTTGTTGGCTTGCTTGAAGTTTGGTCCAACAGTGAAGATCTCGTGGATCAGATCCTCCACACACACAATGCCATACTTGCCGAGGTTGTCCTCGATAAGCTGGTTGTCGGTAAGGGCAACGCGCTGCTTGTGGATCTTTCCGTAACCGCGCTTGTAGACGAGCTCACGAACGGACTTGAGGTTGGGGTAGCCGTAGGCAATGTACGGGTTGACAATGGTGAGCATCTCTTGGGTGGCCTTGGTCAACTTAACGAAGACGCCATTGTTGATCTGGAGAAGACGGAGGAGCTGGAGGATCTTGCGCGGCTTGGGGGCAATCTTGTTGATACTGAAATGAAAGTCAGTACATTTGTCGGTAAAAGCCTCATTCAGCGCCTGCTTACCCCTTGATTCTGATGACGAACACCAGCTTGGGTTGCTCATCAACGAAGAAGTTGCCTTGTTGCCTGCTCAAGCGAGCGAGTCTGATCTTCTCACGCTCGGCATCGCGGTACTCCTTGACGTAGCTCTCGGCACGCTTGAAGATGACGGCGCGCTTCTCCTTGTTGGCCTGTGACATGCGAATTAGCACACTCTTGAAGATGATCAATTGAGGTGATGTTGGGTGAAAATTCGTTCAGCCCCGAAAGATGGTTAACAAAAGCGACAGCATTGGCCAAAAGGCCTAGTCGCATGTGTGGTAATTATCATCACTAGAGAAATTGTGGGCAGTGTGTGGTGAGAACCAACCTTCTTTCTCTTCTCGAGCTCAGCGAGACGCTGCTCCCGGGCCTTCTCCTGGCTCTTTCTCTTCTTCAACAGCGTCTCTGGGACGAGGACCTGATCCTGCGTCGGCACGGTCCTGTAAGGAAAGGTATCAGTACAGTCCGCAGGTTGAAAATCGCCGAGTCGGAACTGCAGCTATGGCGCGGCATTCTCAAACTGGTAATTGGCGTAGTAACTCGACGAAATGGTTTTCATCAGTGAGATTGGTGGAGAGCGCAACAGCAACGCTGTACACGCTTTGCCATCTTTTACTCTCATCTGACAACGCCCCGACCAGGTCAGGAATTTCCGACTCCATGGCACCGATCTGCGGAAGCAGAGCCGTACGCCACGCGAGCCCGTTGAATTTCGAGGGAGAGGAGTTACCTCCTCTATCCTCAATGCCCCGGCTGCAGCCCTGCCTTTCTGAACATCACATTCATTCGGCGCAAGTCGCTGGGAGAATCGAGCTGGCGCAAGACCGCGGACCAGCGAGAGAGGAGCGGACCATATCTGAAGACTTCGACCGTCAGCAGGGAGACGAGGAAACACTTACGACTTCACGACTGGCTTGGTGGACATCTTGGCTGGTTGTCGAAGATCAGGTTGTTGAGATGTTGCCAGGACGAAGTGGTGAACTCGAAAAGCGCAGTTCAGTCGTTTGCGAAATTTCCACCTTGAAGTTAGCAGTGTGCGCGTGCCCACTTTGCTTGGCAGGATCACGTGAAAATTATCGTGGGTCAAGTTGGAAGACGCTTAAGAGACGCTAACCCAGGGCGGTAACTGATAATTTGAGCCGGCCAATATTGCTTACTCACACTATTACTAACACAACGCCAACTACCGGTATTAGGGTCACTCACCGGTGAACACTTCGAGTGGATAGGTTGACGTCTGCAACCCATTACTACTATGCCACCGACAACCCGATAACTCGAGATTTGTAAATAGCCTCTTATATCAGCATCCCTTACCATTGTCGTGATGTCGACGAGAAGGGGCGTGGGCCTGGGAGCCTTTACCAACAGAAATGCCACGGCACAATCATATGCCGCGCATGGCTCGAACTTGAAGTCCGCCAATGCAGCCTCGCTTCAAGCCCAACTCGAGGTCTTTCAGTCGTTATTGCACAACTTCGCCTTAGAACATGCGGCGACCATAAAATCAAATCCCACCTTCCGAGCCGAGTTCGCTCGCATGTGTAATGCTATCGGCGTTGACCCGCTTGCAGGAAGCAATATCAAGGGCAAGAAGGCCGACTCGCTGTGGGCGAAGGTACTTGGTCACGACGTGAACGATTTTTATTTCTCTGTGGCCGTACGGGTGGTGGAGCTTTGCCAGGCCACACGTGCGGAAAACGGAGGGCTGCTTGGGTTGAAGGAATGCTGTGAAAGCGTCGCCAGAGGCAGAGCAATTGGAGGAGGCCTACAGGTGTCCGAAGACGACATTGAGCGGGCCGTGAACTCCCTCGAACCGCTTGGCTCGGGGTTTGCGATCCTAACTATCGCCAACAGGCGCTTCATCCGCTCCGTACCAAAGGAACTTAATACCGATCAATCTACTGTCCTAGAAGTCCTCCAACTCCTCGGCAATGTGACTGTTTCTCTTCTTCAGCTCAACCTGGGTTGGGAACGCGCGCGGGCCGAGACAGCGATACAAGACCTACTTGCCGATTCACTTGTGTGGGTGGATTCTCAGTGTCGAGAGCCAGAATATTGGTCGCCTCAGGGCTTAATTGATGACAACGAGTAACACTCTTGGAAAGCAGAAACAATCAAAACAGACGACAACACAATCAAGAGTGCAGCTCCATACTCAGGCCACGGGGTCGCCGTTGGACCTGGCGGGTAGAAGTGTGATACATTGGACTATCTACTTCTTGTACTCGTCCTTCAACACCCAGCGGCCTCTCCCTTGGCCAGCCTTTTGGAGCGTGGCGATTAGCTTCAGGGTCTCCTTGAATTCCAGCGTTGCCTGGGGTGTTCTGCAGTAGCGGTTGAAATGATCAATCAACATCTGGGTGTAGGCGGCGCCACCGTGAGCGATCAGGAAATCGCGAATGAGCTGGCCAAAGTCCTTGCCTTGGGGCAGAGTCGGTGTACCAGCCCTAGAGTTGGAAGCGGCAGAGCCAGTGGATCTTGCAGGACTCGAGTTGCCTGGCGTTGCAGCACGACTGCCTGACGCTTGCGCTTGGCGCTGCTGTAGGTTTGCAAGCAGATTAGATGACTGCATTGCACCTTCACGGGAACGGCCACTGGAACCGAAAGCCCTCTGCGCTGTTGTCTCTTGGGGTCGTCCAGACACACCGAATTGCCCAGTCCAGGTTGGTGTGCCTACGGGAACGTGGCGAGCCACCTCACCTGCACGTTTCAACTCCTTGGCAGCCTCTGCAGCTACCTTTCGAGCCTCTTGTTCAATCAAAACAGGATCAGCGGCAACTGTCTTGCTCGTTCTGTAGCCATCGACGATGGTGTCATGCTCCACCGCAGAATGGATCCCGGATCGTGAGAAGATGGCTTCCATCATTCTCTCTTCCGAGTTAGTGCCGCCTTCTTTGTTTGCTTTGGCTTCCTCTTCAACCTCTCCGGCATATTGCTCCACGGAGGATATCCCAGGCAGGGCCTTGATGTTGGTGTCGCCAGTATCGGGAGTCACGCCTTTAGCATCTTTCAGCTCACCCGGCTCAAGGGCCTTGGTGGGCTTGTCAGAGTATTTGAATTGGGCTTCCTTGAAAAGGCTGCTAGTCTCGGTGGGGGCGCCTTCATTGCCTAGGCTGAAGAGATCGTGAAGGTCGTTGAGGTGGAAGGTCTGCCTCTGTTTCGGGTCCTTTAAAATCTTGTTTGTCAGGAACTGCTTGAAGATCTGACGGTGATAAATCTTCTCCTCAATGGTGCCAGCGATCATTAAGCGACAAATGGTCACCTCTCGCTTCTGACCAAGGCGCCAGGCTCTTTCACGGGCCTGAAGATCAGTGGAAGGATTCCAGTCAGGATCATAGATGATGACTCTGTCGGCTCCAGTCAGGTTTATGCCCAGTCCACCGACCTTTGTGGTCAACAAGAACACGTGCAAATCCGGGTCTGTGTTGAACTCATCCACCATGCTTTGCCGGAGCGGAATAGGCGTATTGCCGTCCATACGTCGGTATTTGAAGCCATCGAGCGATTTGACGAATTTCTCCAGGATGTCGAGCATGATGCGATGTTGAGCGAAAAGGAGAGTCTTGTGGCCCTCCCCTTTCCAAGACTTCAAAAGTGCGCCCACGACCGTCATCTTCCCCGACTTGGCTGGATCACCGTATTTGTAACCTGGCTTGTGGGCCAGGTATTTATGATTTGCAAGATCTGGATGGTTGCAGATTTTCCGCAGGATGTCGATGCCATAAAGGGGCTGTCTCCTGCCATTTATGATAGCCTCCATTTCCTTCGAATCGAGGAATCGTTGATATTCAGCTCTCTGCAATGGCGTCAGGTTGCAGAATACAACCTTTTCACTTTTCTTCGGAAGATCCGAGGCGACGTCAACCTTGAAGCGCTGCAACAAGTATGGACTAATTGCCTCTTTGAGGGTCTCCGCACACTTGAACGCAGTCTGCACCTGCAGGTTGGATGCATTGGCATAACCCCCTTGACGAATCGGTATTTCGAATTGATTGCGGAAATTGACCAATGTGCCCAGGCGCATGGGGAAAACAAAATCGAACAGAGACCAGAGCTCGATAAGATTGTTCTGCATTGGGGTGCCAGAGAGAATGATACGATTCGGAGTACGCAGTTCTTTGCAGTAAATGGTGATCGCGGTATTGGGGTTGCGAATCTTGTGTCCCTCGTCTAGGATCGCATAGTCCCATTCTACGGGAATAAGCAGAGGAGCATAGGTCTGGAGACCAGTATAGGTCGTCACCAAGACGCCGCCTTCTTCCAGGATGGGCCTTATCATCTTTTGAGCGGCTTTTTGAGTTGAGGTCAGCGGCTTGTTTCTAACTGTTGGATCGAAGGCGAGGTCCAGCAGTTTGTCTTCCTTGCTTGCCTCATTGCGAATATTGATCATGCCACTGCCGGAAGAATGCAGGATCGTGACTCGAAATGGTGGCCACCATCGATGAAATTCGTTCACCCACTGCTTCATGACAGTCGCAGGGCAAACTACAATGATGGGTTTGCGCAACTTCTTGCTGTAGTGAAGGCCAGCCAAGAAAGCGATGATTTGAACAGTCTTCCCAAGGCCCATTTCATCGGCGATGATGCCTCCCACCTGCTGAGTATACAACTCATACAGCCACTGGACTCCTGTCTTTTGATAACCGAACAGACTGGGATAGATATCGCCCGGGATTTTGTAATCGTGTGTGAAAACAGTGTCCGGAATCTTGGGATGTGGAAGGTACATTTCTTCCTGGACAAGAGTCTGATCGTCTGGGAGCTCATCATCTTTGTCGCCATCGTTGGTCTCACCAGCCGCTTTCATTCGGGCCATTCGTCTCCTGATCGCCCATTTCTTCACCCGCGACAGATAGAGCGACTCTTTACCATCATCAAGTCCTCGCAAGTCTTCCACGTCGTCATCAATCTGGCTCGTTTTTGTTTTGCGAGATCGTTTTTGCATTCCCGAAGTTAGAGGCATGTCCTCATCCTCGTCTTCGAGCTCTGAAAGAACATCGGATTCCGCCATGCCTTCGTCATAGGATGAGTCGTCGTCTGCAGCCGCTGATTTTGTGGCAGCAAGTCGTCGTCTTTTTCGTGGTTGTTCATAGTCAAGCTCTTCCTCTGCAGTCGAATCAGTGAAGTCCGTGGCAAAGCCTGGTTGGCGCAAGTCCCGATGGGACATCGGCTTGCCGCCTGCAACGTCTGGCATGTCGGACAGTTCGGGCTCTTCTTCAGCATCAAGAAGCGCGCCCTGCAAAGTGGTTGCTGACTCCCCGTGTGTTGACAGTCCGAACCTCGAAAAAGGAGTGATCTTGCCGGTTCTTATCAAATAGTCACGTTGCGTCTCATTAGGCAACCGGCCGGCAGCGGACGCATCAACTTGCTGGGCCGAGTTGACATTTGACTCCCGTTCTTTCATCCTCTCTTGAATCTCTGCAATATCATTGTCGAGGTCTTGGATTTGACTTTGCATTCGGTCAATCTCAACCCGTAGTTGTGCTCGCCGTGTAGTCCCAATAGGCCGACTGATTTCGTCGCGAGTCTTGCGGATCTGGGTTTGAAGCTTTTCCTTTTGCGCCCGGGTTTTGTCCAGTCGGGCTTGATCACGCTCATTAGCTTGTGTAAAGAGGAGTCGATCTGCCTCTCGCCCAATATTTCTTTCTAGCTCATCCTGATTCTGAACCTGAGCGTCAAGATGCCGGAGAGTTTCGTCAGATTCATCTTTCGAAATGCCATCATCAACGCCATTGTCGCCGTTGGCAACAGTCCCCATCTTGTCAGTCGTCGCGGACCCGGCAGCTGGTGTGTCCTCGACAACACCTTGGTCTGGCTGGGAGTCCATAATGCTGACAGCAACCAAAACTCCGGACGATCTGGTGTTTACTGCTAAGTCGATGTCGTCATTACCGATCCTTCCTTGCCCTTATTGTTAAGATCAAATGAGGATCGCGACACAAGGCTGAAGGAGAATGGGAAGGTCTTAGAGAATAGTTGCCCTAGTTGTTGCGCTATGTGAACAATGTGCGCGAAACCCTGGTGTTGAAGGTTACAGCCTGTAGCACTGGAGAGTGATTATCGAAAGTGTAATCCTGACTGGGGAATGCGACCAGCGCTGAAAGGATTATGAGGATGGAAGATCAATGAGACAATAGTGAAAGTTCCCTTGAAGGCGCATGTGAAATTAACTTGGTTCCTCGACACCGCGACCGACCACCACCTGAGAGCTTTGCTAGTATGTCAGGCGCGGTTGCTGATTCTGTGAGGTCGAGTTGAAGTCAAGTTCTCTTTCAGAATGTAGCCTTCCGAAGTATCAGGCTGTTGAGTGGCGTCAGAGGGAAAAGAGGCTGAAACACAAGGCCAGTGGCAGCCTACTGTCTTAGTAAGCGGCGCAGCTGCCTGGCGGCTGAAATGATCCGCCGTAGGGCTGGAAATCCATTGCTAACACTGGCGTAAAGCGTCTAAAGCAAGATAGGGCAAGTGATCCGAGATGTGGTAGTGACTTTAGCCGCTCGCCCGTCGGTCGAGCGAATCAGCACAGCAATCGTGCATTGCACTAACCATGATTACTCTGGTGCTAATAGTCTAGCGTGGTCTCACTCTGCGTTTGCAGTGCCAGTCACTGGCACCGTGTTGGCATTCGACAGCTGATCTGAACATGATGAGCCTTGACCATACCTACTAGTACTGTCTGCTACTGTGCTAGGAGGCGCGGGTAACGGACAAGTCACTATCACCACCACTGCAACCAACTTGAAGTCACTTACCTTTACATTCTACATATGTGAAGAGAGTCCTATCTTTGGTGTCCTCGCACATCTTCACGGCTTCTCTTCTGTGCTAGGCAGTGCTTGTCTGTTTCTGCTTCTTCTATTGGACCCGGCTGCAGTCATTGTTTCCACCCGCCGCGCACCTTCACCGGCCCTCAACCTCCCGGCCTGCGAACAGCTCACCGCAGCCAATTCCTCAACGCTGTTCAACCTACGGACCAAGAGAGCGCGCTTACTGTTCACAAAGCCTGGTCTTGTACATCATGGCTTTACGCTGACCCGTGGACCCGTTTAAAATGAGTCGACTTCCACAAACAGACATACCGTCTCGCTCGACTGCGCTTACGAAAGCCGCCAAACCCCTCTACATGCCCCTCTGAGAGTGACCTAGCGATAGCAGTCCACCTCTCCCACTCTATTCCAATAGCCGAAGGGATCTTTGGGCTGGTCCTGAAATCACGGCTCCGCTAGCTTCGTACATGCATCAGCGGCACGGCTTCGATCGAACGCGCAGCTACTGTGGCTCAGCTTGAAGCAACAGCACCAGAGTCGAACGCCGCGTGGTTGTCACTTTCGCCATCGATCACAAGAGTTGGACCACATCGAAGCCAAGTCATGTCTTTAAATCCAGCTCCCTCAGCTCAGTCGCATGACTACGAGCACAATGGAGAGGTTGACATTCCGATGGAAGACGCGGATCCCTACAACCGAAGCAAATACCCTTCCCGTCCTGTCCACCAGCACAGGTTATCCGCACAATACATCGGTGAAGCCTCTACAGCCGCGCAACGGTATTCCCCGATGAATGTCCAACCAACCAATATGTACGCCTCAAGTCCTAAAGCGCAGGCACAAAACAATTTCTCCTACCTGAATCAGCCGCAATCGTCGCGAGGGTCACCCACTCGCCAGGCTGCTTATACCACAGAACGATATGCGGAACCTCCAACGCCAACCCGGTACTCGTTGGGATATGGCTCTTCCATTCAGAAGTCAGAATTCAGTCCTGGATCCTATTACTCTCCTTCTGTGGGTAATGGCCGTCCTGGACCACCGTCTCGACAACAGTCACACGGACCGGGGCCTGTTCCAAGATTTAGGAAAGTCAACACAATCCAGGACCTCAATCCCAGGATAAACGCCCAACCGCAGTTTCGCAGAGCTAATCCGGAGGGTGGCTTCATCAGTCCGCTGCAGGCGCTGACCACGTATCTCCCAGCCACATACCGCATCTGCAACCCCAATTTCAAATACGAGTCTTCAAGGAATCCGAGGCGAGTGCTCACAAAGCCAAGCAAAGGAACCAAGAATGATGGCTACGATAACGACGATAGCGACTACATTCTCTACGTCAACGATATTCTAGGGAGTGAAGAAGCCGGCCACAAGAACAGATACCTCATTCTTGATGTGCTTGGGCAGGGTACCTTCGGTCAAGTTGTCAAATGCCAGAATTTGAGGACGCAGGAAGTCGTTGCGGTCAAAGTCATCAAGAACCGGACAGCCTATTTCAACCAGAGTATGATGGAGGTCTCTGTCCTGGATCTCCTGAACCAAAAATTTGACAAGAATGACGATCACCATCTTCTGCGGCTCAAAGACACGTTCATCCATCGACAACATCTCTGTCTTGTCTTCGAGCTTCTCAGTGTCAACTTGTATGAGCTCATCAAACAAAATCAATTCCGGGGCCTCAGCACGACCCTGGTACGCGTTTTTGCACAACAACTGTTGAATGGCTTGGCGTTATTGAACAAGGCTCGTCTCATCCATTGCGATCTGAAACCAGAGAATATTTTGTTGAAGAACCTTGAGAGTCCCATTATCAAAATTATCGACTTCGGGTCTGCTTGCGATGAGAGGCAGACTGTCTACACATACATTCAGTCTCGGTTCTACCGATCTCCAGAAGTGTTGCTGGGGCTCCCGTACTCTTCTGCTATCGACATGTGGTCCCTCGGATGTATCGTCGTGGAGCTCTTCCTAGGGTTGCCACTTTTCCCCGGGTCGTCGGAATACAACCAAGTGTCACGCATCGTCGAGATGTTGGGAATGCCCCCAATGTGGATGCTAGAGATGGGAAAGCAATCCGGCGAATTTTTCGAGAAGACCACTGACGAATTTGGTCGACGTACCTATCGATTGAAGAGTATGGAACAATATTCTCGCGAGCACAACGTCAAAGAACAACCCAGCAAAAAGTATTTCCAAGCTACCACTCTACCAGAGATTATTCGCAGCTATCCTATGCCTAGGAAGAATATGAAGCCCGCGGAAATTGAGAGAGGTATGTTTTGGCATTTTCTGGTGAAACGCATGAAATCCGCTAACGAATCGCAGAAATGAACAATCGTGTTGCTTTCATCGACTTTGTTCGTGGTTTGCTCACCATTAACCCGCTTGAACGCTGGTCGCCCCAGCAAGCGAAGTTGCATCCATTCATCACGCAACAGAAGTTCACACAGCCGTTTGTGCCACCGATGAACCTGAAATCACCCTCTTCGAGTAAGACTCCTGCACCAGGCGTGCAACAACAACAGCAAGCGGAAGCACTTAGCAAGCAGCGTGCTGCTCAGGCCGCCCAAGCGCAGGCACAAGCACAAGCTGCTCAGGCCGCCCAAGCGCAGGCACAAGCACAAGCTGCTCAGGCTCAGGCTCAGGCTCAAGCCCAGGCCCAGGCCCAAACGGCCGCACAAGCACAGGCTCAGAATGCCTATGCAATGCAAATGAGCCCCTACCAACAACAGCAACCTCCACCCATGTACAACGCCATGTACCAAAGCCCTCAGCAGGCTGCTCCGCCCCCATATCCGGCACATTCATCAAATTATGCTCCACAAATGGGCATGATGGCTCAGCAGACGCCTCAGATGAACCCCAATCACTACAGCCATCAACAAAGCCTGTATGCACAAGCCACGCAGAGAGCAGGCCGTCAACGAGCATCGACTATGGACCAACAACAGGGCGGGATTCCTCCCGCCATCCAGCGAGTGACCAGTCACCTGGATCCGAACGCCCCTATCCGACTTCAACCTAGTCCGGCTTACTATCCACCTCCTGCAGATGGCTACATTGACTCTCCATCGACGGCCCGGAGACGTGGTAGCCGGACACAGAGAAATCGTGATTTTGTTAGGACCCTGGAGGACGGTGTTATGGGCGACAACTTCAACACACAATGGCATTGAAGAGATCACAGAGACTTTCGGGCAAGCCTCGCTCGATGCAGACAACAAGCATGCCGATTCCAAAACCTGCTATCTGACACCGTACTGGTTCACACCAGGCTTGTAGGTACTTGACGTCCACAGCAGCATCCTGTGATACAGATGCCTATGACGTGGTGTCTCCACTTCAATCGGCAGCGACAAGCTCCTATTCCATTTTCAATGACTCACGTAGCAAGGACTATGGTGGTGCATCACGAGAATGAGCTGAAACGACAAGGGGAGGATGTCGTGTGGTGTTTGCCGACATGGCAATGTCACCACGTCCATTTTGGGGCTAGGTAGTGATTGATGCCCAACAGGACAACCCTGCAGCGCGGATGCTGACTGCAGGCAATGACGGCTAGAGAAGGTGGTGTACACAGTGTTCCTGTCTAGTACTGGGACAAGTTGAATGTAGTGCACATGCAAGCGAGTGAGCTGGATCCTTTCCACCAGGCCTCTCCGAGTGACGAATGACCCTTGAACATATGTAATAGGGCAGCGACAAAGTACTGCATTTGTTCGAATGGTGAACGAGTGTGACTCTTGCAGTGAGATCAACCCTACCTTAGTTTAGGTGACTTTGTCATGCGGCGGCTGAAGTGAATTGTAATTAGACCAATGCGAGGCTGGCAAGGCTGACACTGGCATGGAGTGAGACTTTCTGCGGGCCACGTGATGCTGACTGCGCACTCTGAGTCTGCGCTTGGCGAAATTCTACTGTCCCACTGCGCCCACGAAGCCGTGCCAGAGGCGAAAAGCACTGCACGACTCAGGTTCAAAACTGCATTGCAACCAATCTTGTAACCGCAAACCCCTTTTTCCCTTTCCTCCCGCCTTTTATCGAACGTCGCCAACATGTCTTCGCGATTTTTCCACGGCGGAGATTCGGACAGCGAGAGCAGCTCCTCCGAGGAGGAAGAACTCTACACCCGCAGCGACGAATCCGAAGAATCATCCGAAGAGGAAAGCGAGGAGGAGGAATCCGAGGAGTCTGAGGAAGAGTCCTCCGAAGATGAGGGTCGTGGAGGCGCCAGCCGTTTCTTGAAGCCTTCGGCAGGACTAGGTGGAGATGAGACAGATGAGAGCGAAGATGAGGACCGAGAAAGAGTAGTCAAGAGTGCGAAGGACAAGAGACTGGAGGAGTTGGAAGGCACCATCAAGTTGATTGAAAATGCCACCAAGATCAATGACTGGGCGGTCATTTCTTCAGGTTTGTGTCTCCAAGGCATATTTACGATGTTTGACGGACTGACATGGGCGCAGAATTCGACAAGATGAACCGGCAGGTGGCCAAGGTGACCCAGCAGGGCGGCACCCCCAAGATTTACATCAAGGCGATTGCCGACCTGGAGGATCTGATCAACGAGACGAACGACAAGCAGAAGACTGGCGGCAAGAAGATGAACCCCATCATCGCCAAAGGCTTCAATGCTATGAAGCAGAAGATCCGCAAGAACAACAAGGACTACGTGACCGAAATTGAGAAATACCGCCAGGACAAGGATGCGTTCATGGAGTCTGACGAAGAAGAGGCCCCGGAGGTCGAACAGAAGACTCGCAAAAACAAGGAGCAACGGTTAGACGCACTTGAGGCGGCCATCGATGAAGAAGGCTTCGCGACCGTTGGCAGAGGCGGCAAGGCACTTGTCTACACACCGGAGAGTATTCTAAAGCACCTGCGGGCCATCATTGAGTCCCGAGGAAAGAAGAACACCGACCGGTCGGAACAGATTCGAGTCATGGAACGACTCTTGGAAGTGGCCAATACCCCATACCAGCGCATCCGAGTGCTGATGGCACTCATCGCCACTCGGTTCGATCTTACCACAACCTCGGTACAGCACTACATGACTCAAGAATCCTGGCGAGCCGCGGAACGGGAACTGTCTGCCCTCTTACAGACGCTTGAAGATGAGCCTGGATACATTGTCACGGAGAACGCAGAGGAATGGGAGGATGATGAGAAAGGGCCCACCCCAACGCCTGGCGAGATCTTCAAGGTCCCAGGCAGCATCATTTCTCTTGTGGAGAGGCTGGATGATGAATTGACAAGATCCCTTCAACAGACCGATCCTCACACCGCCGAGTACATTGAGAGACTGGGTGACGAACAACTATTGTACACCGATATTGTGCGCGCGCTCATCTACCTCGAGACGATCAACAAGCTGGAACAGTCCGAAAACCAACAAGAGAACCTCAACAGAGCAGTCATCCGACGGCTCGAACATATCTACTTTAAGCCGGTCCAGGTTGTGAAGATCCTTGAGGAGAAGACATGGGCAGCTCTGCCGTCGACACTCAACTCGGAACTTACCCCGCGAGGCCAATACACCGAAGTGGCATCCTTGGTGCAGAGCATGTGTACCTACCTCTTTGAGCACAGCGAAGGCATTATTCGGGCCCGCGCCATGCTTTGCGAGATCTATTTCCTTGCTCTCCAGGACAACTACTACCGAGCACGCGATTTGGCACTGATGAGCCATCTGACCGAGAACATTTCGTCGTTCGACGTCAGCACCCAGATCTTGTTCAACCGGACGCTCGTGCAGATTGGCCTTTGCGCATTCAGAGCTGGACTCTGCTACGAGGCTCAAGGAGTGTTGCAAGAGATTTGCGGCTCTGGCCGGCAAAAGGAGCTCCTCGCCCAAGGTGTCATCATGCAGAGATATTCCACCGTGACTCCGGAACAGGAACGTCTTGAGCGGCAACGACAACTTCCGTTCCACATGCACATCAACCTTGAATTGCTCGAGTGTGTCTACTTGACCTGCAGCATGTTGCTCGAGATTCCGCTCCTTGCTCAGACCGGGTCGTCTCCCGATGTTCGAAAGAGAGTCATCTCCAAGACCTTCCGTCGTATGCTCGAGTACACGGAGCGACAAGTCTTCCAGGGCCCACCGGAGAACACTCGTGACCATGTGATGCAAGCGGCCAAGGCTCTTGCGCAGGGCGACTGGAAGAGATGTCAGGAACTCATCAGCAAGATCGCCATCTGGGACCTTTTGGGCAATGACAAGGACAAGATCAAAGCCATGCTGGCGGAACAGATTCAAGAAGAGGGTCTCCGTACATATTTGTTCACCTACGCCCCGTACTACGACACTCTTTCCATCACCACCTTGTCCGGTCTTTTCGATCTCGAGCCCAAGAAGATTGCCGCCGTGGTGTCCAAGATGATCTCACACGAAGAGCTGGCCGCCGCCCTGGATCAGGTCAACGATGCCATCGTCTTCCGCAAGGGCGTCGAACTCTCCCGTCTCCAAAGCCAAGTCCTGGCCATCTCCGAGAAAGCCATGGGTATTCTTGAATCCAATGAAAAGGTTCTCGAGACTAGAACCGCAGGTATGGCCAATGCCTTCCAGCGTGACCAAGGTCAACGTGGAGGCCGTGGTGGTCGCCGTGGTCCCAACTTGCAAGGCCTTGCTCGTGGACAAGCCGGTCAGAGAAGACCTGGTGGCCAGAATTTCAGTGGTGGTGCTCTTGGCGGGGCGATGAAGGCATGAAAAGTTGTTATTTCAGACCTTGCTTTACGTTGCTATTGTGGCCGATGTGGTTGATCGTCGGCGTGTGAGGATTAGTAACCGGGCATGGTTGGCTGAGACTGAGTTCACCCTACCACCTAGGTAGTCCTGGACGGGACAGTCAACAGTGAACAGTGAACAATGCCAAGGAACAAGGAGCACATTCTGGTAGAATTAAATTCAATCGTTTGCTTGACAATCTGTACTAGTATTCGTTGTGTTGTGTCGCCTTCTTGCCTCTGTCTTGTACTTGTGTAGGTACGTACCGCTAAGTTCATTCTCGCACACAACGTAAGTCACCTCTAGCAGAGTATGAAGCAGATTTCGGAGGTGAATTCAAGTTCTACGGGCAGCATGTGCTGTGCAGCTGACGTGAGTTGAGCTGGTGAACAGTACTTGTAATGATTCTGAACTACAAGTGGCAGCCAGTAGTAGTAGTGAGCATAATATGTATATCATACGGGTGGCATATAACGAGTTGACCACCTCAGTCACCGCTTGATTGTTCTTGTTTCCTTTGATAATAATACTCAGCCGCATTCCTCCCAGCAATCCTTCCAAAAACCACACACTCCAACAAACTACTCCCTCCCAGCCGATTTGCACCATGCACGCCGCCCGTGATCTCGCCGGCGGCCCAGAGACCCTCGATAGGGGTTTTGGTGCCATCCAACACCCGAGCCTCCGAGTCAAACACCACGCCGCCCATGGTGTAATGTACCACGGGCGTGACTTTGCCGATATACACGGTGGAACTTGGGCCAGGGTCGAAGAGGGTCCAGTTGCCGTATGAAGATCGACCAAGGTCATCGTGACCGTGGGTTTTCACCACCCCAGCATATTGCCTAATCGACTCCAACGCAACATCTGTATGTTCAGGATCCAGATCTGCAATGGTGGTTTTGCGCATCAGGCCTTTCCAGAGATAGAAATCGACGTGTGCTTTGGCGGCCTCGTAGGCGCCTTGGTCTAAGACCAGAGAAATGTCCCATTGTTTGATAGCAGTGCTGCTATCATTATCGCCCGTGGCCGTGGTACTGGTACTCGCAGTACTAATGGTACTCGTTTCACTCGTACTACTCGTCGGATCCTCCGCAGTAATGGCCTCCGTCACCACCTTTCTCGTCTGCAACTCATCGACGAACCGTTTGCCGCGTCTGAGCAAAATTCCACCTTCACCTCTCAACATCTCGGCGGCGAGGAACTTTGTGATTTTTAGGGGATCGTGGGGATCAATGAATCCCGTCGGATGAAGTTGGACGAGATCCATATCGAGCAGGGCCGCTCCCACGTCGGTCAACAGCGATTGACTGCCAGGCAAAGCCTCGTTAGTGGACGGATACCCCGCCAGATCGGGTCGGTATTGTGCCAGAACGCCCTTTGAGTCGCCGGCGAAACCGCCCGATGCAAAGATGACGGGACCTTGTAGAATTTCAGTTTCAACTTGGGCACTGCTACCGGTAGTAGTCGTCTCTGTTCCAGTCGTTGTTGATGTAGAACTGTTATTGCCGTCACGCCGCACCTCGACACCGACCACTTGACTGGTAGTGCTGTTTTTAATCACTTTGGTCACAGTCGTCCCAGTCTCCAGCGAAACCAAGGGATTTTCTTTGAGCTGCTTCAGCAAAGTCAAGACGATACTCGCGCCAGGGGGCGTGGTGCCGGCGCCCCGATGCGTTCTGGGGTACGTGTGGCCGCCAAGTTGGGCGACGCGCGACAGGTCGATTTTCTTGTCGTCGACCAACCACTCAATCGCCGCGGCGGACGAGTTTGTCAATGTCGAGATGAGGCTCTTGCGTCGTTCGGTCATTGATGGATCGGAGGTCAGAACTTTTTCGCTGACGGATCGCGTCGTGTCGTCGTAAAAGACGGCCGCGGAGTCCTGGTCGACTTTCGCGGCCTGTTGGAACCGGGTCGGGGTGCCGTTGATCCCGCTTGATGCTTTGATCGAGTTGCCGCCCGGTTTGGCTTGTCGTTCGAGAATACAGACTGGCACATTGCGTGAGGCGAGCTCTGAGGCTGCTGAGAGGCCTGCCAGGCCGGATCCAACCACGATAACTCGAGAGGACCCGGGTGCTAGACCTGAGGCTGAAGTGGTAGTGGTGCTGATACTGGCTGTGGCTGTTGCCATTTTGCTCAAGATCCGACGGGGGATGCTGGTCATGGAAATCAGGAGAACAACAATGACAGAGCAAAGTGTTAGGATGGACAGAAAATGTTGTTGGTATTGGTGTTGCTGTCGACGGACTGTTGCTCGCTGCTGTTGATGTCCTGGTGGTAAGCGCATGGGCTGGCTGAACGAATGCCTTGAGCCAACCGACACCGAACCTGACTGGACTGGCACTGCCTGCTTGCCTTTGCTTTTTGTCAAACTGATCTGCTCTGCTCTGCTAGACCACCGGCAGTTCAACTGTTAAGCGGAGCCTGAGGTGGGAAAGGAAGCAAGATGTGATTCAACCTCCAAATGAGATTCCACACTTTGGTTTCCTTTTTTTTTCAGGCCGGTTCTCTGGCTAAAACAATGTATACCTGGCTTTGAGGACAGCGTGATACTAGTAGTGTAGCTAGTAAGTATATCAATTCCCGCGGTCGCGTGCCGTGTTAGTAGTCAAGTTCCTGCTTTAGTCTCACAAGTTCAACCACTGCAGCTCTGCATGAGGCTGAATCTGAATCTGAGACTCAGAGCGACATAACACAGGGGCCTTAGACGGATTCAAGCAAAGTTGCAGCGGAACAGGAGAGGCCATTAGCAATTGTAGTAGCAGTCGGTCAGTCAATCAATCATCTGAGGTTGTCGGTGTGTTTGGTGACAAGTTGAAAGTCACGCCACGCCGTGGACTGCCGAGCGAAATATTCGGGATTCATCGTCAGCAGTAGACGGTCTAGGCGGCGCAACTCCCTCCCTCTTCGAGGCTCATCACTTCGCTCGTCAAACCTACCGAGCTGATGGGAGGGACGAGACATCAGAAACAGTGCTCTGGGGAAACAACACTAGCCTGTAATGTACTGTATAATGTGATGTTGTAGAGGCTGATATGAGGGTACCCACAGTTGATACAATAATCATGATAGTAGGATAGACTTCCCTAGGTATCTACCCTGTCCGCTATCGACTCCTTCTCTCGTCCGCAAGAGGTACAGTATTGTATCAACGAGGAAGAAGCCCATATTTACATACCTTCCCAGACACCTGAAAACCACGGCTATCGACAAAATTCTATATGTGTTCATGTACCAGTTCAAATAGTACCTGTATATATATATATACCAACAATAACGAACCATCCACTGCATGGGTCAAAGTCGTCTCTGTCTCCCATCTGCTTGACTGTGAGCTTTACTGCATCTACATTCTTCAACTGAACGACCATGGAGCCATTACTTCAAGTTTGCTCCGTTCCATTTGACACCGTTGAACGCCATTGCCATTGACGATCGTGATCGTTATGTTCAGATTCAGATTCAACCACGCTTCTCCCTCATTCACACACTGGCATTTGAATCCTCTTCGAGTCGAGTCGAGTCCCGCGGTAGGTAGTCGCAACGAGTCTCTATCAAAAAAAAAAAGAAAGAAGAAAAGAATGTCCCGTAATTGTTCTGTTCTGTCCTGCCCGTCAGTCAGTATCACATCAGTCCAAAGCTTCCCAAGCACTGCAGCCATGACATGTCTCCCCAATCAGTTCGATCAAGGTCATATATTCAGTACGAGACAACTGTATCTGCCCAATCCGATCCATCGTTCTGGTTCTCGTTCCTGTTCTCGTTCCTGGTCTCAGTTCAGACGAAAAATTGAAGCTCCCACTCCACTCCAAAAAGAAAGAAGGCGTGGTGTGGTATTTTCAAAAATCATAAAACGGCTTTATTGCGTTGGAAAGAAGGGTGAGCGCGCCCGAAGTCAGTCTAGCAAGCACTTCGAGTCTCCTGTCCTGCCAGTGTCCTAATCAACTTTGTTGTTCGAACAAACAGAGACAGAACAAGATCACCGCTTCTTTACTTCCGAAGCCCAGCCTTCAATTCCTTCACCCTTGCTGCCCACAGGAACATCGACCTTGACATGATCCATCCCCTTTGTGCCCTTTAAGAAATCGGCATTGGACATCCCCCCTGCATTGGCACGCGCTTCGGGCGGCAGCTCCAGCATGGGTAGCAGGAAGTCACTAATTTTCCTCGCTTCCTCGACGGAGAAATGGTATTTTTCCCTCAGAACATCCGGAAGAGCCCAGTGTCGCAGACGATGAATATTCCTCAATTCGCCTTTCCGGTTGAAGATCTCCTGCGACCACTTGCCGGAGAGACATAACGACTTGGGAAATGGTCCTAGTAGCTCGATAATTTGCGCAATGTGGTCGTCGTCTTTGCCGTACTTGGTACCCGACTGTGGATCAAACAGGTAATCGCCAGTAATGAGCTCAAACACCTGCGTGACCAAAACGTGTTAGCTATGGACCGAAATGCCAACATATTTCAAACTTACCATGCATGCCATACTCCAGACGTCCGTACTGGCTCCCCACTTTGCACCCAGAATCACTTCCGGAGACCGATACTGCCGGGTCTGGATGTCGTTTGTGAAATGATGCCCCACCCAGCACGCATTTCCCAAGTCTGCAATCTTGACCGAGATGATCTCACCCAGAGGCTCTTCTTCACCTCGTGCAGCTTTCAGCACCTTCTCTACGTCACTGTTTTTCTTGCTGTCGAGCGTCACTCCGGCCAAATCCTTCTCGATTGGGTCGGTTGTGCCTTCTCTCGTTTTGTCCAGTTCCTCGCTCTGTTGGCTTTCCTTTGATTTTAATTTCAGCTGCTCGATCATCGACAGTCCTTCGGGTGATTTGTTCTCTGTCGAGTCACTGATCATCTGGTTCAAACTACTGGGTTGGTGGTTGCCAACCTTGTCCAAATTGGTAAAGCTGGCATTAAGAGGACTGGGTAACGGCTGGCTGCCGGTAATCAGAGTCCGTCTCCGCCGGCGACCGTTTCGGTTGTCGTCCTTGGTCGATTCTTTCTCATCCTTGACAAATGCCTTGACAATCTGTTCGACATCGCCAATTTCAATTAGGACATTTTCCGGTTTGAGATCGGTATGAATGATGCCGCATTCGCGGTGCAAGTAATCCAAGCCGAGAAGCACTTGCTTGGTGATTTGTTTGACCAGAGGCATCGGGATCCCTCGATGATTCCATCTTTTGATCAACCCCAACAGGTTCTCGCCCAAGACTTCAAAGACCATACATACGTGGACGCCATTGGGACCTTTGTGCTCAAAGGAGTCGAGAAGACTGACCACGTAGCGGCGGCCAGGATGATTAGGGTTGGCTTGGTTGACTCGGTTTAGTAGTTTAATCTCGTCAATCGCCGTCTCTGTGTAATGCGCCGCCGACCGGACGACCTTGAGAGCCACGTGTTTGCCCGTGGTGGTATCTCTCGACAACCACACCGTGGAAAAATGGCCCCATCCTAGCTTCCGCACGACGACGTATCTGCCGTTATTGTATGTTTCGCCAACGTGGACGGGATGATATCCGCCCTTGCAGTAGTCTTCCGAATCTTCTTCATCGGCCGTGGTCTCGGCGGGGTCTTCTTCTGAGGAGGAGGATGACAAGGATCTAGAATCAAATTGTGAGTTACTCTGGGATGGCACTTTGCCGTGCGGAAGAGGGGAATCCGTGCTTCTGAGGGACGATGTCGATCAGTCGGGGAAAGCAAAGAAACCTGCAACTGTCTACAGTGGGAGGATCAAGGTGCGACGGCGGGAGACTTTGTAGGACTTACTCTGGTTCGGCTTGCGTGGGGCTTTCTTGTAGACTGGAAGACGCGTTGTTCTCGGTCGTAATGATGGGCTTGAGGTTGTCGCCTTTCCGCCGTTTCTTTTGTCCGTTGCTGTTTGCTGCGAGGGCGGCCGTGGTCGCGACCTTCTTGGCCTGGTTGATGGCGGCCTTTTTGAGGTCGGTGCCGTTCATCATGGCAAAGGCGGCGGCGTTGGCGGCCAGCAATCTGTTAGGGTGGACTGCAACTGGTCCCTTTGCAGGGCCAGTTTCCGATCGGGGAGGAATTGTGAAGGTTGTTGGGGAGTTGACGTGTTGGAATGGGATGAGGGATGCAGTGGGCTTCGGGCGGGCAGTCAGACCGCAGCTGGCCGATTCTGGTCTGGTCTGGGTTCTGCTTGCGTTAGACGCTGTCACTGAAGAAGCTGGAACTGGCGCCGTAGTTGGAGTGCGCTTTGTGGATCTGGCTGAGGACCTGGCTCACAGTGTGGCTTCGGATACCGGACCACTATGGGACGCTACCAGGGCAAACTGTGTCAAGTTGTTTAGAACCGCCTTCAGTTATTATTTGGGCCTGTCCCAACATCAAAGTGTATCAACTGCTATCTCTTATCTGACACTGCACTCTCTTGCGGGACGAACAGATTGATTGCGCTCAGGCGGCTGGCGGCTGGCGGTGTTGGGCGACTAGACAGAGTGGAACAATTGTGTGCTGCGTGCAGCGAGATCAATGATGCGATTCGTCCAGGAAGCAAGGCACCCAACTACGGGCGGCGGCGGTTAGATCGAGGGCATCGAGATTCGACACGATCGGACGGATAAGGTTGGCCGAGGAAAAAAGAAGTTCAAACGGACGGTTCTCTGTGCCCGCTGTTCGACTGATGGTTTGCGAGGTATGTACTTGGAAGTGAAATGGAAACGAAATCGAAACGGGAATGTGAAGACCGGAGAAAATGCTGTCGAAGCAGAGGAAGAGACGGCAGAGCGCACTGGCAGTGGATGGATTCGCGTGGGCCGGTCAGTAGGTACAGTTGTAGTCGTAACAGCAACTGGTTGGCGGTTCAAGTTGACGGTGATATCAACTGCGGGTGCCAGTGACAGCGATTTTCCTGTGAAAGGGACCCAGCGCCCGGCGGTGATAAAGCGAGAGTCGACGAGTGAAGGGCCTCCGTGGCTTGTATGTCCTCCTACTAGTACCAGGTAGTCTCGCAGAATGAGCAGATGTGATAGAACTCAACGATCGGATCGATTGATGACGGTGGGCGGGAGAGCAGTCGGATGGTCCTTGCGTTGGATTATGGGATTATGGGCTTTATTATGATGGGTCAGTACCAGCAGCCATGGCAGTGATGATAGTGACGATAGACGGTGTATGTATTCCCTTATTTATTGCTACGAACATGGACAGCGATGAGACTAATGCGATCAGAGAAGCAGTGCGATGCATAGACACATCATTGTACAGGAAAGCCAGGTACATAGTACTCCTCTGGTTGTATACCGGCGCAGTTCAATCCTGTTTTCTGTTCCGTGACGAGTACCTGGTCGTGGTAGTTGTATACAATTTCACTCCCGGTGCCTGCGCTGCAATTTGGCCCCCGCTGCCACTGCGGCGCCACCTGCGCAACTCGCGGGCACACAGCCTTATTTAACAAGCCTAAAGCTGGCGCCACGTCTTCCCCATCCATCGCAATTCGGAGCTGTCAATTGACTCTCTATTAATTAAGCCTTGACCTCAATCGAGAAAAGAAAAGTTGCTTACGTTGTACATACCTACAGCCTGCTGTCTGCCATCATCTCAGACCATGCTCGAGCTCCGTGTCGGACACTTCCACAGCCCCTGAAAAGTCCTCAACGTCGAATCTCGCGATCATGAACCCCACACAATCTTTTCGGCAGATTCTCCCAGTTCGGTGACACCGGCCACCATTGAAAGAGAAGGAACAGAAAAATCCTACAACATAATACCAGCTATACAGTATATACCACAGAAAGGAAACGAATCCCAGCTCGGGACCAGGCCTGTGCTGTATTTCAGCATTAGGTTCCCGAAAATGGGCTTCATATCCCCGCCAAAGTCCCCATTCGCCCCTCCATCCCTTATATACCAGCTAATCTACCACCCTCTCACCACCCTCATCGCACTTTTACACCATTTGATCCTCTGGCTGCGTGGACGACCATACGTACCACCGAAGAACAAAGTGCCCATCCGCGTCGTGTGCCTCTCTGACACGCACTCCAAGATCCCACCCACTTCGATTCCAAAAGGCGACCTACTCATCCACTCTGGCGACCTCACCAACGCAGGCACACTGACATCGATCCAACAATCGATCGACTGGCTCAAGACGCTCCAGAAGCCATGGTACGGCTCGAGCGACGGGTTCCGACATATCGTCGTAGTGGCCGGCAACCACGACAGCTACTTTGACGAGCGCAGCCGGAGTTTCCACGACTCGAAAAACACCCGGCGCAAACTCGACTGGGGCAAGATCCACTACCTCGAACACTCGGGCGTCACTCTCCCATTTCCCGACGGACGAGAACTCAAGGTTTACGGCGCGCCTCAGATCCCCAAGTGCGGCGGCAAGGACTTTGCCTTTCAATACGTCCGCGGGCAAGACGCTTGGAGCAACACCATTCCCGACGATGTTGATGTGCTGGTCACCCATAACCCGCCCAAGTGGCATTTGGATATCCCGCAGAACGGCGGCATGGGCGACGAGTTCGAGCTGCGCGAGGTCTGGCGCGTCAAGCCGACCTTGCATGCTTTTGGCCATGTCCACTCGGGCTACGGCATCGAGTCCGTCTGGTGGGACGAGAGCCAGAAGGCCTGGGAGGAGTACCTGGCCTACGCATACAGCAAACCCGCCGGCACCACCACAAGCCACCGCCTGCTTCTCTCCGAACTCGTCGATTTCCAGCTCTGGGCTATGGCTTTCAAGTCGCTCGTTGCGGATGTCAGAGGCCTCCTCTGGACGAGGATCTGGGGTGGCGCCGGGCAAGGCGGCTTCATGGTCAACGGTGCCTTGACCTACCGAACTACGGATAAGCTGGCGAATAAGCCCAAAGTAGTCGACTTGTAGATGTTACAAACAAACTCGACCTCATGTAAAACGACTGATTGACATGGCTGCGCAATATAATTAAATGCAGCATCCACGTGTAGAAGCAACGGAGATTACGCACACGTTCGACGAAAAAAAAGAGAATAGAAATTCAGCTTCGTTCACGAGTCCATTCATTGACATTTCCATTTCCCGTAGTGTGTACCTGAAGTTTTTCCGTTTGACGACTCCAATTGAGAAGTCCCATTTTGGGAGCGTGAATCTTCCCAAGGCATGGTGTAAGGTATGAAAAAGAATCCGAAACGAAGAAATGGATGGCCGTGTGCTCGGACGGCCCAGACACAAGGCGGCCGTTGCAGTCCGCATCGAAGAGGATGCGATTTCGTCCGCCGAGCAGGTTCCCAAACAGCACCTCGCCTGACAACAGGCGCATACTTTGTCTGTTAAGCCATGACAGAAGCACACATGCTGACAGAAGCACACATGCTGACAGGAATACCAGCCCCAGACTGAGGGTGACACACTCACTGACCGACGGTCTCGCACAGTCAGATGGATCCCCGGAGACGGGGCAGGAGAAATCGAGAATACCACGAGAGGAAACCGGAGTACTAGTATCCTGGGGTTGTAAGACATGCAGTAGGGACGTATTTGCCACCATCATGATCAAGTCAAATCAGTTCAGTTCGCAAATCTGCGGCGCCTCAGCCTCGCGTGCGGGCCTCTCTTTTTCCCACTGCAGTCGTCTGCGATCTGTTTTCTGTCCTCGAAAGGAAAAAAATGAACCATAGAACATTGTGCCCAAGGGCGTTTGTTTGTGGTTTGCTCCAAGTTCATGCCATAACCTCAGTCATTCGTCGCAAATTATTAGATTCCTTCCCGGAACACACTCTTTCTCGTACTTGTCGGACTGGAGCCCCCATCTCCGCTGCCCTGGGTATCAAGACTCTGACTACCCTTCGTGTGACCTTTGGGCAAATCGGTCTCGGGTCGCGGGCTGACACTCCTCAAGCTAGGCTCTTCATTCTGATCACCGAAAGGATCCTGGTCAAGTTGATCCCGGGACCGGCCTCGTCGATTGTTGTCGGCTGCTTCCTCATAGCCGTACTCTCCGCGCCCTGCTGTGCCCAGGTAGTCTCCACCGGAGCCGCCATGGTGAAGGCCCGGCGTTGATGCCAACCCAAGCTCTTGCTCTTCATAGCCGCCGTATCCGCCTGGTCCTGATGCATATGGATCGTCGCCACCGACCCGGGTATCCCAGGCATCGTCTTCGACACCTCCTCGGCCCCTCCGTCCGCCGCCATAGCCAGTGTCTCCGCCGGCCTCCTCGTATGCGCCGCGCGCAGTGCGTCGGTTGGTCAAGCGGGAGAACTGGTCGCGGATCCATTCGAGCGGTGATGCGTGGCGCGGAGCAGGATAGTTGGAGGATCCGTGCGTCTTGACGAATGGGACGTATGTCTTCCAGGATCGGAGGGATGGCGCGGGTAAGCCTTGTCTTTGAGAATAGACTTGTGTATAGATTACCCAGCCGATGATGGAGAAGATGAGTGCGAGGAAGATGAGGAAGAAAATGAGGCCTGTTGCGGTAACCAGGTGTTAGCGGTCAGTCAAGTGTTGTGCTGTGCTGCGCTGCGTCCACCCGCCCACTGCATGCCGCGCCAAAGAGGACCAGATCGGCAATGGGGATAGTGGCGATAGGACTGAGCTTACCTGCAGCCCCCATGGCGAGGGTTGGTGGTGATGATGATGATCAAGGTGATGCGACGTGAACCTCGTCTGCTCCGCGACCCCTTTACCCTTGTGTAACTGAGGTAACTAAGGTACCTGTCTGCTCAAATCACACGACTGGACAGTTACTGTTTGTCGCGGAAACAAGAGACGATAAGGTACGAGTGGGTGCTCAAAGCAGCTTGGACTGGACCAAGGGTGATTGGTCTTTTCGCAATTGGAATTCAACTGGATGCGCCGTAGATCATTGCGGCCTTGCTGGGCGGAGATAACTGCTGCAGAGTGCGCAAAGGCTTGCGCATAGATGACTGCGTGAGGTTCGGCGTGGAAGGAAATCGTATGAAAGGGACACTGCACTACACTTTGTGGTAGTAGGAAACAGTGATCTATCTTGCTGGCAGAAGTCCACTTCAAGTTGAATTGAGTTGTGCCTGAATCAGCGCCGGCGAGGCCCAACGTCAATTGTCCAAGTTCCGGCACGTCAGCAAAGGAGCAATGCTAGTCCATATTTGGAAGTAGATTGTCACCTGACATCACGTGCTCAGCCTTGTGCTCCCTGCCAGTGTCTCCTTGAAGTGGTTCTTGGATTGGACACTGCAGCTCAGTTGCTAGTAACTGTGTTGTCTGTCACTCGGGACTGTAGGATGAGATATTACAAGAATTTGCACGTCCACAGAACACTGAACAGGTTCGAACTGTCGTCAATCATGTCGCTCTTGAGACCAATAACGCCCTCTGGTATCATCGGACCGTTGTCTTGCTCCCCATCTCTTATGGCTGTTTGATATCATTCCATACCTAGGTTTGTATGCTGTCCTCTTGTGCTGTGAGCAATCACCCACATACCGCCATACGTACCATATCGGCAGTTGAGCGGTCAGCCTGAGAACCACCCACCAGCACTGCTGGCTAGCACACTACTTCAACCACCCTTCTCGCATCCATCCCTGTCCCCGGAATTCTAGTAACCTCAACCCATCCCCCCTTGGCAATGGCGACAATCTTACCGTCAATGCAAACCATCCTCCACTGTTCGTCCTCTTCATCGAACTCGATTCTAAGACCATCGATATCCTCATAAGTGACCTTTGGGTCTGCCACATGTTTTCCACCCTGATATGCCAGCCCCAAAAGTCGCATTATCTCGTCGGCAGCTTCGGCGCCAATCGAAACAAGCCGTAAAGTACCATCCACTGGTTGCGTGGCGGGGGAGATTTGGAACTTCTCTTCGAGATTTGACACCAGAGTGGCTAGCACATACGAGTGTTCGTCGCCAGGAAGGTCCCGCCAGTCATCGTCTCCTTTCCGCCATTTAACTTTGCCTCTGTATTGATGAGCGTCCGCCAACAGCTGCCCGGCTGCCATTTTGAAACGATCCACCCCGTGCTTGCGGTACTCGGTAGTGTCACTCATGGCAACCAGACTTGCGTGCAGTCCCCAGCTGAAGACCACAGCGCCGTACATGGTGGTCTCATATTCGTCCGAGTCCGCCAGCCCTTCGCGGTCTTTGCCCTCATTGACAACAAATTTCGCGCCAGGGCTAAACTGGGCTCGAAAGGATGGTAGGGATCGAGGGGTCCCATCCATCAGGTATTTTAGAGGTTCATTGGCCACCTTACAGCTCCAGGCCAGTGCATTGGCCGTGCCCATTGGTATCAATACCAGGACTGGCTTGAAGAAAACCGCGGCTGGCCGCATGTCATCATGCCGTCGATCCAGGTTGCCTGTGAGCGTGTTGACTATATCAACCACGCCACCATCCCCCGACAGAAGAATGATCGTCTGTTTCACGCCCTGCGTTGCATTGATGAGGAATAACTTTTCGGTGAGATTAATGATGGACCCCGTAGAGGTTGTCGTGTGAGTACTGTAGGTGATGCCGTGGCTGTCGAGTAAGGGCTTGAGAGTCTCATCGTAGTAGCCTTGGGCATTGTGCCGACCAGAAAGGACAGAGATGACCACATGGATTTCACGATCAGGCCGGAGATAGGGAGGCAGCCGGATGACAGCCTTCTCAGTCATTGTCGTGTGCACCGAGACCGCTGACCGGGACGGACAGTGTCCTACCGACCGTCACCTAAGGGCGTTTTCTCCACCGCAAGAAGGAGTGGCGTTACCAGGTCGAGGAGTGCGAATTGAAACCAGAAAGACCAGTCACCGATTCCGTGGTCAGAAGCACATGCGGCAATTCTTGCAAGCACCAGGGCGCGATGCCAGTCAGTCCTCGGATCACGGTGGGCAAGTTGGCGGCGGCGTGTCAGTGTCGTTGTTGTAAATGCCACTCAACTGCTCGTGCTGCGCCGAATTTGATATTGTGGCCGAGTAGGAAGGTCACCCGGGCACGCAATCACTCGCCGAGCTCACACCAGACGGCAAGGCAACATCATCGCACTCAGCACCAAACTTGACCACCACTGTCGGCACCCGAGTCCTGTTCCTTGAGCAGTACATAGTACCACTGCAATCCTATGGCCTTTCTACATTTTTGCCAGGGATTCTCCTCGACTCCATGGAGCAAAAACCCCAGGCACCTGGCTCCCCGGCTAAGGCTAGACGGCCTGACACGAGAGACACTTTGCCCCGCCTTCGCCCCGGGGATGGCGACGCTGACATCCTGCCATATACTTCAAGTTCAGCTAATAAATCTCCGCTCAAGGCTTGGCCGAGGTGCTGATGCACAGGTACTAGTCCTACTACAGAAACACCATATACCATATTTGACTGTCCTCTCTCTCGGGAGAGCTACCCTTACCACTTGACCCCGCTCGAAAGTCAGGGACATTTCCTGGGCCACGGAACTAACAATCAGCCCTCGGACATAGGCAGGCATGCCTGATGCTTTGATGGGGAATGCCAACCAAGATCCCAGAGTGCCGGTTCGCCTGACATGTAGGACATTTCATTCGTACTGCATCTACGCTAGGATACCTCCCCATCGCAGGCTCGTCTCCTGGACACCGCTGCAATGCTAGTGTACGAGGACAGAGTTTGACCCCAGTTCAACGGACTTATTGGAACAGACACTGATGGCAGTCGTCAGCACATTGGCGAGGAGGCCTCCACGGGAGCTGAGGTCTTCCAAGGCATGAATACGGGGCTAGAATGGACTTTACACGGATGAATTATCTATATCAGCCAATATGTACTTCTACTTCTCCTCCAAACCCGTCACTTTCTGGGCCCCGTCTCTCCTCTTAATTTCATCCTTACAACAGCTCAAGATATTCTGCCTTGCTCAGATATGACTAACACTAACGGCGTGACTGGCCTGGACGGGGTTAATGGGACTGATGGTTCTGGAAAATCAGGCCATGTTTCCGTGGAAGAGTTCGTTCAGCAGCAGAGCTACGACTACATCATCTGTGGTGGAGGCACAGCGGGATTGACTGTTGCTGCGCGCCTAACGGAGAATCCTGAAGTCACTGTTGGGGTCATTGAAGCTGGGAAGAACCGACTGGGAGATGCTCTCGTCGACACCCCTGCCTTGTTTCTCCAGATGCTGGGCAACAAAGAGTATGACTGGACGTTTGATACAGTTCCCCAGGTACAGTATCGACAACGGCCGTTATATGCTCGGCGACTAAACATGCCACGCAGGTGGGAAACAAAAGCAAAATCCATCATGTCCCTCGCGGACGGGCCCTAGGTGGAAGCAGTGCCATCAACTACATGATGTAAGTCGATGCGCTTATACCCCCGCTACTTCTGTGCCGACGGTAACACGTTTCCCAAGGTACGTGCGTGGTTCGGATCATGACTACGATGACTGGGCCGAACTCGCCAACGACCCCGCCTGGTCGTCAGCCAAACTGAAGGAGTACATGCGCAAGCACCAGAGCCTGGAGCCGATCGACGAGCAAGTCATCGATCGTACATGCATGCCATTCGTCGGCGACAATCACGGCACCAGTGGCCCCGTTCGCACCAGTTTCAACGACTTCCGCCTCCCACTCGAGGACGACATCGTCAAAGCCGCAGACCAAGCCACCGGCTTCGACAAGAAACCCATCGACCCTTGGAGCGGCGACCACATAGGCTTCTACAATACACTTGGAACCGTGGTGCGGACCGGTGCGGACAAGGGCAAACGCAGCTACGCAGCCCGTGGGTATTTCCAAGCCAACCAACACCGGCCGAATCTGAAGGTCATCACCGAATCACTCGTTTCTCGAGTTATACTGGATGAGAACAAGACAGCAACAGGAGTCGAGTTCATCCACAATGGCCACAAGCACACGATCAGAGCGAATCGCGAAGTCATTGTCGCCGGCGGCGCCATCAACACGCCTCAAATCCTCGAACTGTCGGGAATCGGGGACCCCAAAGTGCTAGAGGCCGCCGGGATCGAATGTCTCGTCGAGCTGCCCAGCGTCGGCACCAACTATCAAGACCATGTAGTCAGTGCGATTGTATACCAGCTGGCGCCAGACCAAATGTCAGGCGACTCAATCTACAAGCCTGAAGTCATGGCCGAGGCCCAGAAAGCACTGGCAGAAATGCAAGGCGGGCCTCTGACATCAATCCAATCCGTACAAGGATTCTTCCCATGCTCGCTGTTCCTCGAACCAGGGGAGCTCGACGAGATTGTGGCGTCCACCAGGAAAACCCAAGAAGATCCATCCACCCCGGCGTTCCAGAAGAAGCAACTCGACAAAGTGATCGCACACCTCCGCGACCCGCATTCTGCAAATTTACAATTCGTCTTCATCGCGGCGACAGCCGATATGGTGCACGGCGTGCAAGACCAAAGTAAGCTGTGGCCTCCACCATCAGACACATCGGGCGCCACTCCGGATGGAATTACACTCGCTGTCTGTGTGCAGTACCCCGTGTCCCGCGGCCACGTTCATATCCGAAGCGCCGATCCAACCGCCTACCCTGAAGTTGACCCGGGTTACCTATCGCATGAAGCCGACGTGGCCGTTCTGGCCGCGGGCATCAAGTTCATCGAATCGCTCGCACGTGCACCTGCCCTCCAAGGGAAACTCGGTCCTCGGATCCAGCCGAGCAGAAAAGATTTCCCACACCTGGATACCGTCGACGCCCGACGCGCCGCCGTGCGTGAATTTTGTCTAGGCGAGTATCATAGCTGTGGCAGCTGCGCCATGGGCGATACCGTTGACTCGAGACTGCGTGTCCTTGGTGGCGTGAAAAAACTGCGCGTCGTCGATGCTAGTGTTTTCCCAAACAATGTCTCGGGGAATATTGTTAGTAGTGTCTATATGCTTGCCGAGAAGGCCGCGGATCTGATCAAGGAGGACTGGGAGTTTGATGTGCTTGGAAAAGTTAAGGCTCAAGTCCAAGCGAAAGCCGAAAAGGGACCGTAGATTGCAGTGGTGAGCGATTCCTTCTGGCTTGGGTGGGGGATAACATTTCCGTGCTCGTGCCATGCAGAGCCAAGGACTCGGTGGCCAAAATCTGTACTTGTATTCATCACAGGGCAATGCGGTAGTGGTGTGTTGATGTTGGAATTGGAGTTCCGTTGAATTCCGTTCTTTCGGTACAGTACCAACCATTGACCAATGTGTGATCTGATCCATTTTTGCCTTAAGTACAGACCTAAGTGACCTAACGCACGTACCTGTCGTCTCTTCCTATGAGTATCTAGGTTATGAGGCATGAAAATTCTTGATGGAAATCAATGTCCGTGTGTAACTACCAGGTGTGTACTGTAGGTGTCTCTAGATTGTAGACTGCATCCCAGGAGAGGCGGGGGTACGGGATGAACCATGTGAGCCTCAGGTGGATCTGCATAGCAAAAAGAATGGGTACGAAGTTGAACATTTTGTCCATGTCCTTGGATGGTTACATGTACTAGTTGTTGTACATGGAAACGGGGACATAGATGGGGACCGGGTCACCGTAGCATACAATATACAGCACAGTGCAGTATCAGCCCTAAAATGTTCGTCTAGGTAGCCTTGCCTTTTTTTATTGGTCGTATTCAACCTATTTCAAATGTACGCATAGCAGAGGTCCAGCGGCTGTTCATGTTCCTGTTTTTGGTTCCTTTTTTCTGTCTTTTGTTCGTTCGCCTTTGTCGTACGTCGTGGGTAGGGTAGGGGTACCTACAGTACCCTGTATCCACGGTAGTGGTGAGCCTACTACTAGCAGTCCCCACTACCTACTAGCCAAACAATCTATAGTATGTTACAGTTAGAGCACGAGAGCCATCCATCCCCCCGTGGAGCATACGAGGTAAGCGAGGCATGGCTAGCCGGGTTCTTCCAGAACTCGGGTCTCGGTCTCGGTCTCGGTCTCGCAACGGACCAGAACCAACCTGACGAGCGAGCGAGCGAGTGGAACCGCTGGAGTCTAAGAGTAGTGTCCACCATGTGAGAGGGCCCAGGTCTCGATTCTCACTTTTTCTTCGACGTGGTGTGCTGCTGTGGGGACGTCTATGGCACCCGGGCCCTTATCTCGCAATACTCAGTATCCCTAGGACTCGGTACTGTGCAGGAAATTCCGTACACTGCTCAAAGTTGCGTTGATGGGAGCTTGGAAGGCCACGCAGCGTGGTCCAGTACGGACGATTGATCCCGTCGTGCCTCGACTTTCGGCTGTATTGTCTAGAATGGTGTGAAATCTTGACTTTTCAGCGTTGGCTCTGGAAGTCCGAGATTCAAAGGCCAGGTACTTTGGGCAGTGTCACTTCGTGACCATAATTGTTGCCGCGCGCTTCCAGTAATGGGTTGCCAGCGTTGAGTACGGTAGTCTTGATGGGGAAGTGGGTTCATGTGGTATTCTCGAAGAGAGAGAATCCTGCAGGATATCGGCTGAGTGACATTCGAATGGCAACGACGTGCGGGTCTGGTCTCACTGGTTCAGATACCAATCTACGTTGTAGGTGATGTATGTGGATGGCAATGTTGCGGCGAAATAAGGGACTCCTTTTCCCATTTTGTGTCATCGTAATGTGAGCTTCAGTTCGACAAAGATTGCGAAGAGATCAATCGCTTATCGCAGTGCCCCTTGTCGCTGCAATGAGGTCAAATGTTTGATGATGATTCATTAGGCCAAAACGTGATGTCTCTGTTAGCATTGTGACTTTCTGTCTCCATGGTCCAACATGGCTGATCTCAACAAGGGAGGGCAGTCTGTAGCGAGAACGACGTAAGCCGAGGAGCAAGACATATCGCAGCTGTGTCCTTGCAGCTTCCAGATCGCAATGTGCAGTGGTGGACATCAGGATGTGTGATGCAGGGATGAGACGATCATAACATCATAACGGTCACGTTAGAAAGATCTGTGGGACCTGGACCTGGACCAGGGATCCCGATATGGAAAATCCTCATCCGCATGAGTGACCGAGAAGGAACGTGATATACTGTACGGTGCGTGATCTCTGGCCTCTGACAGCTGAGCGGTAAGACCAGGCTCAGCAGAAGGAGAAGATCTTCTGTCGCCTGGATCTGGCTGCAGCCCACTCCGAGAGTAAAATGCACGATCCGTCACTGGCACACTTGACATGGTAGATCCCGGCTTCCCAATATCCCGGCTTCTCCTCTTGACTTAGCTTTTTAGCATCTGGCCAGGGTTCGTTCGCTTAGGCTTTTCAGCCTGCCACAAGAGACTTATTAGTCACTGACAACAGGACAATCCGGCCTCGCGTACCGGGTACCGAGTGGTGGAGCTTGATTCAAACGTTTCGAGTTCGTTGCAACTCGCCTGAAGTTCGGCTGCTGTAACAACTTAAAAAATCAGGTGTTTGGTAGTGTGTAGCGGTTGCTAACGGGCTTTTTTATAGCATTCTTTCCATCCTCGTGTTCAATGTAGAGACGTCTCATTCGTCTGAAGGAGTTTCCTCATCTCGCGATCATGCACCCAGTTTGGGACGACAACAGCATGCGACTCTACAGTCTGTAGATTGGCCACGCAGCAGATGGGACGACAGCCCCATCACTGCTAGTCTACGTCCCTAGGAGGGAAGACTCCAGGTTCTCGTAGTCGCCGTGCAGTGAGCCCCGTGTAGGTACTACTGAAGTGCTGTTCAACCCCAGTACTGGCGTCGTGAGTGGCAGCATTGATACCTAGTACCTTTTTTAGGCAGCTTTCGCTTGGCAGGAAGAGAAGGACGTTGGTTCACAGCCAATCAAGCAAAAACGTGGGTGAACTTGGAGCCCCAAGTCGTCCTAGCACGTGCCAGGGTTGGTTGGGTCACAGCAACGCACTAGAGCAGGCTAAAGCTATATCAGGCTAGTCGCTGGCTAATAGTGGCATCGCGTATCACTATCAACACGTCTGCCCCGAATTGCACGTTCCCTTGAATCCTCCAGTATCATGGTTTTCGCTTCGTGTCTGTCATACCCAATTTTCCACGGCACCACAAATCGCACAGCTCGCGGTGACGATAGTGTGGTTGATCCCTCAAGACTTCTCCCATCATTGATCTTCACTTTCCGCTGCCACTCAGTCTTGGAAGTCGACCGAATAGCATCATTGATGGATCGAGAATTGTGCGCTTACGATCCCTGCAAATGTCCATCGGGGATAACGCCTTAGCTGTCAGCGGGCGAATCTGTCAGGCAGGGCACGTTGTCTCAGGGACGCTTCTGGTTCGTCGCTGGGAATTAGTCCAGGGCAACCTCGCAACCTCTTCAGCCTTCACTGACACCGGACCAGCGCCATATCGGCACTGTTTGCAGTATGGTTCACCCCAAGGGTAACATCACTGTGGATGAGCTGGGGCTACATCGAGGCTCTCATGCGCAAGCACCCTGCTAGTAGCGGGTAGCATCCAAGATACAGCACACCCGTCTTTCAGCCCACCCTGTTGCAGGCTTCTCGAACAAAGTGGCACCTGCAAGCGATGGGCCCAGCGACAACAAGTGGTGAGATGATGAGGGCCGAGAGATTCGAGCGATGAAATTTTGAGCCAACAGGCATGGAGGACCGCACCATCGTTCGGAGCCGGGTCCCCTGTTGCGGCCCCCTTCTTCTAGGTTGCACACTGCGTGCCTGTGGCCGGACGCCTAATTGGCCATGGACCATGCGTTGCCCTTACTCAAAGCAATGTGAATTCTCTGAACCCTGACCGGCGTGGGCGAAATCTCGTCGACTTGCATCGAGTCGCCTCGTCCAAACCCACCCGCCAGGTGCATGACGGGTCCACCCTTGGACTCGCCGACAGAAGAAAAATGGCAGCCAGGTTCAACCCCAGGCCAAAGGTATATGTAGGACAGGTCTGCCGTGCTGGGTCTTGAGAAACCGTCTCTTCGCAAGCGTCTCTTGTAGCAAACAAGCAACTCTTGACTATTCTTGGTCCTTGGACGACTTTTCTTGGGCAGACCCTGCGCACGCTTCTCATCCAGTCGCTTGCCCACCATGGCCACCAAGACAGCGGGCGGCAATGCTGCCTTCCACAACTTCCATAACGACTTCGCCCATATTCAAGACCCCAACGAGCGACGACGACTTGCTCTCGCCGAAATCGACAAGGCTCCCTTTGGCTGGTACCATGTCCGCGCCATCGTTGTCGCCGGTATTGGTTTCTTCACTGATGCCTACGATATCTTCGCCATCAACTTGGTCACCGCCATGTTGGGTGTTGTTTACTGGCAAAATGCTCCCAAGAACCCTGGCAAAATCCCCTCCAACTCGGATACAGCCATCAAGGTCGCAACCTCCGGTGGTACCGTCCTCGGTCAAGTCGGCTTTGGCTGGGCTGCGGATATGGTCGGACGGAAACGGATGTATGGTCTGGAATTGATTGTCATCATTATGGCCACCCTCGCCCAAGCTCTCTCGTCCGACTCTGCCGCCATCTCGGTCGTGGGTCTCATTATCTTCTGGCGTGTCATGATGGGTATCGGTATCGGTGGTGACTACCCGCTGTCTTCGATCATCACTTCTGAGTAAGTTTCTTTGTCTCTTGGTGAGATTGGCAAGCTCTAACAGTGTACTTTCAGATTCGCTACTACCAAATGGAGAGGTGCCATGATGGGTTCTGTGTTCGCCATGCAGGGTATCGGCCAGTTCTGTGCTGCCATCATTGCCTTGATCGTCACCACTGGCTTCAAGGAGTCTCTCATCACTGCCAAGACGGTCGACAGGTGCGACGGTGTCTGCCTGCTCGCCGTCGACAAGATGTGGCGTGTCATCATCGGTTTCGGTGCCGTCCCCGGCTGCATTGCCCTGTACTTCCGTCTCACCATTCCCGAAACCCCTCGATACACCTTCGATGTGGCGCGTGACTCCGAGAAGGCCGTCGAAGACGTCAAGGCGTACAAGATGGGCAAGCGCGAGGGCCACCCCGACGAAGTCAACCGAGCCGCCGTCCTGCAAGATTCTCGTGCCCGCCTCGACCCTCCCAAGGCTTCGTGGCGCGACTTCTGGCGCCACTACGGCCAATGGAAGCACGGCAAAGTCCTCATTGGAACGGCAGGATCGTGGTTCTTCCTCGATGTCGCTTTCTACGGTCTCGGTCTCAACAACTCGATCATTCTCAGTGCCATCGGTTACGCATCCGGTAACAACGTGTACAAGATCTTCCGCAACACCGCCATTGGTAACTTGATCATTGTCTGCGCCGGCGCCATTCCAGGCTACTGGGTTACGGTCGCCACTGTCGACACTATCGGCCGCAAGCCTATCCAGCTGATGGGCTTCATCCTCTTGACCATCATCTTTGTTATTATCGGTTTCGCGTACCACAAGCTGCACGAGGGCGGTCTTTTGGCCCTGTACGTCCTGGCGCAGTTCTTCTTCAACTTCGGCCCCAACGCCACCACCTTTATCGTTCCCGGCGAGTGCTTCCCCACCCGCTACCGATCGACCTCGCACGGCATCTCTGCCGCCTCTGGCAAGGTTGGCGCCATCATCGCCCAGTGTGTGTTCGGTCCCTTGCGTACCCGCGGTCACCCGACCAAGGACAACCCGTCGCCATGGCTCAACCACGTCATGGAGATTTTTGCTCTGTTCATGTTGTGCGGTGTCTTTACTACGCTGTTGATTCCCGAGACCAAGCGCAAGACTCTTGAGGAGCTGGCTGGCGAGGTTCCCGGCACCAAGAACTACGACCCCGAGACTGCCGGCCACCGCAGGGACTCGTACGTTGCGCCCTACCCGGCATCGTCGTCGCCCGACGAGATTGCCCAAGAAAAAACCACCACTGTTTAAACGAGCATCCAAATGGGAGGGTTTCTAGCATCTGGCTCTTTGTGAACGAGCCGAAGGTTGTTTTCTCTTTTTGCACGAAAAACATGGGTGGTTCCAGCAAGTCGACGTGCGCTTGTCGCCCGGTTCTGCAGGGGATTTAACACGTTTGGAGTGAATTTTCGCAAGCAGTGTAGATTAATAATAGAATTTGAAAATACACACCACAGTACAAACAAACAAACAAGCAAGAATTTTGCTAATTACGCATGGTAGTAGTCGCACGACACGATGGCTGAGTTCACTTTCGATCAAGGCGACACAGATACTCGACATCACGGCACGTTCCTCCATCTATGCCGATAGCACAAGCAAACGTCCTGACCCGCAAGTATACTACTGCATGAGAAGCACTGTCCTTGATGATGGTAGTAAAAATATGCCCAAAGTGACCCAACGGCCGGCGTCTTCGCCGATGCAGGCGAGGGTTTCCATTCGGCGTGGTCCGAGAGTATATTCCGCAAGAACCGCAGTCTCGGGTTGAGGTGTGACATCTTCAGTACCACTGTACCCTACCTACATATCACACCCTGCCAATGTTGTGGTTCCGGACCCAGATAAGCCCGTGGCTGGATCCCCTGCCACGGTTGGCTGAACACCAAGTACGCACTATTGAAGTGGATATAGACCGACTGCTATAACAGCGGCGCCAGATGGAGCAAGCCGTGGAGACTTGCGTGAGGACCTTCTTGTGTGAGAGATTTTCGTACTGTACCTTGTTCAAGTTTGTGTATACTAGTGATGCGGAAAGGCTGAAGATGAGCCTTGGTGAATGCCGCTCACTGGCACTACTAGGACAGCGTCAGTGTGGAAACCAAACTTCAAAAATATCGGCCCGGAGTGTTTCTGTGTTCGTGTGTGCATAGGTCAGTGATAGCGACATGGTAGATCACAGGTCATGACAGGAGAGTGATGTTATGATGTCTATCAGAATGGGATTCGAGCTTGGAACAGGGCTGGAGACACTGGCATCAATGGAAGAGTTTGAGCCTTGTGGCAGTACTTGGTACCTGGGTTTCTGGAAGGAAGGCCATGGTCTGACAACACTGGACGCCTGAAACTTGGCGGTAAAAGAGCTCATTCAGCGTGCGTTTTTACAGAAAATAGGTTTGTCAGACAGAATTGTCATTCGAGCTTCTCGAGCCAGGCAGAACTGGGGCATTCGCATTGACATCCCGTCGGGCGGACACTGGGAGCCGTCCTTTGAAAGCATCGAGAACCTGAACCCGACTCCGATCGGCTTGTCGGCATCAATTACCAACATCATTGATTGCATGCGAGTGTATTAATTGTACAAAGCCAGAAAGAAACTTGAGAAACGGGTGCTGGCACTGCAAGGTGACACCACCGATCACGGGCACCGCTCTCCCACACCCACACCTTGTACAGCCGAGGAGCTATATACAAACACTACTGCGTTCAAGCCTCGCACTACGGAGAAAAACTGGGGCCATCATTGGACTGTGGTGGGCAGCTCCGATGCAGAGCTGGCCGCAAAGCTCGATCAGCGTCCCCAAGGAATCCTTCCGCCACTCAGGCTGTCACAGCGGGGAATCCATGAGCTTGTCCCTCTTTCGATCTCTCTCTCGCTCCAGCCTAACGAAGCTTTGGGGTTGCTCCAGACCGGTTCACCAGCTCATAGCTGGTATAGCTGGACCCGTTCCTTGCTAACACCTCCTCTAAACGCAGGTACATGCCTCCCACGTTGCTGGCTATCAAATTTTATTTGTCGGATAAGAGAACTCCAGCTATGAACGGAAAGCTCTTGCAGGAACGGCGGGATGGCCGCTGCTACTAGTCCAAGTGCCCATCAAGGTTGGTAGTGATAGCTCTGTAGAGCTAGAGCTCCCCAACTCCCACTCTTTGCTCTGATCCGAGCACTTTGTAGCTTCTCAATTCGTCCACGTGGGACTGGGATAAGCCGCAGCTTGCCTGCATGCATGCCGGACGATGCGGTCGACTTCCGGGAAGCGGGAAGCTGTGAGGTCTGGTGTCTTAAGTACAAAATGACCAGGTTCCCATCCTCATCAGGCCCGAACTTCTCTCTGTCTATCCTGTCGTCACAAATCCTTGTAGCTCAGCCAGCAGGGTAAGCCATCAGCGTCCCGCCTCAGCTCTCCGTGATCCAGGACGGTCCGCCTCACCACCATGCGCGCAACAATCGGCCATTTGGCCTTGACGGCCCTGGCCGCAGACCTTGCTGCCGCATTCCCATTCCAGCCTCGTGGTGAGAAGCACACTCCCAAGGCATCACCTCAGGACTACTTGGTCTCCGTGGGTCCTCGACCATACTACCTCATCCACAACATGACCGAGGGCCCCCTCAAGTCCAAGCTCGAGTCATGCCAGAACACGCCCGGCGAAATCACCGCATGGAGCATCGGCCACCGCGGCGGCGGTACTCTACAGATCCCCGAAGAAACAGTCGAGTCAACCTTGGCCGGTGCCCGAATGGGAGCCGGGATCCTGGAGTGCGACGTGTCCTTCACCAAAGACCTGGGTCTCGTATGCCGCCACGACATTTGCGACTTGCACACCACGACCGACATCTTGCTCCGGCCCGAACTGGCAGCCAAATGCACCAAGCCATTCACGCCCGCCAATGCCACGCACAGCGCCTCAGCACTCTGCTGCACCAGCGACATAACCAAGGACGAGTTCATGTCCCTCTGCGGCAAGATGGACGGGTCCAACTCGAGCGCCACCACGCCCGAGGACTACCAACATGGTACTCCCTTCTTCCGAACCGAACTCTACGACACCTGTGGTCAAGTCATGTCTCTAGAAAGCTACATTGATCTCGTCGATTCGCTTCCCGGCTATCGCAACTTCACCCCGGAACTCAAAACCCCGCCTGCTGCTGTGCCGATGCCCTTCAATGGCTACACGCAAGCCCAATATTCCCGAGACATGATCAACACCTTCGTCAAAAAGGGAATCAGCCCCGACCGTGTGTTTGCGCAATCTTTTACTCCGGCCGATATTTATCTGTGGTTGAACGAGTTCCCTGACTTTGGCAAGCAAGCCGTTTTCCTCGACGAGGACGGTGATGCACCAGGCAACTTCACCACTGCTGTCAACCGACTGCCTGCTTTGAAAGCTAGTGGTGTCAATATCATCTCGCCCCCGATCAACTACCTGTTGGCCGTGGGAGGTCCGGACAACAAGACCGTCGTGCCCTCGGATTACGCCCTTACGGCCAAGAAGGCCGGTCTGGATATCATCTCGTGGTCCTTTGAGCGGTCGGGACCTCTGACTCGTGTCGCTGCCGACGACGACTATTATTATGAATCTGTGGCTCCGATCATGCACTATGATGGCCAGATGTACGAGGTTCTGGATGTCCTGGGTCGTGAAATCGGTGTCAAGGCCATGTTTTCCGATTGGTCTGCTACTGTCACTTACTATGCCAACTGTTTCGGGTTCAAGGGGCCTGGAAACTGAAACTGAGTAAGTGATATGCGGTGATTGAGCGGAGCGGAGACCGTCAGTGGGCACGCAAATAAACAAAAGAGAATGAGTGGAAAGAGAAAAGAAAGCTCAGCAACAGGAGGGACTGAATAATGAGGCTGCTACAGTACAATAGGGACGCAGTCGAGTCTAAAATACAATCCTTGATTAATATACAGTACAGTATATACCAGGACGTTCTTCATAATTTCGGGTTGTGTCATGGTTTCCGCGCCGTGTAGTTGTCGCGTACTGTAGATGCAGCCTTGTCCAGCACATTGTCAATACATTGCAGCTGAGACGCATGCGTTTCGCATCATCGTCCTAGTACTTTGCAGTTGGAAAGGAAAGTCTATGAAGTACTCTAGCACTGCTGTGGTACTGGCAGGTGGCTGCCTACCTAGGTACCTAGGTAGGTAGGGTGATATGCTCATTGCTCTCCAACATGTTCACCAGCAAGTTGAAGACCTACGTAGGTAGGTAGGCCTAGGGTTCAGCATGTGATAAAAAGCTGTGCAGTGGCATCCTATGGGCTTGGAATTCAGTAGTACAAGTAACGGCGGGATATCTTTCTTTTTTCTGTCATCAGATCAACAAAAACCGGTGTGTGTATCCGCGGCGGCAGCAGCAGCAGCAGCAGTAGTTTGTGGCAAGCAAGCAAGCAAGCTGATAGACACCTTATATTACTAGAAAAGGAAAAAAAAGATAACTGTAAGTATATTATACAAAACTAAACCTAGCTCAGCATCATCATTGACATGACAATCACCTAACTGGTGACATTATTTCCACTTGCAGTCCAGTTCATGCTAGATCTAGCTAGAGGTCGCGCTGCTCGAGGCACTGGAGGTACTACTACTACTGCTGCTCGTAGTATTTATCCCCAACAATCCCGCCAACCCAGCCTCATCCAACGCCTTAATGACATCCAGTTTGATCTGGACTTTATTCGACGACAGCGCCTTCTCATAGTACTCGAGATGTTGGCCATCATAAACACTACTGTTGCCGACGATATCGATGGGTAAAATCCCCGACTTGTAGTTTGTGAAGATGAGCCCGACCACGGCGGTCTGGTTGGTTGTGGCGCGCATGGTGAATGTGTTGTTGCCTGGTTTGAGAAGGACGGATTTGAGTGTCGAGTTGCCCACGGGCAGGCCGTCGACGGACATGGTCAGGCCGACGTCGCCGAGTTGGTAGGTTGCGACGGAGGGGTTGGGGATCATGACGGTGCCGTTGGCGTTGGCGCCGTCGGGTTGCGAGGTGGTGAGGATGGTGAAGTCCGAGACGGTTAGGCCTTTGAGGGAGTTGAGACCTGGGAAGGGAAGAAATGGAATGTTAGTATAGGGATGGATGGGTAGGGGGGTTATGAAAGGGATCGGGGACTGGGATTGAATGCCACCGGGACTTTGTCTGGTGAATGGTAATGGGTGGATTGGGACACCGAATCAGATTGCTTCGGCGCACATCGCACCATTTGGTGGTTCCGAAACACTTGAGAAAGAAGGGCCGCGGGGGTAATAACAGTGGACAAAACAGTGACGGAGTGAGACAAAGTGAGCTCTACTGGGCTTACCTTTCATGGTGATCTTCTTGTTATACTTGACATTCGTCTTCGGGAGAGAGCCGTATTTGAACCCGCCCTTGCCCTTCAGATAGATGCTGTACTCGTCGCTCAGCAATACAGTCTTGGCGTACTCGTTGAACTGGTCGTGGTCGGCGATCTGGACTCGCTGTTCAATGTGCGCGATGCTACCGTTGGCAGCCGTGATGGACGGCACATTGATTCGGCAGAAGGCCTTGTCGCTATCGGGAAGACGCAAGTCGCCCGTGAACTTGTCCAGGTGGGCCGACATGCCCGAATGCGAGATAAACATGTTGTCGAGCTGTAAGTCGAACGAGTCCGGCGCCGGGTTAAGCAGAGCCATGGACTGAGGCTCAAGTTTGGCCTTGTTGATGGCCGATTGCGCTTTGTTGGGGTATCCCACGTAGACGCTGTAATTGTTAGTTTCATGTCACCACAATGTTCCATCCATGCATGGCTGAGGGTAAAGGTTTGGCTAAGCTCCACCACCAGCAAGGTAACACCTAGGGTGGGCGAGCAATAAGGTCAACACATACATTGGTAGGACAATGACCAGGACAACAATCGCAAACACAATAAACCATAGCCACCAGAACCGTGCGCAATGCCGCTTCATCTTCTGTCCAAATGTTCTTTTGCCCGCGGGGCCGGTACCATTGACCGCGGCCGTTTCATCTTGGACGTAGGCCTCCTTGTTTGCCTCCGTAGTACTCATTCTGGCGTTTCAATCGTGCCCAATTCGTAAACAAACAACAAAAACACCAGAATTAGGACAGGCGCGCGTGTGCAGTATGGTACAGTTGTATGCAGCAACGAGCGGAAGGGAAACCTGGTAAGAGGGTATGAAAGGAAGGATATGGAAGACGAAGAGGCAAACCAGTCCTTCTTGCGTTTGGTGTTGGTGTTCGTTCGCGTCGCTAGCGACTCGAACTGCTGAAATTTTCCTTGGGTCCTACACCTGTCTCCCTGCCTACCTTAAACGCCTCCCTCCCCGCAATGACATTGGATCCACAAAGGGACACACGCCTATCTGAGATGGATATGTCAACCTGCACAAGCTAGCTCTCCCCACAACTCACCAGTACTGTACATAGCAATGATTGTGTTCGTGCATGACGGCCAATTCACGTCAGCCGAGGATGTCTGATGCGTCACATGTCAAACCCGAGCATTTGTTCAGAGCATTGGTTGGCTGTAGATCCTCGGGGAGGGGGGTCAGAGCACTTCAAGGCGTTGTAGTGTTGTTAACGAGCGAGGATGGGATTCGGAAGAGTCCAGCTTGAGCGAGGCTATTTTTCTCGGCCGGTTGCAGTCCTTTTGGCGCTCCTCTCTGACCGGGGCCAAAACGGGCCGGTGCAATGGATCTAGCCAGAAATGGCTATAGTGTGTTCCAACTAACCCAATCGGGGGCATCGGCCGGGGCGTACACCACAACCGGAGCAATAATGTTACGGTGACTTTTGTGATGAAGCTCTGTTATTGGTTTGAAGCCAACGTCAATGGATGATCCGGGGACTGGTCGGTTACATTCACCGATTTAGCTGCGCCAAGCCTGCAGCTGCCCAATCACTGGCGTCCGCAGCATCTTCTTTTGACGTCCTTTCATCTCTCGCAAACTCCAAGGTCACGTTGACGGTAATCTACCTAGCTAACTTGAACATCTCTATCTGTATCTGAGATAGTTCGAGCTGCTGGCTTCGACCTCGGTCACGACCCACACCCACAAGACACTCACAGCACATGTCACGCGACCCGGGGACCCCGGGCCCCGGATTCTGCATGGAGAAGACAAGCAGTTGGAGTGGTCGGCTCCCTTGGTGCCTCGAGCGTCAACCGAGCGAGCAATAATAAACGACCCAAAGTATCTTGCCCGTCAGTGATCTGCAAGCCCGATCGCCAACATTGAAGGAGTGGCGTTTTCTTGCCATCGAGCCTCGGCTGACCCCATTCAACTCTCACGACTGCACTTCAGTGTGCGCCTCTGCTATTCTCCTCCCCCAGAAATTTGCATGAGAAGGGTACGGTGTTCCCGGGGTATGTAGGTATCGGAAGCGTCCGGCGCCAGACCTCATCGCGACCTCACCGCAGTCGTTGAATCTCTGGTAAACACAGGTATACACATCATCGGCCTAAGGTCCAGCCATGTCGAGTGTCTTATTATCGCCAGGGACGCCCACAACAACATTGACGATTTCCACGTTCGACACCGAACTGCTGGATTAATTCTATCGCTCCGAATACAATCGCGGTCAGTTTCTGTGATAGCGCTTTTCGCTGCATGCGATCACATGTGATTGTCTCATAAACGCGCAGGGCCGAACGGTTGCGACCCTGCCTTCACCCGCGCTGCCACCCTTGACTATGATTTTAGCGGCCGAAGCTATGCTATGCAGTTCAACGAGGCTACATCCAGTCCCACCACTTAGCACTTGCAGAGTAGTGTGCAAGGATGCCTGTCAGGCGTCGTGGGATGTTCTCATCCTCAAGCCTTCGAAGTGCCTGCTTGCTCAAATAGCGGAAATACACAGCCCTACCCTCCTGCGGACACAGCTGCCGGTGGACCAACTTCCACCTCTGGCTACCGCTTGCGAGACATCGGCCCATCCTACACTGCGGTGAATCCAATGACCAGGAAACTTTGGTCAGCGAATAAATTTGGGGTCACAACTACTTGTGTTTATGTTGCATTGAGATATTATTCGGGAAGCACGATCTGGAGGTCTGGTGGAGCAATGGCAGCAGCCGCCGCCTCTGCAGCAAAGGCTGCTTCTTTTTCTGCCGCCTTGAGGGCGATTTGCTCCGCTTGCTCCTCCGGCGACAGAGCGTCAAACGCAGCCATGTTTGCGTCCCACTCCCTAACACAATCAACATCCCAATTGCACCGTTCCACCTCACCATATATCGGATGGTTATACCGGGGATGAGCGGTTGGCCAGCCAGAAGCATGGTAATGGTGCTTTACCAGAGCGGTTTTCGCATTGTGATTGCCAGAGTCGGAATGTCCCTGGCCTGCTGCAAAGGCTTCCACAGTCAGGACGAGAATTCCGCCGACGAGTTTGGACTCGCCGAGATTGTGAAAGCAGTCCCAAGAAATGTCTTGACGGGCCTTGACAGCCATTTCGGCGAGAATTGCCCTAGTGAAGGCTGACGGGCCTGTGCCACTGATCACCTCGTCAAAGTCAAGCTGGATGTCGGATATCGACACGCCTTGTTGGTTTGCGACCTCGTACAGCCATTTCAGGATGTTGTCAATGAGTCTCATCATGACTGGAAGCCTCGGCTTGGCCATAAACGTCCATTGGCAAAACGACTGGCACTTGGAGCCGAGTATGGTGTGATTTTTGAATTCAGGCTGGTCAACCTCAATGCCAATGACCATATCAATATCCTTCTCATTGTATCGGCTGGGAATAAACCGGTCAATGGGCTTGAGAGCCTCGACGTCAATGTCGGTATAAACCCCACCTTCGACATACATGACAAGGTATCGCAACAGGTCCGCCTTGATGATCCGCGCGGTCAATGACTTGTATGTGTTTACGATGTCTGGCCGATTGAAGCCCATAGGACCAAAATGCGTCTCAACGTAGTAGAGGTCATTCTGATCCGTCAGAACTTCGTATCGGTAGGTAGGATTTTTCGAAGTCCATGTTCTCGCTGTTGTCGAATCCCTTTCCTCAAACCCCAATGGGTCCACCTTCCAGCTCTGCCAAATCTTTCTTGGGAATTGGCCAGTGCTCAAAGCTGAGTGATAAGCAATCTCCGCGCTTATATCTCCGTACGACCCCGAGCTTGAAAGAAAAAAGAGTGCCACAAGAATGAAAATCAGAGACGCCGGGAGATATCTTCGGATTTGCTTGGGCAGGCAACCGCCGAATGTTGGCGACGGCGCTGGCATAATCTTCATTGTTTGTTGTCGCGAAAGACCAAAAGAAACAACGCAAGAAGCCAGCCAGAACGAGCGGAAGGGATGCCCAAAGGCGGCATTCGACAGGCGAAATTGCTCACCTCCCGGCCCTTTGACGATTCCATCACATTTATTTCACTACCTGGTATCTACCTCCAGCATCCGGGATACGGGGGCCTCCAAACGATACCACCCGAATCTGCAAGGTGAGACCCCGGTAAGTTCGGCCTGCATTTGCGGAGCAGTCTTATGCCATCCAAGCAAGGCTGGCATGGTTAGTCAAATGCTTGACCGCGAGTAGCTTTATCGACGTCAAATTTCGCGGGAGCGACGATTGGTCACGCGAGGTGTAACCCAACTGGCATGGGATTGCGTCGAGTCAAGGTAGGTCCCTAGGTACAGTAGACTGCGGCCGAAGTAACGGTGTGGTTGATGTTGATCCTACCAACCCTTCCACCATGCTGAGCCGTGGGCTCCCACTGTGATGGCCGGTTCCTGACCGGAGCTGTGCTCCTCATGGGTCATGGGGCGGCCGAAACTAACGGCATACGGCTTGAACCCCACTTTTCGGAGTGCCCGCCTTCATGGAAGTTCCCAGCAGCACTGGCAGTCGAAAAGCTACCGGATCGACCAGTCTCAACACCCAAAGTTCATGTATGCAGAGTGCTGGGTTATTCTGCCCGCTGCTGTGCGGCTGCAGAGCTGATCAAATCGATAAATGTGCCGAAACTTAGTACTCCACCAGCACAAGCCTCGAGCTAGCTGGCAGTGGAGCTCCCCCATGGAGAAGACGATGCCCGTTAGCCGCCGATTTAGCACGAATTGTCTCTCACGCGATGTCGGCCGGTTGGCTTGCCGTGACTTTCCAGAGACCGCTAGCCTTTGGAGGCTGGGAGATCAGGTACATGTGATACTGTTCTCTTGTACAAGTCTCGTCGGCATTTCTAATTAACAGCATCTCACTGCAGACGAGGTACCTCGGACAGCAGTGTCTTCTCCCTCCATCTCACCTTCACATGTGAAAGACCCCAGGTCTGGGAAACCCGGGGTTACGCACAAGCTGAAGAGGGCCCCGAGCTGTGAAAGCTTGTTTCTCTCCAGCAACACCGGTCGACTTGTCTGAGCTCCGTTCGAAGTTCGGCCTCGACCGACAGACTGTGTCACTCATCATCTTTGAAGAACAGCGTTGTTTCGACCGTCCTTTTCTTGAAGTCACAAGGAAACAACAGCACGACACATGAAGACAGGAAATACTGTTCATTGTCATGCCTGCTCCCTCCGATAATCTGTTAGAAAAGGGCTACTGGGAGCCAGCCAGGGCAGAACCTGAGCGGCCCCTTCTAGCACGGGTGCAGCAACGCATCCTGGATCTGGTGAAGCCATCTTTCGGCAGCAACCAACGGGATCTCCGCAGCACCGGCAGCTCGAATTCATCGAAGCGCACACGTACAGCCTACCTCGATGGACTCAGAGGGTTCGCGGCGCTCCTGGTGTATCTGGGCCATCATCAACTGTGGGCGCACGAAGCGCTCGGTGCTGACCGAATTCTCGAGAACGCATATGGCTATGATGGGCAGTACTATTTCGCCTGCTTGCCATTCATACGGACGTTCTTTTCCGGAGGACACCTCGCCGTCACCGTCTTCTTCGTTCTCTCAGGGTACGTGCTGTCATCGAAACCGCTGTCTATGATCCACGCCGGCGAATATATGAGGCTAGGGGATAACTTGTCGTCTGCTCTTTTCCGACGCTGGCTCCGACTTCACATCCCCGTCATCGCCACGACGTTTCTGTTCATGACCTCATGGCACGTCTTTGGGTACCGTGCCGAGCCACCGCCGCGGGCCACATACTGGGATGATCTGTGGAACTGGTATTGCGAGCTCAAGAACTTCACTTTCGTGTTCCGCACGGGCGGCGAGCCGTGGTTCAGCTACAGCTACCACGCCTGGTCCATCCCCGTCGAGTTCAGGGGTTCTATCCTCATCTATACGGCGCTGCTGGCGTTTTCGCGCTGCACGCGCAATGCCCGGCTGTGGTGTGAAGTCGGCCTCATCGTTTATTTCATGTATATTGTCGACGGGTGGTTTTGCTCCTTGTTTATTTCCGGAATGTTGCTGTGCGATTTGGATCTGTTGGCCAGCAACGGCAATCTGCCCAAAATCTTTTCTGTGGTTAGCAAACCACCATTCGCAAGCTTGAAGACCGCCATCTGGTATGTCCTCATCATAATCAGCTTATACCTCGGCGGCGCACCTCCGTTTTCATCGGACATCAATGTCCTCCGCGCCTCTCCGGGCTGGTACTACCTATCCTTCCTGAAGCCACAGGCCGTCTTTGACCCGAAATGGTTCTACCTATTTTGGGCGGCGACGTTCCTTGTGGCCGCGATTCCGCGCATCCCCTGGCTACGGGGCTTCTTCGAAACCAGGTTCAACCAGTACCTTGGCCGAGTCTCGTTTGCCTTTTACCTCGTCCACGGTCCGGTTCTGTGGTCGCTCGGAGACCGCATCTACGCTGCTGCAGGGTGGCATCGCGAGCCGCATGTGCTGAATATTCCCGGCTGGATCAATCTGCTCCCGCTGCCAAAGGCCGGCCCGTTCGGCTTGGAGCTGGCTTTTTGGCTGCCTCAGCTCATACTGTTGCCAGTTACTCTGTGGCTGGCGGAGGTCGCTACCAATCTCATTGATGAGCCGAGCGTCACTTTTTCCCAGTGGTTGTACCGGAAAACTCTGGCCTCTCCGGGGCCGTCGACCAAGTTATAAGGGGGGAAAAGAACCAACCAGTTCTGTTGACAGTCTGTCAGTCCTTTGATCCTGTCAGGGTCTGGATCCACTGCCACTGCCACTGCCCAGTGGGCACACACATACACACACATATGCAACACTGGGCGCACCCATCATAATAGCTATGCTACTGTCGTAGTAGTGGTAGAGCACTGCATAATACATTCCACCCCGCATCACTACAGGTATCCACGGCAGTGGCAGTCCAGCTGGCATCAGATCTACGAGGCTCAGCTGCCTTGCAAAAGAGCTGGGGCCGTGCAGTGCCTGACTGGGGCAAGGCATGAGCTGTTATGGCAAGGTCCGTAGAGGAGAGGCAACCATAGCTTCATCCAGCGTTACCGCTAGTCTTGCGAGGCCAGGTAGACATGTACAGTTGAGACAGTCCCGATGATGGAATAATGGTGATAATAAAACTAGATACCTTTAGCAGTAGCTACAGTAGCATGAAGCAGTGTTGGCGGTAATCGACGGGAGACCATTAATAAGCTCCGAACGCCGGAGGTCGGAGGCTGTTGGTCGGTGGCTGGCTGCGGCGGAGACACATGAGGCTAAATCCCGAACGAGCAACGACCTTCCGGGAATCCATGGATAGTACGAGAGACTATGAAAATCATACCAACCTAAGGTAGATAGATACATCTGGGTGGTTAGGCCTGGTATATCAACCTTCGATCCCCACACCACCACCAATGCCTCCTCAAGCTCTGCTCTTGTCCTGTACATACCTACCTTAGCCATGTCCGCCTTTCTGATCCTGCGATAACCAAACCATACAGACCATCTGATCTGTGCATACTACACAGATCGGAAATGTTGATCAAAGGCATCCGACGCCTTGCTTTCTTTGTTGGCCCGTTGCTGCTTTTAATTGTCGTCGCCGTTCTCCTGTATGGCAGTGGGGATAATATCCCGCTTTTGGGCGACACCAGCTGGACGGCGAACAAATTGACCGAGGGCGCGCCTGGCACAAAGTCAAGGTCATCGCTTCAAGACTCATTCTTGCTTGGCAGCCCTTCCAAGAGCGCGGGTAAGAACAACCAGTCCAGTGTCTCGCACACACATACCGAGGTCTTTTCGGTTACGACCTATAATGGAAAATACTTTCCCATCAAATTTGGCGATGAAGAGGCCATCAACCCCAGTATCATCCCACATCCGACACGGAACGATACCTGGATCATTGTCGCGCAACAAGGGAAAAGCCCGGAGGACCAAAGTTCACTCTGGTTCACCGAGTTGGTGTGCGACGCGCAGTTCCAAAAGGGTCGGCTGGAGTGTCTCAAACCACCCAAAATCTTGCCGATAGCTGCAACACTTTCAGGCGACAAGTGTACAGGTGATTTGTCGTATTTTGCACTCAATGTTGGCCCCCACGATGCTCGCGTGTTTTATGGGCCCAACGCTCCGTACGCAATTTATGGTTCAAACTCGGCCCTCACTTGCTTCGGCCAGTGGATCCAGGACTTTCGAATGCTGGTCGACTGGAAAGGAGAAACAGTCTTTGCGGGAAACCCGTACCGACTGGGGACAGAGCTACAAAGACCCCCTCCGTACGGGTTGGTCGAGAAAAACTGGTTTGTCTTCTGGGACAATCTGGGCGATGCGTATGTCCATTACGACGTTGCACCGACGCGGGTCTTTGCCAAACTTGAGTATGACGGGTCGGTCGGTCAAGATCTGGCACCTCTTGCTGCGTTTAATGATGAGCAATGCATGTCAAAGTATATGCCCAAGGTTGCCGAGCAACTCGAGTCAATCCACCAGGCCACAAACTCTCTCTCCATTACCTTGTGTGAGCGATCCGACCCAGGCTGCGAACCCAACGACGCCAACACTTACATCTTGACCATTTTCCAACATAAAAGCTTTTACTCCTATCACAGTGTGTACGAGCCTTATGTCATGCTTTTCAAGCGAACCGCTCCATTTGAGGTGCATGCTATCTCGTCCAAGCCGATTTGGATCCACGGCCGGGGAAAGGCTGGAGAAGCCGAAAGACCGGAGGGTGCGGAATTCCAGCAGTTGGCTGAGTGGAACCAGACGGAAATGGTTTATGTCACTTCCATCACTTGGAAAGCGCACGGCCAGAAATATCATGGGTACAGGGATGATGTATTGTTCCTGAACTTTGGCATTGAGGACAAAAGGACTGGTGGAATTGATATTATTGCTGGTGATCTGCTCAAAGACGTCAACCTTTGTGCGTTTTGAGGAGCAAATTGAGAATCTACCACTGCTAGCAGCCGGCAAACCTGTCGGCAAAGAACCTGTAAGTCTAAGCCGGACCTTGAGATAGGTCGTTGGTGATGCGGTGATGGCATTTGAAGCACTTTGCCCGGTTGGCGAAAGGGTTGAGCTGTACTTGAACTTAACAGGTGCTGAGCTGCCAGCTTGCGATGAGGTTCAAGTTGGTTGTGATTTATGCCGCCCGATGACCTTGTGATTGAAGGAAAGGCACCAGGGATCCAGCAGAGTCAGGACTGGCACTTGATACCTGGTACTACGTGGTCGCTGCTGTGAGGAAACGCAGGCGCAGGCGCAGGCGCAGGCAGCGTTCGTGGTGCTAGTAACTTGAAGGCCAGAACGAGGTGCAGACTCTGCAGTGCCAGTGTCTTCTTTCGAGCACTCCGAGTCCGAGTCATTGTCCTTGCCGCTGCCTGCTCGTCCTTTCTCTTCCCTGCTGCCTGCTCACGCTGACAATTTTCTGCTGCTTCTGAATCCTTCAAGCCGCCCTGTCCACTTCAGCTTCACCTTTTCATCTCCATTCTTCATCGACGTCTTCTCTGATAACGTCGACACTGCTTGACCGGCTCTTTCATCCATCGTCCACTCTGCATTGGCAGTCAAGACCCGCTACGCTACGTCCTGGCGATGGCAGGCCTTCAGTTGCCCGCGGACATGGTCCTCGCTTACAAACAGTACAAAAAAGACACGGAGCTGGTGGCAGGATGGCTGGCTCAGAAGGCTGCATCATGCGGCTACAAACCCAACATGACCACCACGAATGAGCCCAAGCTGAAAGGAAGAGCTCGAAAGCTGGCTCGTGATGCTGCCAAGCAGTCTGGTATACCGCAACCGTCAAGAACGGTCAATTCCATCAAGACCACAGAGTTTGTCGAAATGGCAGGTCACATCGCCAAAGCTCGGCCCAAAATCGTCCTCACGCGCCAGATCCATGCTATCTGGGAGCGCACCATTCGGGCTCGACGCGAGTTTACTGCCTGGTTCAAGGCAAAATCCGATGTTGCCAGCTTTACGGACGAGAAACATTCACACTTTGTTACGATCCTCCAAACTGCCCTTGATACTCTCAAGCCATGTTTCGAGCCAGAAAAGGCCCCTCCAGCAACCGCTGCCACAAAAGCCACCACTCCCCTGAGCACACCTCTCGCAATGGTGAACAATATGTTCCAGCATCTCGAGCTGGAGGACACGACCCCGGAAGAAGAAGGACTGGCAAATGGTACCCCAAATTCAGCTGCTGCCCCTGGTCCCGTCCCTGCTGTTGCAAGTGTTCGTATCGAATTCGACGACAAAGAAACAGAAGAAGAGTTCCACTTCGCCATTTGGTCATTCCTGCAGGACATCCAAGCAGTTCGGGTCTACTTATTATCGACGTGGCAACTTTATGCCGGGGGAAAGATTGAGCTTATGCAGGCCGCATGTGTCACGAACCTGGCCGTCGACATGGTCCGCAGGGCGGAAGCCGACTTTGAGTCGACTCTTCGACGTCCTTCCAAATATCCCGCTGCAAAATATCCCACCGGGTCGCTGCCTTTCATCATCTTCAAGGAGCACCTTCCGCATGCCAATGGAGGCCAGCCTCTTGAGTTCGACCCGGATCTACCTCAAACAATCATCATATGTGGCTGTGAAATCTGCGACTTCTTGCTGTACGTTCCATGGGCTATGGCCAAGTCCTATGTCGATGTGCTGAAGGAGGAGCCACCCACGTTACCAACGGCCAAGAATGACTTTTCTGTTCGAGTGCCGCCATTCCCGAACACTCGAACATACCAAGTAAGTGATTGCCATCCGTACGTATGGAGCTTCAGCAACTGACAGGCACAGTCGGAACGCTATCATGCACTGAATCCGAGCCAGATGTCCCAGACCCAGCTTGTCGAAATCTTGCCCAACTTTTGTATGCTGTCTCTCATGCTGAAAGGCGCCTTTATTGAGGATGAAATCCTGCATGCCGCCAGACACGTCCTGCACAACCACAACGTACCAGTCTGGGTGAGCTTTGCACTTCAGATCCAGCTTGACATCCAGCGCGTGGACTCAATCCTGCATCTCCCGGCATTCGAGGACCTGAAGAAAGCGTATGCCGTCACAAAGCAGAAATACAAAGATCACAGAAAGTGGACCAAGTCTCTCGGGTTCGAAATCTGGGACAAGCGTCGCCATAACCATGTTGCCATGTTGACCGAGCAATTCGGTGACTGGATAGAAGAAGGCAAACCTGGGAAGGCAGATCACGTCGAGGTGATTCGAAGAATGTCGGAAGGGCAGAGCTTTGAGCAAGCCGCCAGAGAAAGCAAAAGGGTCCCACTGCTGGAGTACTTTCCGGTAACGTGCGGGACTATGAAGACCGAGATGCAACTAGAGTGGCATGTCCTTGGCCTAAAGTTGGTCAACGACACTGGGCATGTCACATTGCTATGCCACCTGTACAATGCTCTGCACATCATCAATCCGAAAGCCCCCATTTGGCCAGATATGGAGCTTGTAATTCGCAACCAGAAAGCCGAAAAGATCTTTATCGGAGGTCGCCCCAAGACACTGGAGGATGTGGAAAAGAAGGTACTGATGGCGATGGGCATGTCAACCACGAGTCTCGCCAAGGACTCTCGCGGTGTCCGTTTCAACAAGGCAAAAGTCCACGAGCGTGGCTTTGACCATGCACCCATTGCGCACAATCTCTTTGAGCGTTGGCTCGGCCAAGAGACACGAAAGCATGACGAAGCGGCTTATAGACTACAAGAGCTTCTGTTCGGTACGAAGTACCAGCGTGACCTCCAGGACAGACTCTACGCCGTTGAAGCTTCAGACTCGGAATTTGCGGAAATCCGATCCCAGCTCACTCCTTTGAACACAAAGATGGTGCGGACTCTGGGTAACCTGGCTCAAGGATTCATGGCTGAGATGCCGGCCTTCGCGTTCGATTACTTTTCAATGCAACGAACGTGCTTTGAGCTCTATCGCCAGATCAATAAAGGCTTTTTCGACCTCGATGACATCCCCGAAAAACTGAGCGCGGACGAATTGATGAGGAACTGCCCCGCCCATGTGACGATGTCTATGATCGGGTCTGCCGTCAGATCCGAGGCCATGAATAGAATGCTGAAGAGGAAAGACAAGTCGATCCACAAGGCTCTCGGCCCGACGTGGGCCAAGCACATGAAATCACTCGCCCCTGAATCCATGGACGTGGAAGTACGCCAGGAGATGGAGCAAATGTTGAAGGCGACAACCGACGGCGACATCCAGAGTGTCGTGAGCAAGATCTGGGATATCAACGAGTACTCTGTTTCGAATAAGCTATTCGAGCCAGTCCTTTCGGCAATTTCTGGGTTGATCGAACAGAAGAAACATGACTTTGAGCTACGGAAGCTGCGCAAGCTAGTAAGCGAAACCTCCTATGGGATATTTCTCTTCCGTCATCCAAGTCTCGAGAACTTATACGGGCCTGGCAGCCTCAAAGAATGGGAAAACATGGCCTTCGCGGAAAGTGAGATTCAACGCCGGACAGAGTTCAGAGCAGACAGCCTGGTCTTCTACGTTTTCTCGAGCTCGTTTCTGTATCAGAGAAAAGTTCTGAACGGCAAAGGTAAAGATTCTCATGCTTACAGTGCCCATAATGGTCTAAGCCGGGATGAATATCTTGAGCGCGAGGACGATTTGCGGCAGGAGCTCCAGAAGGAACAGGCTGAGCAGGCCCTGAAGGACGATTGGGAGAATTGTGGTGAGATTTACGGCAAGGAGACGAACAGTCAGGAATGAGAGTGGGAGACAACGGAGAAGTGCATTGTGAGACTAGCGCGGGAAAGATTTCACACCGGAAAGAGTGGTCAGGATGAGGGCTAGATGGGATGAATGCTTTCGACCGTACGATATGGCAGCACATGGCTCAGACAACGGAACTAGAATGGAGGTGTCAGGCTAGATAAAATGGCGGATGTACACTGGCAGTATGATAAGTAGACTCGGGAGATACCTTTTAATCACAACATTCCATGCTCAAACAAGCCCATTTCGCTGCACTGTAGCGGGCAAGGCACTCGCCCCTTCTTTAGGCCGCAGGTTCTGATTTCCTGCTTATGCAAACAAGACCAAATATAAGGCGAGGCCATTGCAGTAACTAATCGAAGAATGGTGTCAATGAATGTTTGAATGCACTCTCTACTCAGTGACGAAGGTATGTCATGTGAAAACTCGTGCTCGAGCATTGGTACACATTACCTAGGGTACCATTATACTCACGCCATGAGTACGAGATCTGACAAGAGGTTGCCATGTCGGTCCAGTCAACCTTGACATTGACATGTTTGATAGAGTAGTTCGGAGAAAAACGAAACAAACCGATGAAATGAATATGAACTAGATTAGGTACCAAAAGCAAGGGCCTTTGTTCTCATCTCCCATCATGAGTCGAGTCCAGTCATCTCAAGTCGTCTCAAGTTCCGTCTGATCCAGTCCAGTCCACCTCATTCGTGAATCGTTCTCAACTAAAAGGAAGAAAATCCAGCTTCCAAGAAAGCATCGTGGAGTCCGTTCCGTCGCACTGCACTGTTTCGGCTCTGTCTTGTTTTTTCCGTTTCTGTGTCTGTCATCTCCGGTCCGCTTCTTCAAATCGAACCAAGCCAGACCAGACCAGTCTTGTCCTGTCTTGTCCTTTCGTGTCCTGTCCTGCCATGCTAATAGAATAGAATAGGCCAGTAGGCTACCACAGTATATGCCCTGCCCGATACCTATCCTATCCTGCAGCCGCAGCAGCAACAACAGCCCCAGCAGAAGAAGAAGAATCAAGCAGGCAACGGCGGAAGAACGCCATCATAGTGCACCTTAAACGTACACGGAAAGACAAAGTACGACCCCTGGTCTTCGCGCATATAGACGTAGAAACCACCTGGACGAGGGACCTGTAGCCATAAAAAGCGATCAATCAGTCAGCCAATCCACAGGTCATACTATCCGTTCGACTGGCTTCGCCAGCCTTCCTACTCAGTGTCTCACTCACCTTCTTCAATTTTCCCTGAGGACCCGGCGCTCGTCTCAGATTGTGCAATTTCCCCACCGTCCTCAACATGGCGGTCAAGCCGACCAGACTGGCCTCTTTCCCTAGACAGGAATGGTCCCCAATGCCGTAATGGATGTACGAGTCGAGCGGACGGTCGAGACGGACGGTGTCGGGATCCGGGAAGATGGTTGGGTCGCGGGCGGCGCTGACGAAGCTGCAGAAGACTTTGTCGCCTGGTTTGACGGGGACTTGTTTGCTGCGACCACCACCGCTCTGTCCATCGTTATCACTCTCGTTGAAAACGTGATGCACCTCGCTGCGACGATAACTGCCAAACGTGCCGTTGAGACGAATGCCCTCGTTAACATAACGCATCAGTTTCTCGTCCGAGTCTCTACTATCAACACGGGCGAGACGTTGGATGTCAGGCAGATATTTGACCCCCTCAGACCCCAAGTAGTAGTCCATGACCTGACTAAACACTTGCGATTGGTTGGGCACCATGGCGACTGCGGTCGGCATGATCTGGCTGAATGCCATGTCGTACGTGCTCATGCCCGTCTGAGCCAGGCGCCGGATCATATGTACACCATAATCGGCCAGGGCGTTGTGGTTCTCGCGCCACCCATCAACCAGGTTGCTCACGAGCGACGTCGCCGTCACAGACTTGACGTTTGCCTCGATCAGCTTTCCCAGCGTGGTCGCGAGTTTGCGAGCCACCATGCGCAGGGGGAACGACTTGGTCGGTTCGAAGTCGAAGAAGATGGCCGTGAAGATAACGCTCATGGCCATCCACATTTCCTGCTCCGAGAAGACGCCCCGCGGGTTCTCGGCCGTCTTGAGAGGCAGCGCGAACATGTTGGACGCAAAATGCACGTGCGCCAGATTGCCGACGTCCCGCGTCAGATCTACTTGGTTGATATCCGCAACACGGCAGCTTTTCTCGTGCAGCAGACGTAATGTGATGTCGCTGTAGAATCTCTTGACGTGCTCGTGCCATTGGTCCCTGTAGATGAGTTGATGCATCGTCTCGCGCTGTCGCCGGTGAAATGTGCTGTCGCCTCCGAGACAGAACTTTTCTCCTCCTTTGCCCATGACAAAGCCCAACCCGTCGTTCCACATGACAGTAAACTCTTTGGGTCTCTCGAGCAGGTATTTGGCGCTTTGGTATGAGGTCAGATTCACCCTCGTAGGCATGTACGCAGGTGGGTTCCAGTCGTAATCCTGGTAGCGACCCAAGGTTTTCATTATCTTTGCATTTGCCGACGGGATCGTCATGGGATCTAAGGATTACGCGTTCTCGGTCAGTACATCGGAGTTCAGTGATGTTGGTTGATACTTACAATGTGCGTAAATACTGTTCGGCTTGAAATGGTTGGGCAAGGCTCGAAGCATGAGCTTGTAGAAAACGCAGCCTTGATTGATGCTCAAATCAAACGCGACCTCGTTGTATCCCCAATTGGTAAGGCTCTTGGGACCATAATCGAGCGTATAGAATCGGTCGCCTCGAACAAGGGCCACGGCGTCGGACAGAACCACTCGAGAAATTGTATGATTTGGGCAAATGCCCACTCCAGGAATCATTGGTTGCTTGTATTCCTCAATGGCCAGTCCAGGGTACAGTTCGATATAGTCCGGATGCTCGTATAGGTTTTTGAGCTGCTCAGCTACATAGGGGTCCCTGTTGACTTCTTCGAAAGTGTCATAGGTTTTCAGGCCAAAGAACTTTCTGTACTCATTGAGCGTGCACAGGTTCCAGTACCGAGATTGGTTGATGCCCAGGATGGTGATGGCTCGCATGGACTTGGGAATATTTCGTGCCCCAAATGCTCCAGCAACTTGTTCTATGCCGGCCCGCATGATACGCGCAAGATCTTCGTCTTCGAACATCCCATTGGCGTTTCGCCGGAGGTGAGCAAAAGGCCGTTGCTGAGGGTCTTGGGGCAGATCATGGTCATATTTGCCCAGGCCGGACATCAACTCTTGTAACGACACTTCGCCCGGAGGTTTACCGAACAACTCCTGATACACGGCTTCAGTCCATGCTTCATCCAGTTGGCCGATGCACGAATGCCACCGATACGATAGACTGAACTCGGCACTAACTTGGTTGCCAACTCCTCGAGGCGTACCGTCGCTGCCGAATGTTTTTGGTTTGTCCAACCGGGGATCCAGTGTCCACGTGCTGTTTGTGCTGTTCAGGTTGACGATTGTCCGGAGGTAGTCATGCAAGGTTATGTTGATGTACAAGCCGCATGTGATCAGCCTGCCTGTCTGGAAAAGATCATTGTCATACTTTTTCCATGCTGCGGTTGCTGCATCGCCTGACAGCCGGCTGGAAGGCTTGTCAAATCTGCCATTCTCGTTGATGAGCGCCAACTGCTCCACTATATAATTGTGGAAACGGTTCAGCATGATCAGCATGGCGCCGCAGGCCGGTGGAAATGCCAGCAGTCGCTCTTCAGCGAAACAGTCAGGTTTGATTCTGCCATCTTCAAATGTCCTCATCATGTCTTGTTCCGCTTGGGTGTCTCCGTACAGGATCGAAAGGTCCAGGTAGCTTGACGTCTTGCTAATGCTGTAATCTTTGTGGTCAGTCTGGAAAAGGTCTAGCATTCGTCAGTCATAGGAGCATATTAGAAACAAGAATGTGTGTACCGTGGATGATCAGGGACGCCCAGTTGAAGAAGATGCTAGACACATTATTCGGATGAGGTTTGAACTCTTCTCTAGCCAAGAGTGAATCGAACAACAGACCGGGATCAGGAAGTGCACCTGGCTGGACGATTTTTGGACTGACCGAGCGAGCATATGGTGTATTGGCAGCCCCGAGCTTGGGAAATATGTAAGAGTTGTTTGATCCGTCGCCAGAGCGGTAGCGATAATCATCTCCCATGTACGACATCGGAGGATGCTGCAGAGAGTTCCATAGAACATCCAGAAGCTGACTGGTGAGGTTGACACGGTTGGCGGAACGGTCAGGTAGAGCAGCCACCAGCTGCATGACCTCTTCCATATGCATCTTTCGGTCGTCCACTGGTTTGCCACTCAGTAAATCCCCCACAATATGTGTTGCGGTTTTGAGATCCTTGATTCCAAGATGAGGCAGATCGGACAAGATCCCGGTTTGCTCATCCTTCTCCAAATACTGTCCGTCACCAGATTGAGTTGGTAGTGGACGTCGAGAAGCGTGGATTAGTTGTGCAAACTCCTCGAAGATGCTCTCGATGTTTTCCCTGGTTACCGGAGCATCATTTTCCTTCTCCGCAGGAGCAGGTACAGCCGCGGGTTGAGTCGTTGTTGATCTGTAAGAAGGTAGAGGCTGGACCTCCTTCGTCTTCTGAAGACTCTGCTCGACAGAACTTCCCACTGCTGGAGAATTGTTGCTTTGAGCACCACGCGAGATTGGAGTCGGCTTTTCCTCAACGGCGCTGAGAGATCCATTGACATTGTTTCTCTCATTGTTTGTGCTCTTGTTGCTTTTGAAGCGAGATGACAGTCTCCGGAGCAGAGGCATTTTTGCGATCGCCAGTCGAAAGCTGACGACGTGCAAATGATATGAGCAACTAGTAAAGAGAGAAACCAGAGGCTGCTCTAGATGAAGAGAGAAACAGAAGATATGAAGACAAGGGCTCCGAGTCAAGATTCGGCGCCTTTTCTGAATGCTTGTCCTTCTCGTAAGGAGTCAAGCAAGGTCACTGGGCCCAATACCACACTGTCTAGCTTGCGCCTGGCAGGGGGGCTGCATCAGCAGAAAATGCTATGCACGTCGACTGAATGCCGATGTCGACACGCAAGGTAGTTGATGTCAGGTGAATGGGGCTTGAGACGCGACACATTACTCCAACGACCGTACAACTTCTGCCCCAATCGCATACTGACTGTGATAGACAGGGAGCCCAGTTTGTTTTGAAATCTATGCGGAGTATCTGTGTAGCATGTTGAACGGCTTCGGGCATTTGTGTGAGACGTGTTCGCTTGCGTGATACAGCTGAAGTTGGCTTTCTCAATCTCGGCTGGCCAGGGAGCGAAATGAAGGCAGTGTCCAATGACTCTCGAGAGATATGCAATTGAGTTCTTGCGCTGGCACCTTCGCCGTGGGATGTCCGCTCCCTGCATTGAGGTGAAGTGTCACAGCCTCAGCTATGGCTTTGACTTCTACGTGTACATCGAGAATGGTGGGGGCGTTCCCCTGGCGGTAACGATAGTAGTGGATGGTCCAGCAGCTGAGTTGATTGGACGCCTCTTTGGAGTGATGGCGGTCAGGATGCATAATATGAATGCGGCTGAGACGAATCACAAGTTGGCCGCCATCGAGCCCTACTAGTATCAGCTCCCTCGAAGTCGATCTCCGCCGGCTGAACAACGCCAGCCACCAGATTCGCTCGTCTAGGCGGCCATCCCTCCCACACTCTGCCTCGGGTACCTACTATGCAACTTCGCACAGAACGCAGGGGTGCCTTTTGCACTGTCGCGCCCGGCCGTGGAGGGTGGACTAGCTTTTCCGGCTGTATACACGAATTTCTTGCTCTGCCAGACCATAATCAAATAAAGTCTTTGCGATCTGGAGACTTCTTTCGCGGAGTTGGAGAGGGTCTGAATGTTGCCGGAGAGTTGACGCCGTGCCACATGATATGAGGAGTATTGCGTGACGGCCTGCATTGTCATGCGCTGGCTGAAGCGGCAGACACACTTGATGGACAGTCCATGAGAGGGGTTTCCATGCGGAACTCGTGCTGTCGTGCTTCCATGTATATACCTAGGTATGCGTTACACGAAGCTGCGGATGATCACATACCTACCGCAATTGCAGTACGGAGAGCACTCCCATCCACAGATTTCCTTCATCTTCCCTGAACGAGAAGGATTGTCAAAAGCAAACATCCCACATTATCATTGCATGAGGGATGATAAAATGGGGCACGGTTGCCAATCCGTTGGATGCCCAAGTCGTGAGGAGGTGCGACATTGTCGGTGAGTAGGGGTCTTGCTGTAAGAGCGATGAATCCGACCTCGCAAGGACGGAGAATATGCGCGGTTGATCAACTGTGTATGGTTAAGTAAAAACTCGAAACCACTGAATTCTGTGGATGGAATCCGCACATAAGCAATGTTGGAGATTGAACCGGAACAGCTCAACCGTCCATGCCCTCGGCGGAACTACGGTCGTCCTCACCTGACACCTGGTCGGCAGTGTTGTTCAGGCTCACGACCTGTCACCCTCCCTCCTTTCAACAATTAGGCCTCACGGCCCAGCTCTTCCCTTCATTCGCACTCTTCCTTAGACAAGCTGTCGATAGCCCCCTCTCCCAGGCCCTGCCTTCAGACATGGCCGTCTCAGACCCAAGCCGGAGTCTTCAGAGAAACACATTTGTGTTATGCTTCGATGTTAGTAGAACTGCAGCGCCCCGGTGAATCTCATGGGAGCTGGAAGAATTGACATTCAATCTGGCAGGGCACAGGAAATAAGTTCAGCGGCACCGATGCCGATAGCAACATCCTGAAGCTGTACAGGATGCTTGACAGAACGGATGCCACCATGTACACCTTCTACCAACCGGGGATTGGCACCTACGTAGCATCTCATTCGGTAAGTAGAGTTGCAGAAGGAGAACATGGTCAACAAGCCGCGGTGTAGATAATAAGATTTTTTACAGATGCAAACCACATCCATGATCGGGCGTATCCGTTCTGCGTACCTCAAGGCCAAGGACTCGGCCATCGGTTCGTCCTTCGCAGAACATGTCATGGGCGGCTATCAGTTCCTGATGAGGTACTATAACTCCGAAGATGACTTGTACTTCTTTGGTTTCAGCCGAGGGGCGTACACAGCCCGTTTTCTCGCCGAGATGCTGGATCATATCGGTTTGCTTTGTGCCGGTAACGAAGAACTGATCAAGTTTGCCTGGAAGACATATGCCAAGTGGGCCTGTAGGAAGAGCGACAGTACCGAGAAGGCAAAAAGAAAAGAGAAAGAGCTGTACGAATTCATGCGAGGATTTCGACAGACATTGTAAGTCTGAGTTGCCCAGGTCTGGGTCGGATTATGAAATCTCACCGCTCGAATAGCAGCAGACCGGTCCGCCGGATTCGATTCCTCGGGTTATTTGACACGGTGAACTCTGTGCCACGCTTCGAGTCGGCTTGGATGGCCCGCACCAAATTCCCGTACACAGCACGGCCTTCAGCCAAAGTGATCCGGCACGCGGTCTCAATCGACGAAAGGCGAGCCAAGTTCCGTCAGGATCTGATCAGTGCGTCTCACCAACATCAGGATGAAAGCAGTCTACCTCAGAAAATTCACCGGTACGGCTCGGATTCCAACTGGACGACTCAGGAGAGTGCCCAGGAGAAGGACGGCAATTCTGGGCGTGGTAATATGCCTACGACCGGCACAGATTCCACAGCGGCTGTAAATCCACGGACAAACATTGAAGTTGCATCCTCGCCAGAGCGGTCTAGCGCCGATCAGAATCATCACGACCCAGGCTATCTCTCGGTACCGTCGGCTCGGGGCCGGCCAAACATATCTTCGGAGAGTCTTGCCCATTCTGTCCATACACCTAACAGCGAGGACATTGGATCAACGACAGGAACATCCGACCAACCGCAGCAAGGCAAAGGCCGTCCACGACTGCGCCGCCGCTGGTCAGAAGAGAAGCATGACCAAGACATCCAAGAAGTTTGGTTTGCAGGCGGGCATGGAGATGTCGGGGGTGGCTGGAAGAAGATCCACGAACACGAGAAGATGCTTAGCCATGTCCCGCTGATGTGGATGGTGCATGAAGCGGAACGGGCGGGTTTGAAGTTCGATCTCAGGTGAGTGACCACGGTTTTGCAAATGCAACTCCGAGCGATTAGTCTGAATGTCCTTGTTCTTCGTCTAGCAAAATCGCCGATCGATCTTATATCCCTGGAGAACTCGACCAATTCGGCGCACGGATTGAAGATTATAGCTCAAGTGAGCAGTTTTTGCGCCATCTCGAAGGCTGCTATTCGCACGGTTCCATTCATGACTGTCTTGAGATAGGCCACGGCTTGACGTGGGCTAACGTCATCTTCTGGAAAATGATGGAATATCTGCCTTTCCGGAGGATGGATTTGCACGAGGGAAGATGGAGAGCGATTCGATGGTAAGCACTGCTTTTCACAGGTCTTGTTTGGTACACATCTTTGAGCGGACAATCCCAAGGATTTCTGTTTGGCCCTCTTGCACAAATTCAAGGGCTCGTTAACGCTGCTCGAGGTCTGCTGGTCCGATGATCATATGCATGACCGGGCTATGCTGGTCGAAAGTTGACTCTTGTTTCTTAATTAGGCCGTTGCCTATGGGGGAGACCCGTGATATCCCCCCTGACGCGCAGATCCACAATACGGTCATCAAGCGTATGGAAGCTCGACCAGACTACCGGCCCGGCAATCTCATCGTAGGAGGCGGTGGGCGAGGTGTCCGCCGGGCGCCTGAGAAATATAAATTAGGAGAGTGGTCTCCGCATGCTTGCGAGGGCGACAGCGTCAGGGGAACCTTCGTGCGCAAAGACTGGCAAGACAAGACTTCGAAGAAATACTCGTCGACCGGGCTGACTGAAAAGGTGTTGGAATCTGGCGAAGAAAGGTCTGGTGCGACTGCAGGTGGTAATAGGCCATAATTTGCCATATGAAGCTGAGGCCGTATCGGGGGACATGGCGATATTCGAGATATCACTGTGACATGGGTCGGCCGAATAATGTAGCTGCACCCCATTCTTTCATTCAAAGGCGCTCTGCTTTGGCCTGTGAACGGCAGCATAAATGACATTTTAATGGCCCTGAGACTATGCAACACTGTTTGCATACAGGTTATTGAACAAAGGTCCTACCGTATTCTTTCTCGATGGCTTCATCGCTCTTGAAACCTCTGTGGTTCTTGGAGCAAGAGATCCGGTTCATCCTGCCATAGCTGTGGCCGAGTGAGTCACGATGATGGTCTACTAGCAGTAGTCATCAGGATACGACGTAGGTACCTAGATAGTAATATGGTGGATGCCGTTGCGAGTGAAAAGAAAGAAAGAAGCATCGACGCGTCTTTACTGTATTTCGACAGTTGAACACGAAGCTGCATTGCTGAGTCAGACTAGCCACTGGACAGCCTGAGGTCTACCGTACGACTACCACGGCGGAGCACCTAGCCCTTTACGCGGGGCTGTTCAGAGCCGGAGAAAAGCGGGTTCAAGTTTCTGATATCTTTCAAGTTCCGGATTCAAATCTGCGACAGCATCATATGTCGGCCGATGCTTCTGAGCGTACGCAACTTCAGGAAGTCTGGCACACTTTGCGGAATCAAGTCCGTGGCTGAGGGTGCCAGAAACCGCCAAAGTCGTGCAGGTCACGTAAGCAAAACCTGATTACTATTCAATAATGTACGACACGATATAACAGCTTTTCCAGATTGACCGGGTCTTGATCCTGCCGTACGAGCTATCCAGCCCGTCCTGAAGCCCTTGCAGACTCCATGGGCGGGATAGTTACAACCCAGGATGGACATGATGGCGGGCAGTGATCGTAGCAAGGCGCTTACATCGTGTCAAGCTGAGGTGGTCGGCTCGATATGCTCGTACAGTGTGCGGGGTCTGCAATAAGCTTCTTACCGCCCTAAGACCGCACACTTGAAGAGCAGCAGGGGGAGTGGGATCGCAGAGGGATGCCTTGCGTGGGAAAGGACATATAAAGGAGTCTTGAACCGGAGAAGGCGACGGACTTGATACCTCCACGACATTGGCACCCACCACAGATCTAAACAGACAATTGGTTCCGTTTCAACAGTTTGACGACAACACTGCATTGGCCATGGGTTCGGTCTCTCAGATTGATTTTGACTCGTCGGGCGAGAAGGTGGTCAGCCCAAGCAGCCTTGCGCACGTCGTCTTGCGGACCCGGACCGCCAACTTCGAAAAAATGATTGAATTCTACACCACTTTTTTAGGTGGCACAGTGACTTACGGCAACAGCTTCCTCAGTTTCATCACATACGATGAAGAGCACCACCGGATCGCCATTGCCGGACTTCCAGACACAGCACCCAAGCAGCCTGCCAGCTGCGGCCTGGAGCATATAGCATTCTCGTACCCGACCCTGGCCGATTTGCTTCTCGCTTACCGTCAACGCAAGGCCAGGGGGATCTTACCGTTCTGGTCCATAAACCATGGACCGACTACGTCCTTATACTACCGCGATCCAGACGGTAACAAGCTGGAAACCCAGGTTGACAACTTCGACACGGCCAGGGAAGCCACTATCTTCATGGAAAGCAAATACTTTGATGAAAATCCCATTGGCACGGACTTTGATCCCGAAGACTTGCTCTCACGGCTCAGGAATGGCGAGTCTGAAAAGGAGCTGAAGCGTCGGATAGAGATCGGGCCACGCGGACCAGACGACTCCGGGATTCTTAAGAACGAGACAGTGTAACAACTGTCGTCGGAACCATGTCAGTTGTCAGCGTTGAGATGAGAAGATGCAGAAATCGGATTGTTTGTGCAAATGTTCTGCCAAGTATATCTATATCGGTCCTCCTATTGTTGGTAGTGTACCACCTAGGTGTGTACTGTACATTATATCTTGAAGCCTTTGTCGATAGACGATCTCGAGGCTATGGTAGCCTCGATCTCCACATTCGATGCTACATCGTGACACTTTTAACGACACCTATGAAGTGGCCGGGTGGAACTTGGACGCCGAGGGGATCCCGAGAGGCTGGAAGATCCATAGCAGGTACCCACCCGCCGCGGAAGAATCTCCTATCCTGGACATGGCACACATCACGCAGACTCGCCAAAGCGGACTTTCTAAGCAGAAACGCACACTGCATATCATGTTCTAGAAGAGCAAGCGACCACCACCAAGCATGCCGTGATGGCTGGCATGGCATGACCTCCGGGGGTGATCCTTTTCACCGGGTGTTTCAACCTTTTTATACTGACCGAATGTGCGTTAAGGCTATGAATTGGAAGATTTGACGGGTCTTTGAGCCAGCCTCCGGCGGCGGATACCACGGCCGATCGCATACCGTTCCACAACTGCCATAAGCAGACTCATCCGTGAGGGCTGCCGACGACAAGATGTTTGTGAGCTCATACGGAGAGCAGATTCCGGAGCGATCCTTGTAAGCTTGAAGCGAGTCCACACAGGTCATGTTCCCCCGGCGTGGACCGGGATTCCCCCCATATCAAGCTTTCGACGGATATCATCATTCTACAGGTCGGTAGAAGGGTACCTAGCGGCCTGTCGTATCCTTGTTTGTTTCCCCCACAAGGCTGAGACCGCTACACACGGACTCTAGCCGGTTGAGGTATATGGCCGGTGGGAGTGACCACTCCTCCGCATTACAACGTATGAGGCTGGCGATGGCTCCCCTTAACTAAGAAGGGTGGTAGAAACAAGCAACCAGGATTTTCTGCGCGCCGTGCGCCATGGAAGATCCACTCCAGAGCTCAGACATGTTCTACTGTCCACTTGAACTGTAACCTCACCAGACGACAATGACCACGAGGAAAAACGCCACAGGCTATATAGTTCCTGTCCGCGAACATGCCCCCGGCAGAGGCAGACCAGGGGCAAGCCATGCGATTGGCCCGCGGCCATGGATCTTCAGTGACAATCCCTCTCACTCCACAACCCACGGGGATCAATCTCCACGGGCAGTGTGCGGGAGGATAGCATGTCAAGAGGCAAGATAAGATGGCGAAGGGAAGGCATATAAAAGCTTTGCAATCGACCTGGTCGTGACTCCGTTGCTGTTTCTCCTTGATCTGGACCCTTCTTTGTACGTTGCACGACGACAGCCGAGCCATAGTCCATCGAGTCACAATCACCATGGCGGTCAAGGCCAAGCTCCCCAAGATCTACAACACCTACTTCGTGGCGTTCATTGCCACGGTGGGAGGGATGTTGTTCGGTTTCGACATCAGTTCCATGAGCGCCATCATCGGGACGGAGCAATACAATGCCTATTTCAACAAGCCAGCCGGTGTCACCCAGGGCGCCATTGGCTCTGCGCTTGCGGCCGGGTCAGTGGTGGGCTCTATCATTGCCGGTCCAGTGTCCAACAAGATAGGAAGACGAGACTCGATCATGTTCGCCTGTCTATGGTGGCTGGTTGGGACTGCTGTTCAGACGTCCACCAACGGCATCGGCTCTTTGATTGCGGGCCGCGTCTTGAACGGCGTGTGTGTCGGCATCACCAGCTCCCAAGTACCCGTTTATCTGGCAGAGATCTCTCGCAAGGAGAAACGTGGTGCTGTGATCATCATCCAGCAACTGGCCATTGGTAAGTAAGACTGCAAGAAATGGAGGAAGGAAATAGGATTTTGTTTCTAATGCTGACATGCGTGTTCTTTAGAATGGGGTATCTTGATCATGTACTTCATCGGCTATGGCTGCAGCTTCATCGCTGGACCGGCTTCCTTCCGTACCGCCTGGGGCATCCAATTCGTCCCATGTGTCTTCCTCATGTGTGGACTGCCCTTCCTCCCCCGATCGCCCCGATGGCTGGCCAAGGTCGACCGCGTCGACGAAGCCATTTATATTCTTGCAAAGATCCAGGCCAAGGGCAACGTGAACGATCCTCTTGTGGTTGCAGAGTGGGAAGATATCATCACCACCCTTGCCGCCGAACGAGCCGCCGCCACCGGCTGGCGCAAGTTCGTCGCCAATGGCATGTGGAAGAGGACTCTGGCTGGCTTTACGGTCCAAATGTGGCAGCAAAATTCAGGAGCGAACGTGATGACTTATGTGAGTATATACCTGCCTCGTTGATATGGCCCTATCGAGTTGCTTGAAGCTGTTGGGATGGTGTGAGAAACCTGAAGCGTGGATGAAAGTTGAGGAGAACCGCATCCTTGTCACAGGGTTCGGTTCTCCCCATTGAAATTCACTGCTTCGATCAGCTTCACCGGCATTCACCGCTTCAAATTACTCACTCTCCCATGCGGTACCATTTTTTGGACTTCGCTAACAATTCTACAGTATGTGGTCTACATCTTCATGATGGCGGGACTTTCAGGCAACATCAACCTCATCGCGTCTGGGGTGCAATATGCTCTGTTCATTATATTCACGACCGTCATGTTTTTCTACATTGACAGAACCGGACGACGACCCCTTCTGATCTACGGTGCCTTGGCCATGGGTGCATGCCACTTCGTCGTTGGGGGCATCTTGTCCGCGGGAGAGAGTGTTCCCGGCGGTGTGGGCGGTAACCCCAACGTCTTGATCAAGGTATCCGGGGCCAAGGCCAACACAGTCATCGCCTTTTCGTATCTCCTAATCATCATCTATGCCATGACTTTGGCCCCCGTGGCATGGATCTATGCGGCCGAAGTCTGGAGTCTGGAGACCCGTGCCACTGGCATGGGCATCTCTGCGCTGGGCAACTGGCTGTTCAACTTCGCTCTGGGTCTGTATATCCCGCCAGGATTCCAGAACATCAAGTGGGGCATGTTTATTGTCTTCGGGTGCATGTGTGTGCTCGGTGCCGCTCAAGTCTACCTGACGTACCCGGAAACGTGCAACAAGTCCCTGGAGGAGATTGAGGAAATGTTCTCTCCTCGCGGCCCGAAACCTTGGCACACCAAGCCTGGCGGTTCCAGACTAGACGCGTTGGTTGATGTTGCCCGTGAGAAGCATTACACTGTCGAGGATGTCCGACAAAAGTCGGTTTCGGGTGAGACTGGTACTCATGTCGAGATTGCCGGGGACAATGAGAAGGCGGCTCAGCAACTTGCCCAACAGTATGAGAATGCTGTCAATACGCACGAATGAGAAGTTACGATCAAGCCGAGAGCAGTGTCTGTGAAGTACAGCCGAGGAGCACTTTCGAATTGGGGATCTCATCTTCCTGAGTTTCGTCATTCGGAGGACTCGGGCTATCATTTGAGGGAGGGATGTCCATCGACGACGATAGCACACCGATTGATAAGGAGAAACTGGAGGGAAGTGGACACGGCTGAACTAGGGTGTGTCACTCTTTACAACAGTCAAGAGCTGATTGAGTACAAGTATTTTTACCGTGTAATCCAGCCAACACTATAGGCCCTGACTTCCACAAAAGAACGGGGAGTCACCTAGGGGGTGAGTTTTCCGCAGTGGCTACAGGCATACAAATGCCATTGACATAGCTCCACAGGACGTAGAGCATTGGAGCCATATAAACATTCATCCACGGGAAAGGGCATCGGACCAATGCAAGACAAGACGGATAACCACGGGGAGAGGTTTGAATTCATATGTACATTACCTTATGTACTGCCGGATTGTACTGTATGTTATTTTTGTCCCCGGCGGGGGTTCGAGCTGAGGTCTTCTCCACAGTTTCTGTCGTTCCCGCCGTCGTATTTCTGGGCAGCGTTTTTCCCGCAAATCTGCTTCTAGACCTCCATCAACTCCACAAATACACCACAACATACATACCTAGGTACCTATGTCAAGCTCAGCTGGATCTGTCGCCATCTCAAACCATTTCCTTCTAACCAGCGTTCTTCACTAGACGATCATCAGGCGACAAAACAGAGACACTGTCTGACTATTTTGCATGTGCTAGCGGATGGGTTTGATTCAACCCGTCAGCGGAGTCCTCAGCCTCTAGAATGCCCCTTCTTTCGCCGCCACTGGCAGCATGGGCATAAAGAAGACAGGCCGTCGAAGGACTCCGGCCTCAGCGCCCTGCCCAAAGTGTGGACGGTCATTTGCCCGGAACGACAGCCTGAATCGCCATCTGAAAACCCACAGCGACCATGTCGAGCATCGGCCATTCCATCGCATCATCCACGACAAATTCCGAGCCTGTAATCGTTGCAGAAGGGCGAAAATTCGCTGTACCGGAAGCCTGCCGTGTGCAAGGTGCGCTCATCTAAAGCAGGATTGCGACTACGGACAGAAGAGCCCGGATCCATCAGCAGTCCCGACGACGAGCTCTGACGAGGCTGGACCGGGTACAGCACCACGAGCAGCGGCAGCATCAGGATCTCCTACATCGCCTTCTCCAGACAATGAGGCGACGGACACCACGCTGCCTTCAGCCGACGGCGGCCTCCTCGAGAACTTTAAGCCGCCGACAAAAGCCACTCTGGAAGCTACAGATGCCCGTTTGGACGTCGGGGTCTCGTCTCCAGACGGGGCGGCGGCATTGCTGCAACTCAGTTTAGGCTCTGATCTCGATTCCCGGACGGTGCTGTTCGATGAAGGCAAGGACTTTTCGGTCAGTAATTTGAACTCGACATATGTCTCGCCGACGCTCCATGTCCTCGATCCATACAGCTACAAGTTGCCGTCGATAGCCGACTCACGTGAAGCACCCACGCCGATTAGTCAGCCACTGGCGCATTGCAGGTATGGCATTCTACGGTATCTGTCTCCTTTTATGATGGACACAGATACAAACCTGGGCTCCAACCTTGCCTGTGACTTGTTAGATACGTACTTCTCCAGTGCATTCTCCAGCCGCATGCACCCGACCTGCCACCACATCCACAACTTCATTCTGCGACGGTGCGATATTTTGGACCCCGCGCAACCGCGCAAGACTCACCCGGGCCTACTGGCCAGCATGCTGTTTGTTGCGGCGCTGAGCGACAAAGCTCTTGGGTTATTCAGCGGGCCGGAAGAAAGGGATCGGGTATGCAAGTATCTGAGCCTACTGACGTATCGACTGCTCAATCCGGCCCGATATGAACCACTACTAAGTCGGGAAGACTTGGGTCTCCCACCTGATACTATCGGATCGGATCCTGGATGGACCAACGAGGATCTTAGGCAAGCACTAAATCCACAACAGCAAGACCTAAATACGTTCCCAGTCGCCTGGGGGACGGACTATATCATTGCACTGATCCACGTTTCGTCGGTCATTTCCGGCAGCGAGAAGAAAGCCGCCAGCATTAGATGGTTTGTCACACTCTCTTTTTGTGGAAAGCGCTCTATCCAGCTAACTTTGTTTCTGTTTCAGGTGGAACGTTGCATTCAACCTCGCTCGAGACCTAAAACTGAATCAGGAAGTCGAGTCGCACCACCACCTGGATTCCGAATTGGCCGTTCAAGTTGGCGAATTGAACTGCAAATGCTCACTGGGCTATGAGGGCAACGACGACGTCATGACCGAGGTGCACCGAGAAGAACGGCGGCGGACTTGGTGGTTGCTGTTTTTGATGGACCGACATCTGGCGCTATGTTACAACCGGCCCCTGGCGCTGCTGGAGGCCGAATGTAAAGATTTGCTGCTTCCCTTGGACGACGTGACATGGCAATCGGGTGCCCAACCTCACAGCCACGGCACCCGAGCCGACGGTCCACGATGCGTGCTGCTGCCCTCGGGCACGGGCAGACTTCATGGGCCTCCGACCGTCTGCTCCGGTGTAGGGCTGTTTGAATTCTTCTTGCCCCTCATGACCATCACGGGCCATCTGCTCGACTACAACCGGGCCAAAAATAACCCCGTATTGGCGTCGGCGGGCTCATCCATGTGGACTAGCCAGGAGCAAAGAATTCTAAGAGAACTCGACCATTACCAAGCCACTTTGGACCACCAGACAACACAGCCAAAACATGGCGACTCCGGCTCCAACAAAAGCTCGTCCGAGTCGCCGTGGATCATGACGATGACGTCTCCGGCGGCGGCGGCGGCGGCGGTGGCGGCAATACCAACAGTGGCGCTGGAGACGGCCATGGACGAGTCCGAAACAACACACATCGCCAGGACAGTGTCCGGATACGCCACACACGTAGTATGCGTCCTTCGCATCCTCGTCGGCAGCAAATGGGATCCAGTGTGTCTATTTGAGGATGCGGATTTCTGGACCTCGTCCTTGGGATTCAAGGACTCGATGTCGCATACGATGGCGGCCTCAGAGTGCGTCACGCACATCTTACAGCATGACCCGGATGTAAGCTTTATGCCTTACTTTTTCGGCATTCAGCTACTACACGGCAGTCTGTTGTTGTTGCTGGTGGCGTACCGTTTACAAGGGGATTCGGGGACTGCCATCTTGGCGGCCTGTGAGGCGGTCATTCGAGCCACTGAGGCTTGTTTTGTTACTCTTCCCACGGACTATCAAAGGCAGTTTCGGAACGTTATGAGATCTGCTATTGCGCTGGCTAAGGGGAGGAGAAATAATCCCGTCGATACGGAGAAGCAGTTGACTTTTGTGCTCGCGAGGTATCGGTGGTCGCGGAATGGGGCTGGGTTGGCGCGGTGAGAGATGAGGAATACGAGGACTACATTTGTCGAAACAACGTTTGTTCGCCGCGGCGCTGCCCTCGCTCCCGCTACCGCTGCCAGCAACCACGCTACATTACCTCCGGCTGCGATGCGATAGGTTTGACCCGTCGTGCAGTGCCTCCTAGCAGAGGTGCCAGAGCATAGTATCAGTTTGCGGCATCGGCATCGCATTCCAGCCCGGCTTCTACTCCTGGAGCGCCAGTGGGGAGGGGAGAGCTCCCTTCAACTTCCTCAAGTCACCACACCAGCGGAGAAACGGCAACGGCGACTGCAACGGGCTGGCTGACTGGCTATTTCAGTCCAAAGAGCACTCGCCCTCCCACTTTGCCGACCGAGCATGTCACCAGCATGTCACCTTGTCACCATGTCCCATGTCCTCATGTCCCATGTCCTTTGGACACTTAGTTGTCTGACAGACACAATAGTGGGGTGCAGCTCGAACCCGGTTTCGCGCGGGACATACTGTACCTATGAAAGCGTCGCTTCAGCCTCGTTTGTGTGCAAATGCAACCATTGCCCCAGTCTTGTGGCAGTTGGTTACATTACGGTAAACTCGGAGGGACGCCGTGGCCTTGAGGCCCAGACCGACAGGCGACTGATCTGATCTGATTTGATCTGATCTGATCTGGCACAGATGTCCTACCACAGCGAATTTTTCCCGTTCTCCCAGTAAGACGTCAAAAGGCCGTGCCGTTGCGTCTACATGTCCCACAGACTGCAAGCAACACTCACTTCGAGACACGTGGAACGGCTCAGAAGCAGAAGCTCCAATCCTGCTTCGCGTCTAAGGTCTATGGCGCTGGACTTGATGACTCGGAGTATACGTAGTATACCACGAGGGCTACCAAGTTATGCAGTGTTACTCTATATCAGATTTCTTCACAGGCAACCCCAAAGATCAAGTCCGTACAGAGACGTTGCATTGCGTCCTGACGACTTGACTTGGATTTGCCAGCGAGACGTTGGATCGAGGTCAGAGGTCGCCATGAACTCGCTCTCGCTCTTATACCCATTCTGGTGGAATTGAAAGAAATGAAACGAAACGGGATGGAAACGACGCCAGTCTCTGCTCTTTGCAAAGCAGCCCCCCAACCCCCGTGGCACTACCTTGTTGTATCAATCTGGTACAGTCTTACGGATGGAGGAAGGGAACAGTGGGAACTTGAAGTCGAGGGTGAACTACAGAATATCATGATATCTGAGATACTACATCTTTAGTGAGATTAGTGTACTTCAGTTGTATATTTCTATTCTACCACATTCAATTTTGGGACGCTGCCATGGCTACTGCAGTGGTAGCTACCTGGGTACCTGGTATTTACTGCAAGTCACATCCTATATTGGTTACAGTAACGGCATTGAAAAAGTAAGATTGGCCTCAGTGCCCGTCATTCACATGTTCGTCAATTACCAGTGTATACATGTCCTTTTTGCCCATGACGGACTGCACTGCGGCGAAAATCACTCATACCTTTAAACCTGCCTTAGGAGAGTAAGGTTCTACTGCCAGTGTAAGGTACTTATTACACTACAGCCACGACTACATTGTACTTCAATTGTTTCAATCTCCGCTCCAGAGAGTGATACAAACACCTAGTAGTACCAACCCACCCACCCACCCAGCTACTATGAAGGTATAGCAGTACGAGTATCTAGAACAATTCGAAGAACTGATATACTACTACTACGATCCACAAAGTCCATCATTATTAGTCACCGCCTGCGAGTGTCCCTGCCTACTACGTACCTACAGCCAACCTCACTGCCTACACTAGTACGGACCTAGGATACCTACAGTTCTATCTATGTAAGGTAACCAGCGGGGACCTACTGTAGGTCTCTAACATTTTGTCTTTCGTCTAGGCTCGCTTGCCGTGATGGAAAATCAAGGTCGTTCCAACAGCACTACAGACCCTACGACAGCAGCAGCAGAAGCAGAGGTACCACGATCCGAGTCATCGTCGCCCCTACAGCACCGACACCATCGTGTAGGAGACACGACCAACACCAACACCACCAACACCGCTACTACTAGTCCTTCTTGTACCCAACCCACCTCAAAGTCAACCATGACTCTTACTCCGACTCCCAATACTACTAGTACTAGCACGACTACTCCCAGCAAAACCAGCACCGTGACACCAAACCAAACCCAAACCCAGAAACGAAACCAAAGCTCAACCATTTGTCCAAACCCGACATCAAGACCACAACCACCCGGGAGAAGACCTAAACCAACTCAGTCTTCGATCGAGTCTCTACGATCTACTATTCAATCGACTGAAGCAGAACTATCTATTGTTCTCGACCAGATCCGGAAGTTGGATTCGTTTCGTTCAGCTTGTGCTTCAGCTTCTGCACCATCTTCTTCTTCTTCTTTAACCGTTCAGTCAAGTTCGGCGACGGCGGCATTTCCGCCGAGCCGGAGTCAACAACAAATCCAAGACCAAGACCAAGTCCAACCGCAACCAGAACCATCATCAGCAACAACACCCACACCAGCAGAATCAACAACAACAGAATTAGCCACAGCAGCACTCCACCACGCCGAAACCATTTTCTCCAACCACATCGCCCTGCTCAAACAATACAACGAGATCAAAGACATCGCAATGGGAATGTTGTCTCTGATCGCGGACAGAGAGGGCCGACGACTCGTTGAAGTCATGGAGGAACGAGGGTTGAGTAATAGTGACAAAGATTAGACCACCTAGGCAGGACCAGGACCTGGACCAGGACCACCACTACCACTACCACTACCACTACTACCATCAACAAGTTACCCAGCAGACACTCCACACCCTTATATCAAGATGAAGCTCAGCTGCAATAGCGCAATGCAAAACAACATCGGTTCAGTCCATAGGTAATACCTACAAAAGGGCACACCACTGCATGCCATCATCACCTCAGCATTCCAAGCTACCAATATCACACAAAGTTACAGTATATTGACGCAGTGCCGACAGCATTCCATTGTACGACAAACTGAAAGAATGGCATACGAAGCAACTTTGATGAAGAAGAAAAAAGCGCATGGTTATCTCATCGATTAGATTTAATTGGGGTTGAGCTGAGGTGGTGAAGAAAGATCAAACGCTCTCCACTGACCGGCTCCAGCCGGTCGACCGCCTTCTGCGCCTTCTGAACGAGAAGAAACGAGACTTTTTTGATGTGTGTGATTGTGATTGTGATTGTGATCGTGATCCCGTCGTCGTAATCGACCTCCTCCTCCGTCATCTATGCCATAGTGTTTGTACCCTCTCCATCCCACCAGTATTAACTCGCACTGTCACACGATACGGTCGAGTCCTCCCGGTCGCACACATTTTCCTCATATTGTGAATGCAAGGCCATGCATGAAATGGGGGTCTTGCAAGGACTGTGGCAAGCACAGTCAGGTTGGACCGGCACAGCTTTGAATCCGGTTTATTCCTCATGAGACCACACATGCGGACGAGCACCACACCGCTGTTGGTCAAACGCGTTATCTCGCCTCGCCACGCTGCTGATCGAATTATAACACACGACATCAATAGATGTCTGCTCAATGTCTCTTCTCTAGACTCTGCAGACTGACCAATTCTCGATACCGACCCTTCAAAGCCATCAACTCGTGATGCGTACCCTGTTCGGCAATGACACCCTTGTCAAAGACATAAATGACATCGGCCTTCTGAATCGTGCTCAGTCGATGAGCCACGGCGATAGTCGTTCTGCCTTTAGCCGCGTCGTCCAGGGCGGCTTGGACCACCTTTTCCGACTCCGAGTCAAGAGCCGAAGTTGCTTCGTCCAACAGAAGAATTTTGGGATTTCGGAGCAGAGCCCGAGCGATGGCAATCCGCTGCTTTTGCCCGCCGGACAGTAGGGCTGCTTTGCTACCGACATCGGTGGCGAAGCCATCACTAAAACCAAAATTAGTACATACCATACACAACCATCAACAACAAAACAAAGAAAATACTACTTACGGTAGCGACATGATAAAGTCGTAAATGTTTGCATCCTTGCAAGCTTGCACGACACGTTCGTCGCTGATCCCACCGCGGTCCAGACCAAGCAACACGTTGTCCTTGATCGTGCCTTGATACAGTGCTGGCTCTTGCGACACGAGTGCAAGATGTGATCTGTACTCGTTCAGATTGAGAGTCGAGATTTCTTTGTCGTCCACAAAGATTCCTCCAGCAAGAGGGTCGTAAAACCGCTCCAGCAGCGCAATCGTCGTCGACTTGCCACAACCTGGTACAAAAGTTAGTACTAGACCGGATGGAAAGAAAAAGAAAGTTCCTACCTGATGCTCCCACAAGAGCAATATATTGCCCCGCCTTGACCGTCAAATTCAGGCCACGGAGCACCGGCACATCAGGTCGCGTTGGATATCGGAAGTGAACGTCGCGGAACTCAATGTCGCCCCGGACTTCTGGCACGGCTTCACCATCCTCGGACCAAGGGTCAATGGTTGGTTTTCGATCATACAACCTCTTCAATGCAGCCGCCGCGTTCTTGGCCGACGACATGTCGCCTGCAAACGAAAACACCGTGCCCGCCGACTGCGCGCCAAAGATGATTTCGGAAAAGACAATGAAAAACTGAAACATGGAGTACTCCCCGCGCGCCAGAAGTTTGCCGCCGTACCAAAAGCCCAATGCGAAAGCCAGAAACATGCACGACTGCGACGCTGCATAAAGAGACGAATTGCGGATATTGGATTTCAAAGAGGCGCGCAGCTGGGTCCGCAGTTGGTTTTGGTACTCGGCAAAGATCTGCTCTTCGGTGGTCAAAGAGGCCACAGTCCGAATCGCATTGGTGTGCTCGCAGGCATAACCCGCCGACTTCTCGTAGGATTTCTGAGCAACGGCAGAAAACTTGGCAATCACCCAAAACCGGAAGAATCCACAGCCCAGAATGACTGGTAGCGCACACATGCAGACCAGTGCGAGTTTCCAGCCGATGGCAAGAGATACCACGATTGCCACCACCAGCGTCGTTGTACAACTCAGCAGAGTTCCCAGAGTGGCTCCAGATATTGACGCCAAATGGGTGGCCTCGGTAGACAGAAAGGACGTTAGGGCTCCGGTTGAGTTCTCGTCTTCATCAAAGAATGCTATGTCTTGTCTCAAGAATCTTCTGAAGGCGCCATCCCGAGCCCGCTGAATCAGGCTTTCACTGCAATAGGCGAACGCAACACCCTGCGTGACCATGGCCAAGAGATCCACCAACCCAAGCATGAGGTACATCAAAGCCCAGAAGTCGACGTCGTGGCGGATTTGGTGCCGCTGGCTCAGTGGTCGGGATAGTGCCACAATGCACTTGGAGAAGAAGACTGCCTGGACCGGTTGCGCAGCCCCGGCAATGCAGGTGAAAAGAAAGCCCACGCACATAATGTGCCATTCAGACCGGTTGAAGCCTGCCATGAACTTTATCAGAGTCCAGAGAGAATACCTCGTCTCACCATGTGACTTCTTGTCGGCCAGGACTCTGGATGAAATGGATTTGTTACTCTTAGTTCTTCCCAGGGCCAGCTTGATATCCTCGGGCGCTGCCTTGACCGAAGCCCCTGATCTCGATGACTGAATCCGCATCAAGGCCGCTTCGCCCTCACTCATTTCTTCAGTCTCTTCCGAATCGCGGTCGTCATCGCTGGTGATTCGCTGTGCAGACACCAAGCTGTAATATGCCTTGCCTAGTGCGAGTAATTCGTCATGGGTACCTTGCTCGATGATCCGACCGTTCTGCATCACCACGATGTTGTCGGCGGTCCTGATGGTTGACAGGCGATGAGCAATGACGATGGTGGTCCGGCCCTTGGCTGCCTCATCCAGAGCGTGCTGGACGACCCCTTCGGATTTTGTGTCCAGTGCTGATGTTGCTTCATCCAGCAACAGGATCTTTGGATCGCTGACAATGGCTCTGGCGATCGCAACACGTTGCTTTTGGCCTCCCGAAAGCAAAAAGCCACGCTCGCCGACATGAGTCTCATACCCGTCTGTAAGAGACATGATAAAGTCATGCGCATTGGCCTTCTTGGCCGCCTCGATGATACGTTGGGTTTGCTGTTCTTCGGGTTCATTCTCGTACTTGGAACCAATCAAACCATTCCTGATGTTGTCTTTGATGGTTTGACTGAAGAGAATGGGCTCTTGCTGCACGAGAGAAATTTGCTGACGAAGCCAATGCAGGTTCAATGTGCTGATGTCGTGCCCATCCAGCAAGACTGTGCCACCCACCGGGTCGTAGAATCGCTCCACCAACCCGACAATGGTCGACTTTCCAGACCCAGATGCGCCCACAAGGGCAGTAGTTTTTCCGGCAGGGATGACGAGGCTAACATCCTCCATAACCACCACTTCAGGCCGCGAAGGATAAATGTGCTTGACATGCCTCAACTCGACAGTGCCCTCGACGTGATCCAACTTTTCACCGGCCTCGGACAAGGGGTCTAAGGGAGACTCCCTGTCGATGGTGGCGTAGATCTTTGCCGCAGCGCCAACACCCGCCGCAAAATGCTGCATGTTGGGACCGACATTGCCAAAGGCAAAGGCACCAATCATGACAGCAAGGATGATGGTGAGGATGTGAGAAAGATTGGTCTCGCCGCCCACGAGAAAGCGGGACCCCATCCAGAATGCCAGACCATAGTTCAGGAAAAGAATGCACAACAGACTTCCCAACATAAGACCCAATGTGCTTTTGCTTCGAAACCCCCATTTCCGAGCCTCAATAAGGTGCACATTGTATTGTTTCGCCAGCTTGTCCTGTGTCCCGAAAGCAACCGCGTTCCGAATGGATGCCAGCACCTCCTCGGCCACGGAGCCTCCCACAGCATACGAGGCCAGCGACTTTTTGTTCCAGCCAGCCATTTTCCGCCCACCCACGGCCATGATCACGACAATGGCCACCACGGTGGACATGCAGATCAGAGTCAACTTCCAGAACTTGACGAATCCAATGATGAAAGCGGAAAAGAAAGCGGCGACGCCTGCCAGCGTCAACCCCACTTTCTCGCTGATGGCTTCCTGCACCAGATTGGTGTCGGAAGTAATTCGAGTCGTGACCTCTCCAGCTCCTAGTTTGTCAAAGTATCCAATATTCTGCCGCAAAATTGCGCGGAGGTACTGTTGTCGAACTTTGGACGTAATATGCTCACCCGTATAGATGAACAGGACCGTAGAGATGTAGACAAGGCAAAATTCCCCGACGGCAAGATACACGAAATACAGCACATATCGGTTCAAGATGGAGTCGAACGATTCATGAAGAGTACCAAGAAACAAGCCCTGGAATGAACCACTCAAGTTGCCGAAAACGACGGTCATCAAGGGTTGGACGGCTCCACCGCCGATTGCAAAGATGGCCGCAATAACGATCAAAACCAGGTCCCATGTGGTGGCGTACCGATAGAGAGTCTTGTAGCTGACCTGGACTTCCGGAGTGTATAATTGTCTCTTCAGAATTTCTCGCTCATGCTCGGGCAGGTGAGCCAGCGCGGCGTCACCTTCGGGCACTTCCCGGACTTGGACTATCTTGGAGTCATACTTGGCGAGGTCGGCCCCGTCATCCGACCGTGAGGCTTCCGACGAGAGATGGACTTCTTCTTTGGACGTAGGGGTGGTAGGGAGGGACGTGGAGGTTCGTTTCTCGGGATCTGAGGGTAGACTGGTTTCGTTTTCGTGCTGTGTAGTAATTCCATACTCTGATCTTTGTTTCTCTTCGAGATTGTCTTCTGCGGCAGAGACACCGGCAGGCAGCTCGCCTTGTCCTTCTGGGTTCATGATGTGATGTTTGTTATCTTATGCGGTGAGTAAGAATAGAGAATAGTGCGCTTGCACGCCGACTCAACGGGTCATTTTCGAACGAATGTCGGTCAGGAGAGAAGGACAACAGGGATTGGATCGCGTGAAGGCTCTGGATGTCGCGAGTATTTATGTTTGGTGGGTTACTGATAAAGTTCGGGCCTTGCGTCGGACTCGGGTTTGTTTATCAATGGTTTGCGGTCTTGCAGCCAGGGATAGCGACAAGCAACGAGTGGCCGGTCAATGAGCAGTGTATTATGATGCAAGTAACAGGCAACAACGAAAACAACGAACGGGGGATAGAAGAAGGAGAAAGATGTTATCATTATTGTCCGGTTGCGCTACTCGGGTCCGAGGAGGTTGTGTATTCCCGAGCCTTGAAGCGAACAGGAGTCTACAGTCCGCCACAATTGGAACGTGGAGCGAGGAGCGACTCGGAGGGTGGAGAGGCAATAATCCCGGGCATCTTTGACTCATGGCCCCGTACTTCATTTGGGGTGGAGCGGCTCCGGCTGCTAACTACTTGGTAGTACTACCACCACGATCTCGGCAAGCCTGAAGCGAACGAATACGACACACTGGCATGCTGGATACCTACCTTACCTGGTATGCCTGGCCCAGTGCAAAGGGGTTTATTAGAATATCTCTTCTGTCAAAGGTCTTTCTGGGTCGATTTTGTTATTCGGCGATATCTACCTACCAGGTACCTAGGTAGGTATTAGGCACTATATAGGCGACTTGATAAGAATTCCAAGAAGCACGCCGCTGAGACTGCTCCAAGTATAATTGTCGCTAAGAGTCCCCTGTTCATCCTGCTTCCCGTCTGCAGCTGAGTTCGGGCTTTCTCATTCCCGTCTGACATGGATGCGTTTAAGCGAGCACTGTAGGAGTCATCACAGTCTGGCATTGTCATTCAAGTTTACCACTCGCCCTGCCGGCTCAATGGCCTTTTGTACACCCACTGCATCGCAACACGTGGAGAAACCAAGGCGTGCTAGTGAAATAAGGCTTCAAGTTTATTTCCAGACAGCTTTCAAGGTAGAAGCGGGAGCTCGCGTAGTTGACTAGAGACGGTTAGATCCGGTAAACGACCGTACACTTAACCATACTAGTCATAGTAGGAATGGCTTGTGCACTGCATTATTATTGCGACGCTTATGCTTCAAGTTATGCCTGAATAATGCACGGCCAACAACCGGCTGAACCTTCACGACCTGTCATGCATCCAAGGTCGAGGAGTCATGCCACGGAAGCCGAATACGATCCCTACGCTCAAGAAGTCATCACCCTCGATGGTGACACCGTGCAGGCGCACGACTGATACGCAGGGAAGGACACGGCCTGGTTATAAAGGGATTGAATCCGAGATGCCATCCTTGGCCGAACTCCGTATACTGGGGTCGAGCGATGCAAGTAGCCAGCAACATGGCTCGCCGGATTGTGCAGTGGACTCGAGCAAGATATAGAACCCCACATAGCTAACACTGAAGCAGGCAAGCAAAGACACCACACTGACACAACATCCTGTTTAAACGTACGTTTTTGGCTCCTGACCTGGCTTTCTTTGTGGCTGTCTGTAACATCACAATTTGGCCCTCCGCAGAACAGCTTGATAGTCATCGACTCTCTTCTTCGCTTCCAGCTCTCTCCGGTTCCGGTCTAAATCGCGAGCGGTCAATATTTTGGGTGCCTCGGCTGCCTCGTCCAGGTCCTTGACCACTTCTCGGTACATCTCCTCCTTGATCCTCCCGTAGGACTTGCTTTGAGCCTTCTGGGTCAACTTCATTTCCGAAATGAAGGCCAACGCCTCATCAACGCTGCCCACGCCATCGATGATTCCTTCCTTGAGCGCCTCCAGTGCCGGGAATCGCCTGCTCTCCAAGACCATGTTTCTGAACGTCGTCATATTCAGCTTCACTCGGAACACGGCGGCCATGGCGGGTTGTAGGGCTGCTCCGAAGTCAAGCTCATTCAGACACACGTAACCCTTGTGCGGATTCATGATGCGGTAGTCGTGCATCATGGCCGTCATCAAGCCGCCCGCGAATGCGTGCCCGTTTATCAGGGCAACGGTCGGCATGGGGTAGGTGATCAAGCGCCTCCACAACGGGAACAGACTGTTGGGGAAGAATGTGGGATCCCGGATAGCATTCTCAAAGTCCAGTCCATTCGAGTAGAACTTGCTGATGGATGATGTGGTGATGACCACGCCACGAGGTAGTCGCTGCTCGATGATATCGAGCGCAAGAAGAAACGTTTGGTTGAATGCAGGTGTCAGGCGGTTGTCGGGAGGATACGAGAAGGAGAGTAGATATACTTGTGGTCCTGCTTGTGAGCAGACGAACTCTCCTTGTTGATTCTGAGTGGACGAGGTGGCCGCTGATGGCGGAACGGGGAGCACAAATAGCGGCGGAATGGGCGGCATCCTGCTGCTCTTCTTTAATTCGCTACTGGTAATCAAGATAAATTCAACTCAACAATTGTACTCTCTCAGACCTCAACCACAAACTGAGGATCGACGACCGTGATTTAGAGGGGGAAGCTTGAGGAACGCGCTGGCATGATTTCATATCCCTCTGCCCAGTGGTTCGTTTATCGTTTTGCACATGATTAGTCGAGAGCTGTGGAAGCGAAAGTAGAGCCGAGGTGCCTGGCGGACACGGATGGTTCGGATTCGGGTTGGACGTTATTAGTACAGCACTACTCTGGTAGGCGATAAGGATGCGATACTAGTAGGAGGCTCTCTGCAGGCTAGGCTCCCCAGGCCTGGTCAAAGCCTATCTTACCTAAGAAAGTGCTCTGTAAGCTTGAATATCCTCCCTCACCCGCATGGGGTCGCGGCGCCCAATGTTACATGGAATGAATAAACTACCTAACGATTCCCAGAGCCTGAAATCAGAACCCTACGGCTTGGAAGTGCAAGTTGAAAAGAAACTCAACAATGCCTAACTGGCACCTAGGCACCTGAGGCACCTGTGTATATGCAGGACAACTTGAACCCTGTTGAACCCTGAGTAATTAATTGATAAAGAGTAGCACGGTGCACGGTAAGAAAGAAATCCCTCTACCGTTGTAGCATCCATTTTCTTGCTCCGTCGTGATGACGTTGCTGCGTGTTCTCCAACCAAAAGTTCAGCCTTAGGCGCATTTTAGCATCCTATAGTAAGAGTATGCAGTGCTACAATTAGCAATCGGCGCTGACAACCCGGCGGACACCGGATCCCTGGCAAGCCAAACATTATTGTACTAGTAGATCCCAGACCTGGAGTTGCTTGCGCGGCTGAAAGGTCGTGAATCTTTTCTTAATTAGCACTTCTCGCCATAACGTCGCGCGCATAGCTTGGACGATATGCGGACCACAGCCTTCGGCTCCCCTGCCAGCGTGTCCTAAAGAACCTCCCCTGCAGAAGCGCATTCTCCAGTCCCGCTGAACGATCCTCACGAGACCGTCTCCAGCAACCATGACCGAGAGCCCAGGGAGCTCGTCCAAAAGGACGTCCACAGGCGCTTCCTTGTGGGAGAAAACCAAGGACTACTCGTCAACAGCCTACACCAAAGCTCTCAAGCCCGGCTTCAACAAAGCTTATGCGGTCGTGGACAAGCTTGGAGCACCTGTCAATCGCCTGTCGAACAAAGTCGGGTCCGAAGCTTTTTGGCCGACGACACTGGACAAAGAGTCTGAGAAGGCAGCCAGAATCCTCCGTGGCTTTTGCAAGGATGGATTTTATGAACAAATCGATGAGAAGCAGGCAGAGAAGATTGAAAATCATGCGGCGACGGTGGACGGCATCCCACAAGGCAAACAAAGAGTGCTCCAGAAGATACCAGCCAAGGTCATCAGAGAATGTGTCGGGTTGTGCATATACACCACGATGCGAACTGGCTGGTTGCTCGGAGGGTCTGGTGGTGCCGGTGTCCTTGTGGCTCGGCACCCAGAGACGGGAGAATGGAGTCCGCCCAGCGGCATCCAGACTCAAAATCTGTCCTTTGGCTTTCTCGCAGGGGTCGATATCTACGACACCGTACTGGTGATCAACAATTATAAGGCGTTGGAAGCGTTTACCAAATTAAGGTGTACATTGGGCACAGAAGTTGGAGTTGCAGCCGGCCCAGTCGGCATGGGAGGCATTCTGGACACCGAAATCCACAAACGCCAGGCACCGATATGGTCGTACGTCAAAAGTCGTGGCCTCTATGCTGGGGTTGCTCTCGAAGGAAATTTGATAATTGAACGAACTGACGAAAATGAGAGGTTTTATGGTGAGCGGGTACCAGCATCAGATATCCTCGTGGGAAAGCTCCGACATCCACCTGCCGAAAAGTACCAGATCCTTTTGGATACCTTGAAAGCTGCGCAGGGGGACGCGATTGACGACAGCCTGCTTCCGCAGGGACAGGCTCCAAGTGATATGGAGTTAATCACAGAAGGTAGGCATCTCCAGTGCAACTCCTGGTTCGTTACTGATCAGCTCCAGAGACTAGAATTTTCGGCATTCCGGCCGAAGACGATCCCGATCCATACGGTGTTAAAGCTTTGGAGGCCGAAGGGTTGACCATCAGGGAGGCTGGAACGCATCAGAGGCCGAGTGCTGAGGTGTTTGAGTTCAGACCTTCGCCCACCAGCCCAATTTATGCTCACTTCTCCCGCAAAAGTATTGATGGCTCCGTCAGAAGTCGAACATGGCGAGACAGCACGCATAGCCTCGCCAGCGTTGATAGGGCTACGCAGACCGATGAGGATGATTCGAAGAGCGCCGAACAGAGCCCGAAGAGGGCTTCGGTTCAGGTCACTGATGCTCCACAGAGCCCAAAGAGGGACTCTCTTCAGGTCACTGATGCTCCCGTCAAGCACAGCCAGAATGTGGACGATGAAACCGAACACGAAGAAGACCACGAACCAGACCATGAAGACTCGTTCTCGGATGTGGAATCGGACGCCGAAATCCAGACCGCCGTGCCAGTGATGGCCCGGGCAAGAGTTGTGGAAGTACCCAAGCGGGCACCTCCAGCATTACCACCTCGACATCCTAGTCGAGTGGTGTCGCCTACGCCCACCTCTGAGTCCCGACCTCCAGTGGATGGGTTTGACAAGATCTCGCTCAATGGCAGTGTGGAGGGAAAACACGATGGTGATGGAGCCCGGTCACCCTCGCCGACACGCGATACGGCCGAGTCGACATTTCATTCCCTCCCTGTCACGCCGAGCGAAGAGCATAAGCAAATATGAGAGGATGCTGGCGCTTGCCGTTACTACAAGACTGGCGCGAAATTCTGGGAGAATGGATGGGCAAAGGAAGGTGCCACGCCATGTCCGTCAGCTCCGGCTTCGACAGCTCGATCACCTTTTCTATTGATCCAGCTACCACTCTCGTTCATCTCTTAGCAACAAACCCATCGCCAGCATAGGTTACAACTGCATTTATCAGCACTATGCACGCATCCTTTTCCTTCATACTCCTTGCCTCTGGGGCGTTCGCTTTTGGTCAATTTCCACTGCCGTTTTATGCACCTAGCAGAAGACCGACAACAAGCGCAGGCCCTGCAGCCACTTTTTGGGCCGCCCCTTGCCCAGTGCCAGCTCCGCCTTCATTGGTTGCCCGGGATGGCTCAAACAATCCCCCAGACAAGACGTGTGGAAAGAACCGGGGCAACAGAAAGTGTCCATATCCCGAATGTTGCTCCAATGCTGGGTTTTGCGTCAGTTAAAAAGTCCTATGGCACTGTGCCGGTCAGTGGCACTGGTTAATGTTCAAGACAGGGAACTGGCAAGGAATACTGTGCTGTTCCAAATACCTGCCAGAGCGAGTTCGGCCGCTGTGACTCGGATGCAACGCCTGCTGGATACAATACCTCCGCGGACGATCGAAGTCTCACCGGTGATGTCGCGTACGGGGGCATCGTCTCCAATTGTCGCTTGCCAAAGGTAATAGCTCTCACCTACGATGATGGGCCATCCGAGAACACCGAAGAGCTTCTTGACCTTTTGAAGGAGGCAAATGCACACGCCACCTTCTTCGTCAGCGGGAACAACAACGGCAAAGGTGCTATTGACCAGACTCCCAGATGGACGGACGCAATCAAACGAATGGCGGAAGAAGGACACCAGATCGCATCACACGGCTGGTCGCACGCCGATCTAGATAGAACACCTTCGGATGGTCGAAAGCTGGAAATGGTCAAGAACGAGCGGGCTCTGAGCAACATCCTGAACAAATATCCAACGTATATGCGACCTCCTTATCTACGCTGCAACAACGAGACAGGGTGTCTAAGAGACATGAGAGCGCTTGGTTATCATGTCGTTTCATACTCGTTCGACAGCACTGACTGGATGCATGGGAACGACCTCCGGGCGATGACGGAGGCATTCGACGGGGTGTTGCAAAGAGTCGAGCCCAGCGAAGGCAGGATGTTGCTCATCCAGCATGACACGATTCGCATGTCGGCTATTGATTTGACGAAGCATGTCTTGGAGCGGATTTCACAGAGAGGGTGGAGAGGTCTGTGGCAACTTGCCTTGGTCAACTATTGCTGCATGGACTAACACATCCGGACAGCAGTGACAGTTGGAGAGTGTCTCGGTGATGAACCAGACAACTGGTATCGCACGCCTCAATGGACCAGTCCATCCTCAACCGCAGAACATGGCTGCTTGGTCTCGAATGCGGGACTCTATGAGAGATTGGACACATTTAAGACGAAGGAGGAATGTTTCAAAAGCAATATCAAATGCCGTAGACGGGTCAGTGGATGCATGAAGTCCAACATAGACGACAAGACGTGCGGTGCGCTGAGAGATATCTGTAATGCACAGTCGTTGTTTTGCGCACAATGTGGACGACAAGAAAAGAATGCATTGGCATGTGATATTGGGTATTTCAACGTCTTCAACGGTAGATGAAGATATGGGGATGGGAGGACTGGGGGATCTGCTCGACACTGGCGAGTACTTATCTTTAGACTTCCGTTACAGATGACAAGTAATGAAAAGCCCTGGTTTCCAGTACGGGGTCCGAAATAAGAATCATATTAATTAAACACCTCTCGATGAGCCGATCAATTATCACGATGCTATTTTTCAAACCCCCATAATGAAACCCGGTTGTGAAGTCGATGCGAGTGGAGTTGGCGGAGTTTGTCAGGCCACAACTCGGAGTTGAATGGTTCGTTGTTCGCTGTTTGCACGTTTTGCGTGGTTGGAAATTCGGTTGCGCCGGATTGCAACGGTTCTTATATTATTACTGATTGGCTTGCAAGTTGGCGGGTTTGATCGAGGCCGCGAATCCTCCTTTCAAGTTGCTGCTGACCTTCTTTGACTGGAGTCAGAAACCAGGACTACCTGGGAGTAACTTTCGAAGTTACGTTCTGTTCGAATTTGCTGCTAAGAGATACCTTTCGTGCTGGTGCGGCTTGCCATGAGCCTGAACTGACCTGCGGCAACACAACGTGTGGCCATACCAGTACTTACTTGCTGGCTGGGCCTCCGAGTCCTCTCCGCGAGATCCGCCGCGATCATGACCTTCGTACGCCCCTTACAAATGTCCTCCCCTCGAAGTCGCGCTCTCATTTTCTACCTCTCACCCACGATCCTTCTCCTGACAACCGGAGTCTCTGGGCATGGCGGACACACCGATAAGATTCCCGAGGGCGAAGCGGTATCCCCGGACCCGCTCGACTCGCGATTATGGACGCACATTTTGTTGATGATCTTGTCTTTTGGGATGATTTTCCCCTGCGGCATGGTGCTGGGCATCGTGCGCAGTCGATGGCACGTTCCCGTGCAGATTGTCGGGACGGTGATTGCCACAGTGGCATACTTTCTAGGACACATGCACCGTGGGCGACAGTTCCGACACCCCAATATCCACGCGAGTTTCGCCAACAGCCTGGTCCTGATGTTGATTGTGCAGGTGGGACTGGGCGTCGGCTTGAAACTGCATCTGGAACGAAAAAGCGGCTGGGTCGGACGAGTGTTTGGCGGCAAAGTAGGCACATCGGGCCGCCGCGGCGTGGTCATGGTACATGGCTGGCTGGGCAAGATGATGCCCATCGTGTCGTGGGCGCAGATGCTTTTTGGTGGCATCGTGGCCATGGGATACTGTCGCGGCGACCATCTGGGCCAGTGTCTGGCCCATTTCATCATGGGGTCCGCGTTCATTGCGTACGGAATCATCATGACGCTGCTGCTGCTCGTGGGCCAGGCATGGCTGCGCCGCACGGGACGGAGTCAGGAGTTTTTTGATTCCATTGTCATTGCCGCCTGGGGCTGTGTCAACACCTTTACCGAACACAGATGGGGCCATCCGTGGGTCAAGAATGACTTGCAGCACACTTCCATGGGCATCGTCTGGTGGTGCGCGGGGTTGCTGGGCATCTGGTTGTCCCGGTCGCGAAATGGTCGGCCCAAACGGAACTTGTTGCCTGGTATTGTCATTTTCTTAACCGGCTGGGCTATGGGTGCTCATCCTCAGTCTCTGGAGCTTAGTACGATGGTCCACACTGTGTTTGGATACACTTTGATGGCGGCCGGGGCCGCTCGCATCGTCGAGATTTCTTTTCTGCTAAAGGATAGCAGAGGGGCTGGCGAGGTCAATAGTTGGCAGCATCTTCCGCCTTTTGTAAGTCTCACACACACCCCCTCCGGTTATTGCCCTTTGGGAGATCTTGGTTAATTCTGTCTTGACCATATACTAATTGGTTTGTTGGTCTAGCTTCTCTACGCCTCCGGCTTCATGTTCATGGGCGCCACCGAAGAACAAATGCAACTCTTGTCCGACGCCCAAGTCACGCACGTCAGCTACATTCTGATTCTGTTTTCCATCGCTTTTTTGTTGTACCTCTTTGTCAATATCCTGCTGTACATCTACGCCTCGCACGCCTGGCCTGACGACGAGAGCAACGGAACGCGGTCGTCCTCTCACCATCGCGGATCGCACAGAGTGGGCGGTGGTGCTGCAGCAGACGAATCCGGCCAACATCATGGACTCGGACACTCGAGAAAAGCCTCGACACTCGCGAGCATCGCCGGTGGTGGTGGTGGTTTGAACGGAAGTGCGGTTGTTCCGGGAGCCACTACCAATGGCCATGTCAGGATGCCGTCGCTGCCCCGTCATCAACGCGGCACAGATAGTCAGCAAGTCCGGGATGCCGAGGAGTTTGAACTGGAGGGCTTGATCAGCGAAGGCGAAGAGGACAGACTAGTAGCAGGCGAGGATGATGATGATACTACTACTAGTCCGACGCGTCTGCTGGCCAAGAAGGAAAATGGGGTCGTTGATACTCCTGTCTGATCTGGTTGACTGCAACCAAGACAAATATGAGAAGCAGCGGTTAATAGGATAGGATAGGATGGGGATCAGATCATCTACGTGCAGTGGCTGGGTTCTTGGGTTTGTTTCGTGCATTTTCCGCGGCGGTGTTGGAATCTGAGATTGCTCCCTGTCAATGTACTGTATATAATGAGGAATTGGAACTTTGAGTTGTAAAGAAAGACCTGATCATGGAACCCGCAACTCGGGACTCAGACTCGCTCTGTTTCTTGTCTTGAGGGAGAGTCTCCTACGTTTGATTTGCCAGTGCAGTGTGCGGCGTTGTACTCCTAGTGTTTTGAAACCGATCACAGATAGACCGTAAATATCCATGCCTAGTGATTACATACATTACATTTCCCAGGCTTACTAAGAAGAGAGAAAAAGACCAAAAGGATAAATGCAAGGTGGATAACCACAGGGACGTAATTGACCTACAGTAGATACTACTGTTATATAGTATACACACACGCATACGCACGCAACTCGCCGGCTTGGAACGCGCGAAAAACATCATAAGAAACGACAACTTGAATGACAATCAAAGTAACAAGACAGCAACATGCAATCGTAACTGCAGTGGTGTCGTTGGTCGGGTACAGTACCATGCAGTGGCCGAGTCTCCAGTTAGTTTCATCGCTGCTATCGCTATCGCAAAGGCAAAATCTTCTGCGGCAACACACTCTGCCGACACAGCGGACACTCCGTCTTTTCCTTCACCCAATCCTGCACACAAGTCCAGCAGAAGACGTGGCCACAGGTCGTGGCGCTCGGGTCCTTTAGCGGGTCTAGACACAGCGTACATTTCCTCTGCTGGCCGTCGGGGATCCATGTCATCGTGGTTGGATCGGATAAATCGTACCGGGCTTGTCCGGGGTCCAAGATTGGTGTTTGGGTGGTGGTCGCTAGACCGGGCGTTAGAGCCAACTGTTGTGTGTCGAGGAGTTGTGTTTCATTGTTCGGGGGAGATGAGTGACCGCTCCCAGAGACAGGGACTTCGATGCCTCGACCTACGTAGGTTGAGGAGGTGGTGAAGTTGCCATTTTGAGGTCCTTCAATTTTCGATTTGTCGACGACTGTGCCACCGACGCTGCCACCGCCGCCGCCGTATATTTCCAAATACGTCTCGCGAACATGCAAGGCCGCCTGAACAGCAAGTTGCAAAACGAGCAAAACGCCCAACACTTCATACCCTACCCGCTGCTCGTCCGGTTTAATTTGCTTTGTGAAAATGTAGCGAAGTCCAAAAAGGCGTTTGGAAATGTGGTAGTACGCCCCCGTGAAGTAGAAGGTGGCCAGACTCACGGCGTAGAAGGGACTGGGGGAGGTCAGGCTGTCGAGGTGTTGGAGGAGATATTTTTGAACAATTAATTTTCCATTTCTGCCGGCAGAAGCTGATTTGTGTTGTTGATGTTGAATACTTCGTTCCAATTTACTTCTCAACCTCCTCCGCAACGCAGGTAATGTCTTTCCCAAAGCCCACGGCGCAAACACCACGCTGGCAATGTATCCGACTCGTCGACCTAGACCGGCCAGTCGCAATGTGTCGTCCTCAACTTGGATCACGTCGCAGTATTCCTCGCCTAGCGTCCGGTTGCCCAGTAAAGTGGTCAGACATAGATATAGTAGTTCGCTGAGGTGGTTGGTCGCGCCGGAGTATTTGTGTGCTACTCGAGCGCCCAGTAGTGCCCGTACGATTGTTGATGCTTCTGAAGTTACTTGGCCGATCATATATGCGTCCTTTTCGTGCGTTCGTAATATGTCTGGCGAGGGAGCGAATGGGTATTCCATCCTCCCTCGCGCCGGTGGGGAGGACATGTCGACGAAGAACGGCCTGGCAAGACGCGGCTATGCCAGGCCAGGCCGAGCAGGACGGCGAAGGGTGTGGTTGAAAGGAGAGGAGAGGCAGCGTTAGGTGATGGTGGCCGCAGTCCTCATGGAGGTGCGAACAGACTGCGGAAGACCTTCAGCGGCGAAATTTGGACTGTTGATGGTGATTTGGATACAATCTACTGAACATGTTCTGTACACAGCATTCAATTGCACACTCCCGAGTCACAAAAGAAATGCCGAGGTTGCACAGAATGCCGCTGCGCTTGCCGTAGAAGTGGCCGGGGAAATTACGGCGCACCGTTGGAGCTACGCCAGGCAGTTTGACGTTTCTTCTGGAGTTCAATTTGAAGTTGTTGTACACAGTCCACCTTCGGCTCACCTTGGCTACTATCAATCTTTTGATGCCCTAGCGCCGTGGAAACATACGTGTGTGTGTTGGTTTACTGGTTCAAGGTGCACATGTTTGTACAGCCTCCGCCTGAGCACGATTCGAGCGCAGATGTGTATCGTGGATGAGGTCAGGTTTTAGGTTATGGACATCTACCTCGACTTCATACTGCTTGCCCCCATAACCAACGTCTGTCTTTCTTGGTGATGGGGACGTTGTCCATTTCTTCCCTGCAGGACTGGACATACCGACCTTCGCGTCCAGCTGCCGGCTAGGTGCTGAGATTCCTCTCCTTAGCACACTGGTACCCGTCTTTTGATCACAACTTCATCCAGCAACTTTGACTTCCAGCTTGACTGTGGCTCGTCTCATCAGAAGATCCTGCAATCCGTGCTCAACACCCCTTTCTCCGTCCTGCTCCCTACCGCTGGTCCCTCCATTAATTCTTCCCTTGTGCCTGCTGTCTCGGAATACTCCTCAAGTCCTCGATATGAGCATTCAAAAAGTATCCCCGTAACTGATCGGGCGTCATATCCCGCGCCCCGCTGATCCAGCCCTTGCAGCTCTTCGTCCCGCACTTACACTCAAAAGGTTGGTCCATGACCCACTCTGTGCTCGGGTAGAAAAAGGTCAATTCATCACCTGGCTTGATCCCCTTGGGGTTGCCGTTCTCGTCTCGGCGCATGGCCACCCTGACTTCAATCACAGGCTTGTCCTCTTCGGGGATCACATGGAATTCCACGCTCGGCTCGCAGCTGTGGTTGACGTACAAGAAGTCGCAGTTGAGTTCGATGTCTTGGTTCTCTGACACCTGCACCGATGACCACCGCTTCACTGGAGCGAATGTCAACGGCGGACTGGTCAGGCGAGCCATCAGGGCGCCTGGCGGTAGGGTCGTCGTGGAGACTGAGTACGAGGCGAAAGACCCCGGTTGACGGATAACCTTGATCACATCTGGGTGGGTTCCAACACTTGGACCTTGGCTTTGCGTTTCGGCGGACATTGTTGACGATGTAGACACTTAGATATCGATTCGGTTTTGCTTCTGTTTGCTTCGCTGGGGTTGAATGGGGGATTTGAAATGGCGCGCGGCGTCTTGAAGCGCGGAGTAGTCTTTCTTTGGGCTTTGTTTCGGTTTCCTTCTCATAAGAATGAAAGCATAGAAAGTGCCAACTTGACGTACCTAAGTATATATGGAGCCTGGTCTCCGGCTTACACGGTTGTGCGTATGAGATATGTATTGTGGTGCTGCAGCAGAAAGCAAGAAGAAGCAACTTGAACCAACGTAAGGTATATACCGTGTCTTGGGTACATGGAAGGCAGCCAGGCAGCTCCTTCATTGATTGGTACTGATGAACCAGTGTTCCTCGGCCAGAGGGGAAGTGGGTACGGAGCTGTCTGTGAGCTTTCTGGGAAACTTCGGCCTGGTGGATGCTGCCCACTGCATCTCAGGCTGGGCCCTTTCTCTTTTCCAAGACTCGGAGCTGACTGAAGGCCGAATCAAAGGGAGCTTTCACTGCATGGCACCGCTTACAACGAAGTTCAACTCTCTCATGCCAAGTGCAAAGCTCTCTTTCCCGAGGCTCAAGCGAGGCTCGGCTTTGGACTCTCGAAAACGGATGATGGAGCTGAGGCTTCATAGTACTGTACGGCATATCCGTTCCCAGTAGGCCTCAGCTTCGGTTATCATCGTGTAGGTTCTCGGCACTCTACGAGACCTCTACATTGTACATTTTGTGCATTGGAGGTTCAAGTTGTTGGTTTCAGGGTAAGGGGACTGATAGACTGGCGCAAGCTTAGAGAAACGGCGTCACATTTTGCTTAGGGCGGCTGGCAAGCGCTGATTAAGGCGGCATGACAAAGTCCCCAAACGGTCTCACGACGCGACTCGGGGAAACTGCAGTCTTTCTCCAGAATTACTCGAACACATGCGCATGTGGACTTTCGGCACGACAGCATTTCTTCTTTTTATGTTCATGCCAGTCTTGTGCCGTTAAAGAGCTTCCAATACATTGTACAACTTATCCGTGTCGCTCCTGATGGCGTACGGCCTTATTACTCAAACCGTTAACCCGTGACCCAACTCCCTCACCCGCGCGAACGAAACCCCGGCCATGTTCACCTTTACTCCCTTGCTCGGAGCTCAGAGCGACTCTCGAGCCTCACAATCACTGCTCGAACTAGATGGAGGAGTCAAGATCCTGGTCGACGTTGGATGGGATGAACGCTTCGATACTCGTCAATTAACCGAGATAGAAAAGCATACATCAACACTCTCCTTCATTCTGCTCACCCATCCCACGATTTCTCACATTGGTGCTTTTGCACATTGTTGCAAGCACATCCCTCTCTTCTCCCAAGTCCCCATCTACGCGACTCCGCCTGTGATTGCGTTTGGTCGCACCCTTCTTGAGGACTTGTACTCCTCTTCTCCGCTTGCCGCAACATTCATACCGGGCTCGGCCTCTCCTGAAGATGGCACAAGTGCTGATGACAAGTCGCGATCGAACATACTCCGCCAGGCGCCTACGTTCGAAGAGATAAACAAGTACTTCCAGCTGATTAGTCCCCTGAAATACTCTCAGCCGCTTCAGCCCACGGCATCTCAATTCTCTGCGCCTGTCGAAGGATTGACCCTGACTGCATATAATGCGGGACATACCCTCGGTGGCACGATATGGCATATACAACAGGGCATGGAATCAATTGTCTACGCGGTGGACTGGAACCAAGCAAGAGAAAACGTCGTTGCCGGCGCAGCCTGGTTTGGTGGTGTCGGAGGCGCAGAGGTGATTGAACAGTTACGCAAGCCTAGTGCCTTGGTATGCAGCAGCGTGGGTGCCACAAGAGTTGCTCTATCGGGTGGACGTAAAGCTCGAGATGACGCTCTCCTGGGCCATATCAAGACCAGTGTCGCCAAAGGCGGTACGGTTTTGATACCAACGGACTCCAGTGCTCGGGTGCTGGAGTTGGCTTGGCTTTTAGAGAAGGCCTGGTCTGACCCGGCACACTCGGCTTCTTTCAAGGATGTCAAAGTCTACATGGCCAGCAGATCGGGTAATGCGACGCTTCGTCATGCCAGAAGTCTTCTCGAATGGATGGACGACAGTATTGTTCGCGAGTTTGAGGGGGAAGACGAGAATCCTACCACTCAACCATATAATCGAAGAGGTGGTAACAAAGCTGCTGGAACCAACAAGCCTTCCAGACCGTTCGAGTTCAAAAATGTAAAGGTCGTGGAACGGAAACACCAACTGGAGAAATTGCTCAAAGTCGAAGGTCCGCGGGTGATTTTGGCCAGCGATGTAACCTTGGACTGGGGCTTCTCCAGGTCTTTGCTGGAGCATGTTGTGCAGAAACCCGAGAACCTGGTGATTCTGACCGAAAGATTAAATGTCCGTCCGGGATCTGAAAGTCCTGGCCAAGCATTCTGGCAGTGGTTCGAACAGCGTCAAGATGGCGTCGCACTGGAACGAACCGAAGGAGGGGGTCAACTTGAACAGGTTCATAGCGGTGGAAGGATGCTGAAGCTGAAGAATCCGGAAAAGGCACCGCTGAGCGCGCAAGAGAGTCAAAGATATCAGCAATACATGGCAACTCAGAGGCAAATCCAGGAGTCTCTTACAACAACCGAGAGAGACCAAACGGTTGCAGACGACAATATCGACGATGAATCTAGCTCCTCGTCCTCCGAGGAGTCGGACGATGAACAGCAAGGCCGCGTCTTAAATGTGTCCGCGGCTCTTGGGCACGGCGCGCGGAACAAGCTTGCACTGAGTGACGAGGACTTGGGAGTCAATATACTGCTCCGTAAAAAGGGAGTCTATGACTACGATGTGCGGAACAAAAAGGGGCGTAATGCCGTGTTCCCATATACACACTCACGGAAGCGTGGTGACGAGTTTGGTGAATTTATCAAACCAGAAGACTTTCTACGGGAAGAGGAAAAAGAGGAACAAGATGCGGCCAACAGTGGCAAGACAGGAGGCACGTTAGGCCAAAAGCGAAAGTGGGAGGATACCAACAATGCAAACGACTCGCGTTCGAAGCGAGCACGAGGTCAAGGACCAAAAGGGCATGCACCAGATGGCCATGGTGATGAGTCGGATTCAGAAGCATCGGACATTGAAGGCGAGGTCGAAGTGGAAGGCATTCAAGGCCCTGCGAAGGTGGTATATACAACTACGGAAATCACCGTGAACGCTAGATTGACGTTTGTCGATTTTGCCGGCTTGCATGACCAGCGAAGCCTTCAGATGCTTATTCCCCTTATCGGCCCTAAGAAGCTGATTCTGGTTGGAGGTACAGAGGCGGAAACACTTTCTCTGGCTTCAGACTGCAAAGAACTCCTGGGCATGAAGGTGGCGGGCGCCGAGGAGCAGACCTCGACCGAAATATTCTCTCCCACAATTGGACAGACAGTCGATGCTAGTGTTGACACGAACGCCTGGATTGTGAAACTTAGCCGTGCCTTGGTCAGGACCCTGCGTTGGCAGAACGTCAAGAACATGGGGGTGGTGACTGTTCAAGGCCAGCTCAAGGCTGAGCAAGAGCAGGAAAACGACTTGCCAGATGATCCGTTACTGAAGAAGCAGAAGCTGGAAACGGAAGCAGCTGCCCAGGCACAGGCGCCACCCCCTCCACCCCTTGTACCGGTGCTTGACGTCTTGCCGGCCAGCCTGGCAGCTTCAACGAGGTCAGTTACCCAGCCCATCCACGTGGGTGATCTACGACTTGCCGACCTCAGAAGAATTATTGCAATGGACGGCCATGTTGCGGAATTCCGTGGCGAAGGGACGCTACTGGTTGATGGAACAGTGGTAGTGAAGAAACTTGCAACGGGGAAAATCATTGTGGAAGGCATTCCTGCCAATGGGTCTGCCATGACTCGCAGTGCTGCAGACAACTATACCCGGGTGAAGCGGAAAGTCTACGAAGGACTGGCTGTTGTAGCCGCATGATAAGTATTGGGCGAGTCATTCTCGCCTTGTGATAACAATCAGAGTGCGTTTGTATCTTCTGCCCAGTTGTTCCGTTTGCCTTACTTGTCTGAGTTTGCAAAGCCCACATTCCCCCACCGTCACAAGGCAGCAGAGATGTCCCTGACTCTGCATACTTTGATTGTTCACCGTCATGGCATGGTGTTGGGATCAGCGTTTGCCGGACCAGATCTCTGCAATCATGGCGTATGACAGCATTGAGCATGAGCTGGTGACGAGCAATGATCACGGCCACCATTCTCACCTTCTATAAGAGGGCCTGTTTCCCCTTTCCCTTGTTTGAGCTGAAGGGACCAAACGACTCGGCTTCCATCAGCACCGTTCAACGTCTCCCGTTTCCATTTCTGTCTTCGGACTAGAAAAGCAGCTACCTTTGTCTACCATATCCTCCAATGGCGTGTCCAGGTCCATTCGTATTGCCATTCGCCATGTCCGCACCGCCACCACCACCTCCACCAGGCTTGGTTGGGAAGACACAGTACCACTATTTCACCAAGGACGGTGGCCCGCCAAACAAGGGCGCCCCTCCAAGTGGTCCTCCGGCATCTGGAGCAGGAGCAGGACCCGGACCAGCGTTCGGTCTACCACCCCCATACTCATTCTTCCCTCCCCCACCGCAACCACCGGCGCCTTCGGGGCCTCCGAGCGGCCCTTTCTTCATTCCACCCACCTCTGGCTTTCCCGGCGCAGTATGTTTTCCAGGAGGTGGCGGCAATCCTCCGCCTCCACCACCTCCATCAGCAGGAGCCGTGTGGTTTCAACCACCACCGCCACCACCAGCGCCGCCTGCTCCTGCAGCTCCAGCGGCCCCAGCTCCGCCTCCACCTCCGCCCGATGTCCGCGGTGCCATCAACCACGCCGCCTCGCAACCCCCGGAACCCCCCGTCAGCGGGAACCGCGTCAAAGACCGCCTTATGGTCGTCAAGGATACAGGCACAGGGTACGTCGCGTCCAAACAGAACGCCACGTTCCACCTGTTCACATACAACGTGCTGGAAAAGTACACGGTCAACTCGCACGGACAATTTTATATCCCACCCCACGCGTGCGAGCCGTTCCGAGTCATGACGGCGTCGTGTTCCATGCCGATTGAGGAACTCATTGAACAACTCGACTGTGTCAAGGACGCGCCGCCTAATTATCCCCGGTATGCGATTGGACTGGCCGAGGCCCTAGATGTCGGAAACGGCTGGTTCCAGGTCGGGACTAAGTTCTTTCTGGATGAGGCTCATTCGGCCATGACTATTAAGCAGGCTTGGGGGGAGAGTGTGGGTGAGGCGGGGGAGGCGAGGCCAAGGTATTTGGTTCGGATGCCGTAAGTACCTACCTTACTACCGCTGTAGTGCAAGGCTTCTTTGTGAGATGGGGATTGTGTGGTCTACCTGGTATGGTGCTGATTCGGCTTCTCTTTTGTGATATATTAGGGGCAAACGACAGTAGTTGGCCATGTTTGCGCTGTGCTGACCTGAGACATGGCATGCAGCACCGGATCGACCGAGAACTTGGGTGCGGAATAGTATGCAGTGGTTCGATTTGGTCGGGCCATTGACTATATGAACAATACCTATTTTGACAATTTGTACTCCGGATTGGTCCTCACGTCTCACCCTGGCTTCTGCTTCTCGACTGACGACCACCTTACATTTGAGTCAATCTGTTACAAGATCAATTATGCATGCTTGCTTGTAAATACATCAGATAGTCTCCATGGGGCTTCAACGGGCGGTGTCTTGCCTGCCACGGACTTGGGCGACGGGTTCCTGTGGGCTACGGCGATGCACAGGGAGATAATGGCATGACTGGCATTATCAGACCCTGCTTATGTTGGTCGCAGCCGATTGGCTGGTCCGGCTCGACCTCCTGCATCTGGCTTAGCTCCAAATCCAAATTCAATGACCATTGACCCATCATCTCTCATGCCTCTTTGGGCCATTTCTGTTAGCATCTACAACTAGCCGACTCCTACTCCTCCCACTCCGTGTCAACGCCCCTCACCGGCCGAGGCTGGTGGATATCAGTTCTTTGGGAGAGGACAGTCGAGGGCCATTACAACTCGTGGGCTCTTGCACAAGCCTGCTGCGGTTTTCATATTGATTGGACAATTACCAACAAGTGCTATCGGACTATTCCCCATCTCCTCTCTCCCCAAGCTCGTTGCTGTGAATGATACGCCTTATCTGACATGTCCGTTCCCTAGTCGATATCGTATATATATACATATAGTAGCCTCACCTCCCCTTCCTTTCCTTTGTTCGACACCTTTTTCTCTTTTCAGGCACAATCCGCTTTGCTTTTCTTCTTGGTCTTGTGGAAAGTGTACTTTCGTGGTTGGACCATTTGCCACTATCACCATGGCTGCTGCCACGCAAGACTTCTCCTCCGCCACGACGCCGTCGGCGGCAAAGGCGAATGTTTCCCATCCTTTGTGTCCCTTGACGGCTTCGGAGATCACGACCACTGCCAATCTGTTGAGGTCTGTCTGGCCCGCCAACATTGACCTGCGGTTCAAGGTCATTACACTCGACGAGCCGCCTAAGAAGCAGATGATCCCTTACTTGGAAGCCGAACATAGTGGTCGCCCTCTACCGCAAATTCCTCGCAAGGCTTTTGTGTCTTATTATATTCGCAATACTGTAAGTACATTGAGCTGAGTTTTCGTTGCTTTTATCTTGGTTGTAGGATTTTTTTCTCGACTGGGGAGGAATGTTGCTGTCGACGGCGTATTCTCTGAGAGGTTGCTTGTTGTGGAATAAACTCTAACATGTGCTCCAGGACCGCTTCCATGAAGCCGTCGTCAATCTTTCTGCCGGCAGGGTCGAGAGCAATGTCCGGCTCGGACCGAACATGCACGGCAACGGAGACTATGAGGAGATCCTGCTCGTTGAGAAAAACGCTCTCGAGGACGAAGGTGTCAAGGCCGCTTTGGCCAAGTTGAAGTTACCCGAAGGCACGGCCGTTACTGCCGATCCGTGGATTTATGGTATGTTGGCTCTCCTCGCATTCTGCCTTCTCGTTGCGCGAAGCAGCAGTTTATACAGCACCCACGCATTTGAGACTAACTCATGTACAGGCTCGGATGGCATCAACGACGACGAGAGACTGTATCAGGTGTTTCTGTATATGCGTGACCCGGCCAATCCCAGCGAACTCGACTCTAATCACTATGCGTTCCCGCTGCCCATCTCTCCAGTTCTGGAATGCAACAACTACACCGTCATCCGGATCGATTATCTCCCTACGGGTGCCGACAACACCGTCCACGAACCACGGCCCTATGAACCAGTTCCAGCAAATGAGTACATTCCAGAAGCTCAGCCATCTCTCCGCAAAGACCTGAAACCACTTCGTGTGATTCAACCCGAAGGCGCCTCATTTACCCTGACTCCTGCCGGCGAAACCGGGCATGTGTTGGAATGGCAGAAATGGTCATTCCGCGTGGGCTACAACCAGCGAGAAGGGATGGTTTTGTATGATGTACGCTACGACTCGAGACCATTGTTCTACCGACTGTCCCTGTCGGACATGAACATTCCCTATGCAGACCCACGACACCCTTACCACAAGAAGGCAGCCTATGATCTGGGCGACGCTGGCGCTGGCGCCATGGCCAACAACCTTAAACTAGGATGTGACTGCTTGGGTCATATTCAGTACCTGTCGGCCGTCATTACCGACGACAAGGGAAAGCCCACGCCGATGGAGAACTGCGTGTGCATCCACGAGCAGGACGCCGGTATCGGCTGGAAACACACCAATTACCGGACCGGACGAGCGGCTGTGGTGCGCAACCGTGAACTCGTACTCCAGAGCATCATCACCGTGTCCAACTACGAATACATCCTGGCGTTCATGTTCAATCAAGCCGGCGAGGTGATCTACGAAGTGCGCGCCACCGGTATCTTATCGACACAGCCGATCGACCACGAACTCGACAAGGTGGGCGTGCCTTTTGGTACCGTGGTTCATCCTGGCGTCTTGGCGGTGCATCACCAGCATATTTTCTCACTTCGAATTGACCCGATGCTGGAAGGTCACGAGAACCGACTGGTTTACGACGAGGCACACGCCATGCCAATTGACAAGGAGTGGAACCCGCACGGCGTAGGCTACACGGTCTCGGAAACTGTGGTAGAGAAGGCCGGCGGCTTGGATATCGACGTCGATGCGAACCGAGTGTTCAAGATCCAGAATCCTCGTGTCCTGAACCCTGTCAATGGTAAACCGGTGGCCTACAAGATCCACGTGCCGCCCTTCCAGAAGATGCTGGCTCATCCATCTTCGTTCCACTTCAAACGTGCCGAATTCGCAGACCACAACATCTATGTCACTACCCACCGTGACCGTGAGTTGTATGCCGGAGGTTGGTACACCAACCAGTCTCGCGGAGGCACGGGTGTGCGCAGCTTCGCCGCCCGCAACGATAGTGTCAAGGACACCGATATTGTCGTCTGGGTCCAGTTTGGCATCAACCATGTCCCGAGAATCGAGGATTTCCCCGTCATGCCCTGCGAGATCCTGAAAGTCAGCTTGAAACCCGTCAACTTTTTCGACAAGAACCCTGCTCTCGATGTCCCGCCTTCCGAGCAGAGTTTCAACCAGTCCACCCTGGCTTCGAACCTGCATCATCAGCCTGCTGTTGAGACTGTTGTCGGCAAGGGTGGGGAGTGCTGTGGTCCGGCCGAGCAGCCTGGGAAGAGTAAGTTGTAAACACAACACAGACACAAACACAGAAATGGAGGCAACATTTACGTCGACGTACCCATGCACAAAGAATTTGCTTGCTTGAGGCGCTTGATGTCAGTAGCACAGCTTGAAAAATCTCGGGTCTTTTTGCGCATTTATTTTATATATATATACCACCCAGAACAGCTACTGTAGTTCCTACTAGTAGCTAGGTAGCAAGCAGCATGATTCATGAGACACCTGATCAATCTTTTTTCTTTTCCATAATACCTGGTAATCTATGCCGCAACTCAACTAGACGTTCAACCTGCACACTGCTCAGTGCATAGCCTCAAAGAGACAAACAATAACGCCAAGAGGTAGAGTACCGTATACATCGTAGGTAGATACTGTAGATACAGTAGGTACCACTACTTGCAGTTCAAGTTACAGAGAGTAGCACTGTACCACTGTAGGGCAAGCTGGAATGACATTGGCCAGTAACTTAGTACCTTGAAAAGCCAATGATAAATCCCCGCCAAGATTTCACTGCCACCCGGCCCACAAATTAGCTATATATTTCATTCCAGCAAAATTATCCTCAACAATCAGCGCATCAATTGCACTGGTTTCCTTCGCCGGGTTAGCTCAATCGGTAGAGCGGTAAGTCTTCGATTCCTCAACCACAACTACCACTCAACAATCATACTAATAACCTCTCCAGTGTGGCTCTTATACCTCGAACATCAAGGTTACCACAAGGCTGCGGGTTCGACCCCCGCATTCGGCTCAATTCCGAAACTTGTTTCGTTTCTTTTTGCATTTTTGAACTTTTATTCCACGGAGATCTTTTTGGGGGGTTTTATGGTGAGTGCTTTTCTTTTTACGTTGTACAGCCTTCGGCTTTTGTTTCACCAGCAGTGCAGTGTATCTAGTTGCTTGGGATCAATCTTCCTGTTAGATTTATGTTTTTGGTAGGGACTGGGTTGGCTTTGTTTACGGTGTGCGGTGTTGCGGACGGTTGTGGTGCTGCTTGGTTAGAATAATATAATCTATTTTGCCACGAATGCATACATACTACACACGTAGTATCAGCTTAATACCTATCTACCGACTTGAGACTCACGACCAAGACATCCACCGTACTCTAATGATAAATGATATTCATGAAATCGTCAAACGAACCAGCTATGTACTCTACCGCATCTCGACAATATCAAGTCTGTAGTATGTAGTATGTCCAATACATATGTCCAGTATCTTGCTCAAATCAAGACCAACTCCCCCTCCAAGCAGCCTCCAACTCACCATTATTCCCGCCCTTCCTCTTCTTCCGCACAATCCCCTCACTCACACACTCGACCACATCTTCAAGCGTAGTCCCCCTCTTTCTTTTTTCTGTTTTCTCCTCGCCCAGGACAGTATCATCCGCAACAAGTTTGTAGACTTCTGCAATGGCATCAAAGACCTGTCCTGATCCTCCTGACCCTTCTCCCTCAGTACCATGGTGATGACCACCATGACCAGACTCTCCTAGGACGTCCTCACTAAACCCCCCTTCAACACTAAACGTCTCATTAATCTGTCTCATCTCCTCGACCCACCGGTACGCCTTGGGCGGCATATTTGTGAGTCCACCACGCGCATAAGCTAGCATGGCGGGGTTAAACTCTTCCAAATGGTCTGTTAAAGCCGGCAACACGCCGCATGTGTGCGCGGTGGTGAATGATAAAATGGCCAGGGCGATGGTTCCCTTTGATAGGGCTGCGAAACATGATTTTAGCGCTGATGCGGGGCCGATGGTGTCGCCGACGATTCGGACGTTGAGGAGGCGTGCGAGATTCGGGTCGACTAGCTGCTGTGCGGCTGGAGGGCCGGATATGACTATCGATGGCCGTTTCCAGGATTTGTCTTCGCGCAAGGAGGGAGGGGAGCCGATGATGCCGCCGTCGAGAAAGGAGATTGTGATTGGAGGTAGGGTGGACTCGACTGATTGGGGCTCGGATTCTCGTCTGTGAAAGGAAAAAGAGCGGCGGGCGAGAGAGAATGGTGAGGAGGAAGAGGGAGATGAAGGAGGTGGTGGTGATTTCGCGGTTGGCGTGTTTGTTGTGCTGTTGCTATTGCTGAACATGGACGCAATGGTTCGTGCGGTTTTCGGGCTGATGGCGTTCAAGTCGATGTAGACTAGATTGTTGGTACTGGTACTGTCCGTTGTTGTTGTAGTACGAGTTGCTGATGCTGCTGATGGCTCTGTAGTGGTACTGCCACTGGTGTCGTTGTTTTCGCTGACTCGTTCGCTGCGTCGCTTCATCGCCAACGCGGACTGGCTGGCTTCCAGGGCTCGACGAGCTGTCGCCACCGCGTCTCGTGGAGGAACGATACTGAGTAAAATATCGACTTCGGCCACGAGCTCTTCGTCTGTCGCGAGAGAGATGATTTGTGCCCGGTTGATGCGGTCAAGTGTGTGTTGGCTTAATAGTACCAGATATCAGCCACTGGCGTTCAAGGCCCCATCCTCAAGACACCCGTTGCAAAAACCAGAACAAGACCACCGTGGGAGGGGAGGATGGAAGTGGATTGGGTTCAAGGTACATATATATATATATATATATATATATATATATATATATGCTTGTTTTTGCTTGTTCAAGTTGGATAACCTACCTTCTTCCCGTAGCAACTGTGTATACCGCATAGTCGTGGTGGCGGAGGAGTCGGGCGATGCCCATGCCCATATCACCGATCGATAAGATCCCCACCTTGGGTTTGTTCTGCGAAGAGGAGGCAGAAGAAGATGACGCCGCCATTTTCATCCGAGATAGATAGTACACCGCCAATGGCTCACAGAGACACTCTAGTTTAGTAGGGGCAAAAACAGCAAGAAGCGCTTTATCATGAGTTCCCTATCTTGCTGTAGAGAGGAAGAGACGAGACACCTCGAAGAAAGCGGCGGATAAGTACGTCCATTATTGTACACGGGAGTATGCCATCATGACATGGTCAGCTGACCGCCATCCACAACACCATCTCCGGGTCTCTCCGGGCGAGGACACAGCATCCATGGCACCATACAGTACCTCCTCACACTGCTGGCGGAGGACATGCTTGAAAGAGTGCATCGATGACAAGCAGCACAGTAGTCACAACAGCTCATCCACGTTCTGTTATGCAGAAAGATAGAACGGGGTATCTCATTATCAATGCCGTTACAAAAATCTATCAACCGGCTTGCGCCTCCAATGCTGCTAAAGACTGAATGGTGTACTGAAATGCAACTTTTCCATCACAAAGCTCTCTGACTGCCAGGTCTCTCATTGCCCGCTCTCTCCTTGCCCTTGCCCCTCGTCGTTCTATGCGGTGATGGTTCGTGGAAATTGTGTAGCCGCTCGCCGATAAGATACACCTCGTCTCGAATCTTGACTTTCCAATTTGCCAGCTGACGTTTGAACCCAACAGCCAACAGCCAAAGCACCATCAGACCTAGAACATCCGGGTAAGCTAGTCGGTAAAGCTGCAATCGAGTGTCCGGGTCTTCAATGCCCATCACAACAATAAGAACTTTGGCAAACACCAGCGGAGCCCCCAGAAGCGCCAAGCACAACATGGTGCTGGGAAGCACAAATGCACGACTGGCCAGGCGCACGTCGGGATTGAGAAATCCGTTGCGGGTGATGGCTCGTAAAGCGGTGGCTACCCGTCCATCAGGGGCTGTTCGATGCAAGATGTATCTCATCATCAGCCGGAGGTAGAGCAGCCCGATCGTCCACGACTGGACGACAAAGATCGTGGCGACTGGTCGACTGGAACCATCGACTGAAGTGCGCTGTTCATGTTGAGTTGTCAGGTAATCGAACACAGGAACGTGAATGTACAGTTCCATGATCAAGGACAAAACAAATGGGAGGATCACTGCCGTGTACAGGCCCAAGTAAGCCAGTCCTAGGATATATTGGATCGTGGACAGCAACTGTGGACCGAGCCACTCTGGAACTTTATGCTTGAGATAGTCTTTTATCGACCGAGCATATGCCATCGCGTAGCCAAGAACGATAAAGAGGTGTATGCCGACAGTAAAGGCGTACAAATCATTGGGCGGCAGGGTTGATTGACAGAGAAATTGAGTAACTTTCCGGCCCAGCAACAGAGGCCCGATTGTAAAGGTCACTCCTGTCGCGGCGGCGAACAACCATACCAAGACGATAAACACCGCGATGCGGGCTCTGAATCTTGGAGGAAGATAGACCTTGGTAAAGTTATCATCTCTCTTTCCATGAATGCCAAGGTCCGAGTCCGGGAGACCATCGACCCGTTCATTTTGCTCCGTGACTTCGAGGAACACATTCCGACCTTTAGGTATCCGAACAGAGTCAGACGCAGGTGCTCGAACATAGATACCATCTCGCACTGGGCTTGTCGCGCTCTTCCCTCCAAACAACCGTCGGAGATGACCATTGGAAGAGCTATATTTCTCCTCTTCGCGTTCCTCCCCGAAGAGAAAATGGGTCAACCTCAACCCTCTGGCACATGCTCGAAACCACCATTTGAACATGGCAGACATCTTTTTGGACGGTTCAATCCTTCGCAGAATAAACGGAAGGAGGAAGTTGTAGAAGACAATGTCCATCGGAAACGCCAACTTTGGTTCGGCCGTCGCCCACTGGATGGGCAAGATGCCACCGACCCAGTCCAACGACCAGACAACCCCGCCCAAACATACGATAACCAAGCCGCCGTAAACCAACGCCGAGAATGCAATTTTGCCCAATTGCGCCGGGATTGGTCGTTCGAGGACATCGCGGACCGGATGAAAATTCGGGTCGTCAGGATCCCGGATAAAGTACAAGACTCCTGTTCGCATAATCTTCCGGCAGATTGAGACGAATAAGGCGAAATGAAACATGTAACAGGTCCCAATGAACCAGTGGATGAAAATGCCAGTAAAAGGGGCTCTGACCATGAAGGCGATCCGGCTGGTGAGTGTAGCGTTGGCAAAGAGAGGTAGAAGAGCCACATCAAGAAGCAATCCACAATAGAGCGGAAAGACCAACATCTCGATGCCGATAATGACGATGACTTTTAGTACTCCTCCCGCTTGTCGAAGACAATCCGCAAAATAACCTTCGACTTTCTCATCTGGCCCAAGACCCAAGACGATGTGAGCCAATTCAAGGAAAAGAACGCCGGCAGCAGCGAAGAAGGCATATCCCAAGATGACGGTAAGAATCCGGTCTTCGGTGCTCCATCTCACCAGAGAGGAATCCAGTGCGTCTGCATTCGCTGTCGGAGCAGCAAACAGATCTTTACGCCAATCTTTCAAGCTATGAAAACTGAGCGCGAAAAAACTTGCTGCCCAGTTTGGAGCGGATCTCAGCATGTTCGCGCCGGACCGAAGAATCGCTGAAAAGCTGAGAGAATCATTGGAAAGAGATTTCTGGACCTGGAGGACGGAGGAGAGCACCCAGGCTCCTGTATGCACAAAGGACAGCTTGAATGATCTCAAAGCTTGGTGAGATACCATAGAAAACGTAGGCAGATCCGGCTTCAGATTAAGCACCGTGCCGGATAATGTTCTTTCTAGGCGGTCGTAACTTTTTTGGCTAAGATCCACCGAGAACGCTTCGATGACAGCCGGATTTAGCACTTTGCCAATGCTAGGTAACATCGGCTGACTCATAGCTTTGATGATCTTCATGGGTTGGCTTAAGACAAGCCCTGCAAATCCCCCAACGAAGAAGACAAGGTCAAACACAATGTCTGCTGTTTTGGACAGCACATACAGCGGGGCCTTGACAAGCATACCGAACGGGTTCGACATCAGGAGGAGCGCAATCTTACCCCAGATGTAGGGGCACCAGACGCTGGCTGTCAAGGTCATTGTAATGAGGAAGAGACTGAAGATGATGTTTTGGATCATGCCAAAGACGGGCCCCTCCATTCCCAGTAGTTCGAGAACGCCATCGAGATCTTCAACATCATCCGCGGCATTTGGGTCGTTCAGGTCAACACCCATGAACATATTTGGCTCTCGCGCTTCAGCAACTGGCCCCTGTACAGGAGCCGCCCCTTCAGCCTGGAAAAGGCCATGGTGGTGGTCAGGGACAAAAGGAAAAGGATCTTCTGGGAGCTCGTCGTCCAAGACCTCACCATCCGCACCTTGCGCATAACGGCCAGTGGCAGTATCTACGTGTTCATGGGCCTCGACAAAATCATCGGTGCGCCAAAGCCAGTCTGATATCTTCTCTAGCATGCTTGTCTCTGTGGATGGCGATTGCCTGTCTTGGGGTTGGTTGTTTGCAGAATCTTGATCCTCGCCCGTGGGGTGGGGATGGTCCAGATCGCTCGAGTGCGGCGTCAGTAGGGCTCTGCTATCCCTACCCATATCTCCATTGCCAGTGGGCAAGCCAGTAGGGACATCGAACAGATATCTCATCTCCTCAGATGATATCGTCGAGCCCTCCGCGCCAACTTCACCCGCGCTGTAGGTATCCGAAGGGCTCGAAGAGGATGTCTCGAAGTCTCGAACAATAGCATGGTCTGGCTGGGAAGAAGTAAGGCGATTTGAGGAGTCTTCCGCCTGCACCACGTCATCTTGGTGAGTCGTCCCCTCGTCATCATTGCGAAGCAGCTCCAAGGAATCCCTGGGGAAGGTCATATTGGCATCCTGGCCGCTCGGTGATACCGCAAAGTCTCTCTGAACAAGGATAGAGTTGTTCACGCTCCGTCGCGGGGAAAGCCTGGGCTCAAAGTCGTCTGCCGCCGCACTGCTTTCTCCGATAGTATCTGCCTCTCCATGATCTATTTCCGAATCTTGAGCGGATAACAAACTTTGGGATCGAGCAGGTAGATTCGGAAGGCCATGTTCAGGATTGACAACATTCAAGATGTTATCGTCTGTTATAGCTCGCCTTGGCCTCGGTATGGCGATGGGCCTTTCACCGCGGTGCAATACAAGACGCCGGTCTCCAACTTCCGCATGCATGCCGTCACCGTCGTCATTATCATCGTTCCGGGGTACTAGCCCTGGAATAGGTTGTGGATTATCCTCCGCCACTGGGGCTGGTGGAGGGACTTCGGCTAGGTCGGGTCCAGGTAGTTGTTGGTTGATTACCCATTCTCGGATTAGAAAAACAAGAATAAACGCCGTGACCAAGAGGATACAAATCAGCTGGCCTTCCACAACATCGACAGTGGCGTTGTTGAGCGTAGGGGAAGACGACCAATTCGCCAGGATTTGGATATCGGAAAGTATTGATGGAGGTCGCGTGGGCACCATGTAAGCAACGGACGTATTAGACTGGTCTGAGACGCCGGCATATCGTTTCAAGTTCGGTATGAAAAAGGAGAAGACAAGTTGCAAAAGTCTGCCGATCAAACCCTGGCTGAAGAACAACCTAGCAATATCGCCCAGCGAAACCTGCATAGGTGGAAAGACCAGCTTTATCCTCTCGAGATATTCAGGGACAGTGACATTGGCCGTAATTGCTCCTTGAGATGATGCGGCGGCCCAGCTTGATGTCACGTTCGAAGCGACCTGTGTAGCAGCCTGTACATCCTCCTCATTCAACCAACCTCCGTCAGCCAGCCAAAACATGCCTCTCCAGACTTGTCGTATACACCAGGGCAGGCAGCATAGCCAGATCACGGCAACCGCGAGATAACGAACCCAGCGAGATATGCTCCGCACTGCATGACGTGCAAGTTGGCGGAGGAAGAGAGGGAAGGGCAAGGTGGCGGGCATGGAACGATCGTAGATCTTGGTGAAGCGGAAGGAGGTCTTGCACAGCTCGCAGTATTTCTTTTGAGAATGGGACAACCATTCCAAGAGGCACTCCTGGTGGACGAACTTGATGCTGCCGCTGCATTTGCAAGGATAAAATAACGGTTGGTCTGGGGATGCCTCGCCACGGCAGATACGGCAGTAGTCTTGGGTCTCATCTTGTGCGGCGTCCATGGCCTCCTTTCTGGCCCTCTCCCGAGCCAGGGCTACGGGGTGTTTCTCGTAGACGTCCAACGGCATCTTTCCTAATACTGAGGAACGGTACGAAGGGAGGATGGGTAGTCGTTTGCATCTCGGAAGGCATTTAAACTTAGGCCATCTTGCAGAAACGAGAGATCCACTGCTGGTTCCCTATCCCTGCGAGATGGAGGACGTAATAGAGGTCTGACAAGCGTGTGGCGTTCGCGTAAATAAGTCGGAAGAATGATTAGGGAACGTGGAAGTGTGGAATTGAGAGTAGGCAGTGATCGTATACAATTTATGGGGTCGGACATGATTTGTATAATCAGTTCCTGGAGTGTCTGGCGCAGTCCAACACCGCGGCGAGACCCGGGGCTATCACGTGCATGGTCCTCTCCCACATGCAGTCACATGACCGACAAAGAGACGTATCTACAATGCACGTGACTGGCTGGCGCAGGCAGCCAAGTTGCGGAGCCTGAAACTTGCAGTTGATGCTCCATCGTCAGCATCAACAGAAACAGTTGGTTGGCCGTCAAGATGAGCAGCGCCAACATGATGTGCTTTGTTACATCATTTTGCTTCAAGTAGGCCCCAGTTCAGTTCAAGTTGTGGCTGATGCATTGTTCTGCCAGTGTCAGTGTCCTCATCGTAGACTTTTGCTGTAGGTCTGGCAGTGCGGTCATGCTAGTAGTATTATTATTGTTGCAGCACTGGGAAGTTCAGTTGTTGGACAATCCAGCTTATCAGTATCACCACCTTCAGCCAATACTAGGACTGTATACTTTTGTAGACTGGCTTGCTTCAAGTTGGTTGTGGTGTCCTGGTGACGCAGTGGCTGCAACTTGGAAACTGCAGTGAACTTGGAGTGCATCCACTCACCACTCACACGCCGAGTCGCTACATCCAGCCTGAGCACCACTGACTGCAGTCTATCTCATTGCGTCGTCGTGTCCCATGTGCATGCGGAACTTGACCTTGCGACACCTCCACCGACCACACATGCTCCCCTGCTTCCTACCATAATTCATCCAACCGATCTATCCTCTTCTTTCACCAATCCAACGAATCCATCTCTTGCTCCCGTAATCCTGCTCGACCTGTTTGCTGCATTCGTCAAGCGAAACAGCAATCTGCCTCGATCTCTGCATTGGCAGAGAACCTGCCTCTAAGAGTTGGTCTGTTTACACACGGGAATTATTCTGGAGGTGGAGAGAAGTTTCCCAATCTACCACACGCACGCTGCTGCGATGGCGGTGGTTGAGAATGGAAAGCCGGTAGAGAACGTCAAAGACAGACCGAATGGACATGTCACCGGCCATATTGTACGCCGCGCACCTCGTCGTCGCCAGAGCTGGACGTTCTGGATCTCCAACAATCTTGCCAGGTACCGTCTTGATCCTCCCGTCCTCACCGACGAGCACTAACCAGCTAACAGGCTTACCATCTGGTATACCCTCCTGACCGTTATCTTTCGATGTCCCTCTACACCTCAGGGACTCACAGACACCTCGCCGCAAGTGTGTCGGTCCTATTTGTCTGCAAAAGCATATGTCCAGCCTCATATCCAGCCGTACTACGATGAATATGCGGCTCCCTATGTTGCCGTTGCTCAGCCATATGCAAACACCCTGAACAAGCGAGTGGTCCAGCCCGCGACGGTGTTTGCCAGGCGTAGTTACGAGAAGTTCGCCGCTCCTCAAATTGATGCGGCAAAAATCTATTCACAGGCTCAATGGGAGAAGTCGGTTGTGCCACAGATCAATGTTGCGAGAGGGAATGCCGCAAAAATATATGATGCGAACCTTGCTCCCCATGTGAATAAGGTCACTGCAGTGGTTGGTCCTTATTACACTACAACCCGAGATTCAGCCCAGAAGATCTACAAGGACCACATCCTTCCTTTTGTTCAATATGCTCGCCCGCATCTCCAGGAGGCCTACAACAGCACACAAGCGTTCATCTCCAGCACAGCATATCCAGTGGCAAGACGTGCGTGGTCCGAACTGATCATCTTTGTGGACGGAACGCTATGGCCTATGGTAAAAGGCTTGTACATTGACAATGTCAGGCCTCAGCTTGTCATGATCAATGAGAGGATCGCCAAATACCAGGAAAGCCGCAAGCTGAAAGCTGTAATGGATGAAGTTGATCATTCACAGTCGGTGACCGCTTCGACCACAACCGCAACTCCAAGTGCAACGGCCAAGGTGGACGATGTATATGCAATATTTGACACTGATGATGAGTCAATTTCTTCGACCGTGACCGGTGAGGAGCCTCAGTCAACGGTTCAGGCCCCTGTCAGACCGCCGCCGGAGGTTGTCACGGAAGAGAAGATCTCTGAAGATCTCATAAACTGGCAGAAAAAGTTTGCCGCGGCAGCAGACAAAGGAAGTGAGGACCTCCGTGAGCGAGTCGCCTCCATAGTCAGCAGCCTTGTCAAGAGTGATATCGATGGGGTTGGTCGACGATTGAAGACGGCCTTGGAAACCACAATCGAGAACGAACTGAGCAATGTCAAGACCAAGACCAAGTCCATAATCGCAGCCTTACCCGATGACGCAAGCTCCGAAGAGGTCAAGAAGGCAGCAGAGGATATTCTCTCCAACATCAGAGCCTCCGGCGCCGAGATTAAAGAGCGGGCTAAGAATCTTCGGGATTGGGCTCATAACTTTGAGACAAGCCTAATGCAGCGCCTTGCTGCCGCCTCTGCATCTACTTTGGAAGTGCTGGACGGTATCAAGGACCTCGGCTTACAAGAGGTAGGCATGCGTTGGGCATGGATGGAAGGCGTCACCTACAAACACTGGGAGAAATTCCACGACGTAAGAAAGCAACTCGACGAATGGAAAGCTGAGGTTCGCAATGTTGCCATGGAACATCCAGATGCGCAAGAAGCCATCGCTACCGCTCGACAAATCACCGAGGAAAGCATGGCCATCACTGAAGATGCTGCCAAAGAGCTGGTCAGACTCAAAGGTGTCGCACAGTGGAAGTTGAAGGCACGCGACGCATCGGACGATTTCGAGACAAGAAATGTTCCCGCAGGAGCAGTTTCTGCAGCATCGAGTCTTGGCGCCGACCTTCAGGACGCAACCTCTCAAGGGGTTAGCTCAGCGCAGTCTGTCATGTCCCAAGCGAGTGAAGCTGCTGAAGCCGCGGTGTCTTCTGCTTCATCAGCCATTGCGGGCACCAGTACAGGGAGTGTGGAATCCGCAACTTCCAAGGCGAGTCAAGTGGCACACGATGCTGCCTCGCGAGCTTCGTCTGCTCTGCCAGTGGATTCTGTGAAATCTGTTGCCTCCCAAGCCAAGGATTCCGCCGAACATGCATATGAGTCTTCTTCTTCTGTGCTTGGCAGTGGCACAGGTACTGTTATTCCTGAGGCTGCATCGTCGGCTTCGAGCTTAGCCGACGACGTCTTGGACTCCGCCAGCTCTGCGACCAGCGTCGTGGCAAGCTCTGCATCTTCGCTTTTGGAAAGTCTTTCTTCTGAATCCACATCTGTGAGCTCGAACATCGACTCTGAGGCAGCGGAGCTGGCCAGTTCTGCCTCGTCCGCAGCAGATTCAGGCACAGAGCAGGTGTCTACCAAAGTATTTGCTGGTGCCGTGGCGCAAAAGGTCAAAGGCACTGCCCCTATTTTGGATGATTCCTTTGATGACGACGATGATTCAACGTTTTCAGAGAAGGTTCAGAGCATGATTCACGATGCTGGGGATAGATATGCTGAAGTCACACGAGCGGTGTCGGAGGCAATGTTTGGTACTACTACCACTCAAGGCACCGTGGAGAGCATGACGTCCGTGGCCAGTGAACAATATGCGAGCGCCCTGTCTGCTGCCTCGAGCGTACTTTACGGTACCCCTCAAGGCACAGCCGAGAGCATCGCCAGCGTTGCTTCCGATCGGTATTCCCAAGCTGTTTTGGCTGCCAGTTCCGCCATATATGGCACACCGACCCCAGTCACCGAGTCACTGCTCCAACAGGCCAGCTCACTGTACAGTGATGCTGTCAGCAGAGCTGAGGACAATTACAGTGCCGCCAAATCAGTCGTCTCCCAGCAGATATCGGGGACGCCCAAGCCGGTCCATGAGGAGATGTTTTCCTCCATTGATTCGGCATATTCCGGTGCCGTAGAAGCAGCCAGCAGCAGACTCGATTCTGCCCGTCGTGCTGCTTCTGACCAATATGCTTCCCTCAGTAAAGGGGCTTCGAGCGCCATACCGACGTCCAACCCTCTGGTTTCCGTCTCATCATTGGCATCCTCGGTCTTGCAGGACTCCCTGGCTGCAGCATCGTCGCAATACTCCAGGGCGAAGGTTGCTGTAGGTGCCACCCCGGCACCTGCTCGCGAGCGGTATCTCAAGGAGGCACAAAAGAACTACTACGCCGCCATCGGCATGGCTCATGAACAGTATTCTGAGTTTATCAAGACCGCCTCGAGCGCCATTTACGGCACTCCCACTCCCGTTCTAAGCAGCATGTCTAGTGCCGCTTCTGCTGCGGTATATGGCACTCCAGTTCCAGCCTACCAAAGCATGATTGACGCTGCCGCCTCTCAGTATTCGGCTGCAACCTCTGCGGCGGCTGCCAGTTTCGACGCCTACAAGTCATCAATCAGCTCAGCAGCTTCGCCATCACAAGGTCTACTGGATGATGCCAAGGCAGCATACTCTAATGCCTTGGAAGCCGCTGCCTCATCCTTATCATCTGCTTCATGTGCCGCAAGCACTGCAATCTATGGCACACCTGCCCCATTTTACCAGACCGCTTTGGATTCAGCTTCCTCACAATATGAATCTGCCACCTCTGCTGCATCTTACCGTATGTCCGTCATGCTGCAGTCGGCGAGTTCGGCGCTAGGCAAACGGGAAAAGTCACCAGCACAAAGTGTCCTTGATGACATTTCATCTCAGTACGATGCTGCGATTCAAGCCGCTTCTTCATCCCTCTCTGCCGCTAGCTTCGCCGCCAGTACCGCCATGTATGGAACTCCCACGGGCTCCATTGAGTCTCTGTCAAGCGTCGCATCGCAGAACTGGGAAGCTCTTGTCTCCAAAGCTAGCGAACAAATTTACGGTTCGCCCAAACCGTTCCTCGACCAACTGGCCACCCAGGCAGGCGATTACTCTGCTCAAGTGACAGACTACGCTGGCGATAAATATGTTATTGTCCAGTCTTTTGTCTCCGAACTCATTGTCGGGAGAGAGCCTGATTTTACCGAGTCAGTTATGAGCAGGCTGAGTTCGGCATACCACGGTGGTTACGCTTCGGCGTCAAGCTTCGCTAGTGATGCTTATGAGTCGGCGTCTTCGGTTGCATCCTCAGTATCGTCTGTTGCCTCGGACTTTTTCACCCCGCCACCTCAGGTAACCTCTGTCATTGACTCCGTGAATGACCAGCTCAACTCACTGGTCGATGCGGCAAGCGTCCAGATCTATGGTACCACGAAGGGGACGGTTGAACAGGCAACTTCGGCCGTTGCAGATTCATACTCGTCTGTCAGCGCTGGAATAAGTGAAGCCATTTACGGAACACCGGTTGGCTACGCGGAAGCAGCCCAGTCGTCTATTGTCGACGTGGCGAAGAGCGCACAGGATGCTCTCTCCATTGCCATCTACGGCACGCCCACGGGACCAGTAGAGTCTGCCACCAGTGTCGTGGCTGATTCGTTCGCGGCGGTGACTTCGGCAGTGGCGGACAATGTGTCGGCTGCAGCCTCGGCGGTCGGCGACGTCACAGATTCAGCCGCAAGTGTGGCTGGGAATGTTCAGGCAAAGATATCCGAGGCCATTTATGGACCCGAGCAAGGTGCCTTGGAAAGTGCTCAGTCAAGGGTCTCCGAAGCCGTGGAGAGTGCTCGAAGTGCAATTGCTTCACTGGCAAGTAATGCCGGAGCGAGTGGATCTCAAGTCGCAAGTGCCATCAGCAGTAATGTGGAGGACATTGGGAGCGCAGTCAGCAGCTCAGTCAGCAGTGCAGCCAAGTACGTCAAGAAGGACGAGCTGTGAAGGAGGGAGTGAATGAATGATCGAGTTGTTTTAGCGGAACGAACAAGCTCTGCCTTGCCAATGCAAAACCGATTTTAACAGAACGCCTGCAACTGGGGAGGCGAGGCTGTCGAGGACAAAATGGAGAGCGAAGTCTGCCCCTGAAAAGGGCTTGATGTCAGCTCACGTCTACAAGAGGGGCAATAGGAGAAACGGCCTCTGGGAGCAAAATTCTATGCTAGGAATGGCGAATCGAGTCGAATCGGACCAGGTCTATTATAACCCATCCCTCCAGACTTGGTGATCAGAATGGAATGCGTGCGTTCACTGTTTCGTTCGGTACCGGAAAGCGACGTTTTGGTTTGGGCTTTCCTTTTCCTTGTTGCTTTTGTACGCGAGTTGACTCCTCTTGCCTCCTGTATGTATGTACCTTAGCTAGGTATTCCTGGACAGGGAACCTAGATTAATGCCGTCAACGTCAACGTCTTGCAATATCTGTTCAAACGAAGAAACTTATGTTCGTGAAGTACTACAAGTACTCGGTCTCGGTAGGAGCTACATACAGTAGTTCCAAGTTGAGCCGGGATAGCTGGCTCCCATGTAAGGTATGAATGGATGGGAAATGGGCCCAGGTCATCAGTCCAAAAAGACTTTTGTGTGCAGTGTCTGAACAGATCAGTCGGTCATTATTACTTATTTACTATTCATTCTCCTGGCCATTGCATTCAGGCTCTCCAGTTCGGGCTAGGGATTCCAGGTGCCCTGTGTGTGCTCTGCTTGACTGCATGCAACGAACTCGAACTCGGATCGCATGACAGTACCACCTGCACATGAGGTAGTATTCTTATTCTCAGACAATCAATACCGGGATGGCGAGACGAAATAACCGGCCCCCTTCCAGCACCAGGCTCCGGTTTCCGTTCCCAATCCAAAAAGGGAACCCCCAAAAAGAGGAACACGCAAAAGCTGATTGATACAACAGAACAGGACAGACAGACTTGTCGGCTTATGTATGTACTGTATATCCTTGAGGTACTAGGATCCCATTTGCACCTGAACCCAAAAAGAGACCGTTCGAGTCTCGCTAAATCAAAAATGTCAAACCAAAACCCCCGGACCCCGGACCCTCGGAACCCAGGGAGCCGCGAAGGTAGTAGCCCAACCGAGCCCAGCTCCGAGCCATGCAATACCACACAGACACAGACACACGTACATGCACAAACCAGAGAAGAAATAAGAGCCGGAGACCCTTCCCTTCTTGTTTTCGGTGACCACCTGCAGCTGAAGCCCTGTTGCTGCTGATGCATCTTCATCATCATCCGAGTCATCAATCCATGTCTTCATCCTCGTCGTATGGGTCTTCGTCTTCGTCGTCCAGACTTTCCATTGCGTCCTTGATGAATTGTGCGGCCTACACACAAAAAGAGAAGAGTCAGCTTCAACTTTGGAACCGAAATTGCCAACAAAGGAAAATAAATCAACTACTCCTTCTTTAATGACATAACATACCTTAGGATCCAAGTTCAGCGCCATGGTAAAAGCGCGGACGGCGTTTCCCTTCTCCCTCAAAGTCTTGTACAGCCGACCCATGAGGAACCAGACATTTGCTTCATCGGGAACGACGTCTCTGAGGACCAAAAGTTCCGCCAAGGCTTCTCGCGGCCGACTTAGAGCCATAAGACATCTGGCCTTCTTGAATCGACTCAGCGCGCTGCCCGGGGCCAAAGTGCATGCACGGGTATACATCTGAAGAGCCTTCTCGGGCTGCTTGAGTCGCTCAAGCACAAGACCAATGCAACAGATAAGCACGGCATTTGTCGGATTGATCTTGGCGGCGGTTCGATAATGTTGTTCGGCAATGGTCCATTTGCCCATCTTCTCATAAACTTTGCCCAGGCCGTACCAGGCGTTGTAATGGCGGCCGTCGGCGGCAATGGCGGCTCGGTAGGATTCCAGAGCCTTTTCAAACTCTTCGTTGGCCACGTATTCATGACCTTGCAAAGTAAATCCATATGCAAACTGTGGATCTAGCTGCGTGGCACGCCTAAAACACTTCAGAGCTTGCTCGTGTTCTCGCTGTAATGAAAACGAGTTGCCGATCGCACACCATGCCTGTGGCGACAGGCGGTCGATGGCCACCAGCTCGTGGGCCAGATAGGCGAGCTCGATCTCGGATTTCAAATGCCACAGCACTGTAGAATAGACCTCCATGTCTTCCAGCCGCGTGGGAGCCAACTGTCGCACGCGAATGAAGAATTTCTCCGCCTCGGCATATTGCGCTTGCTCGTGGTAGGCTTTGCCTATCTGAGCCAGGATATAAGGAGTTTCGCGTTGCGCCGATGGAAGCGAGTTGTAGATCTGGATCGCTGTCTGACAATCATAATTCGATAGACTTAACTGGGCCGAGGCAATCCTCCCGAATAGGTCCAGAAGTGTCTGAGTTGCTTCAAGCTCCTTGTGGATGGCAGATTCCGCTCGCACCTTTGAGTTGTTCGGCAACGGAGGCACCGGAGGCACATTTGCAGCTTTTTGCTGCTCCTTGGTCTCAACGTCCATTGCATCAGTGGAGCCTGTTCGAGTTCGATTCCCACTGACAACCCGCCCCACTGTCGATGCATTTGCCGTACGGGTCCTGGCAGCCGGTGCTTTTGCTTTTTTGATATCTCTTCCCTCCCGCAGGCCCAGAGAATTGGCCAACGAAGAGATCTTGCTTCCGGCCGTACTAGTCGCACTCGGCGGTCTGGATGTGTTGAGCAGCCGGTTACTTCTTCTCGTGGGCCCTTCCGTAGCCGCCAACGACGTATGTTGGGACGGCGCGCCAGCTGGATGACCAGAAACAGTCCTCTTAGCCGGTGCCGTTGGTGCAGGCGGGTCTTGTAACACCGTGGTGTCGTCAGAGGCCACCTTGGGTTTCGTTCTCAGTCTCGTCGAACCGGTCTTCCATCTAGGGGGAGGCTCAGCTGGAGCTTCTGCTGCGGCCTTGGCCTTCCGTGTGGGCGCTGGGGGAGGTTCATGATGCTGATTCTGATTCATGGTGCCGGCTTGCTGCAACACACCCTCGTCCACTTCAGCTTCAGTTGAAGGGGTGTTTAGCCCTTCTTCATCAAGGACACCACCAGTGCTTGTAGTGTTGACGCTCATCTTGCTGCCATTCAACTTCTCCCAAAGAACAGAATTACCCGGTTGTGGGTGTCCGTTCGGTTTCTGCGTCGTCGACACAAAAGGATCCGGTGGGCCGGAATTGTTGTGAGGCTGTATTTGTTGTGATGCCGTAGTAGTCGTCACTGGTGCGGCATTTTCAAACTTTGCATTCTGTTGCTGAGCCAAATGGGTCATAGCTATCATCTCGGCGGTCATTTTGTAAACATTGGGCACACTGACTTTGGCGCCGGCCTCGCAAAGGCCCATGAAAGCGTCCCACATGAAAGGGTTTAGCTTTAAAGAGGCGGCCCAACATTCCACGGCCTGGTCGGTGTTTCTGTGTGCTTTCCACAACTTGCCCTCCAGACACAACACGGCAGCGGCATCGGGCAGATGTTGCCGTCTGGTTTCGCTGTGTTGACTCCATGTGTTTCGATTCTGCCACAGGTGTTTGGATCGCTCCAACGCGGTCAAACCCTGAACATAGATGCCCAGTTCAAGCGAGGCCTGCGCAAAGACATAGCTGCATCCCAAATGTGACCCTCTTAACCCAGCTGGCCGACTGGTGTCCCATGCAGCCTTGACAAAGCCGGACTGTAGTTGACAGTATGCTAGTAAATACGCGGATTCGGCGGACCGTGGTTCGTAGGCAACGAGTCGAGAAGCGAGGAACAGGGCGTTTTTGAGCAGGTTGTTGTCGAGGTGGTAGTACACGAGTTGTCGGAGTTGGCTCGCGACGTGGATTACTGAAGGCGCCATGATGGTGGCAGCATGGAATGTATCGTATCGTTCGCTAGTACCTTATGTTTTGAGGCAAGAAATAGGAAGGTGATGGTGATGCAGTATCGGCTCGGACAGTTGCTAATGTAGGTACTAGTACTGTATGAGATCAAGAAAGAGGCAATCTAATCTGGCGAGAAGATGTGCGAGTTCGAGTCGAGTTTGCAGTGCTGCTGGTGGTCCAAGGACACTGGCATGAGCAGAGCATGCCTTCCCACAACAATGCGCGCGGCGGGCGGGCTATCAAGAGGGCCGCAGTCGTGGGCGATTCATTCGTGGTTTTAGGTCACAGTGACGGGCAAGTCTAAGTCTCCGAGTGACATAGGTTTGCCGTTTTATAGGGTACGGCAGCTAAGTTGAACGGAACGTGAAGCGGTTAATAGATATGAGGGCGGGCTACTACAAGTAACATGTTCAAGTTGTTGGTGTTTTGGGCGGGATGCACTGGCACTTCTGATCCGTTCGCAGCCTGAGCCAGTGCCACACGACATAACCACTAGTAACTTTTTATAAGTTACTATGTGGCTGGTAATAATAATGGCAACTGTGGCGGGCCGGGGAACGAGCCTCGTCCCGCTTAGACGACTCACTCAAGGCTGCACATTCAATATCCCCGCTGCCTCTACAATTCACAATCCTTGGAACAATCTCGCCTCCAGCACCAGTCTTGCACAGAGAGTGAATTCGACTGCGTCAATATTCCCCCGATTGCATAGTGTTTTGGCACAGTCACAGGGGAGTCACTCACTCGGTCAACCCAACATGGCGCAGGTGAGCAGGCAACCTCTACTTTCATCTTCATCTTCCAATCCCTTCAGGTACAGCTAAGCTACTAGTATATCTGTAACTAACAGAAACTCCCCAAAAGAAAGCAGCCAAATCCCTCGCCGTGCGCAATACAGCCCGCCTCAAACAAACCCACCTCATAACCCTAGCCATCCACACCATATTCCTCTTCCTGCGCTTCACATTCCGCCATTCCCTCTCATTAAAACGCTACATCCTCCTATCAGCACCAGGCCTTGCCATCGAATTCTACTTAGAACGCCTCGCTCGACCAACATACAACGCCCACGACGGGTCCCTAAAACGCGCAGGGGAAGATCTCGATGCCAAAGGATTGACCGAGTTCATGTGGGACATTCTGTATTGGACATGGATCAATTTGATTTTGGTCATTGTGTTTGGGAACCGCGCTTGGTGGCTGTATCTTGTTGTGCCGGGCTATGCGGTCTATGCGGCCGTCACGACGGCGAGTGGTGTCAAGGCCATGCTTGGTGGGATGGGCGATGCAGCTGGTGCTGATGGCGGTGCAGGACCACAGAGCAAGAGACAGGCCAAGATGGAGAAAAAGGGTGGTGGACAACGTGTGGCATATCGATGATACAGTACTTGCGAACTCAACCACCATAAAAAAGAAATATAATCCTTGAATATCTGCCCTGCCAGTGCCACACTTTGACGCCCCAGAGTGACTAGTACGGTATCCTCACTGGCGCCGTCCCCAGCTATCCGGTCCCCTCAAGTTCAAGTTGAGTTCGTTTCCTCAAACGAAAAACAGCACTGTGCTGTTACCAAATCATACACTCCATCTCAATCTTTGGCCAACCGTTCGCTGTCAAGCCACCTCGCAAGCCCCGTCGTCCCATACAACTCGCGCCATTCCCCCGAATCCTCCTCGACATATTCACCCACAAACTCAGCCGTCTCATTAGCCTTTTCCTTGACCGCCTGAGTGGCTTCTTCCAATTTCTCGCTCGCACGCGCCATGGCCAGATTATAATACTCGACACTAGATTTTGCCCGCTGAGCCAGCCGGCTTGCAGTTGTCTTGCCTTTCCGCTTATATCGACCCAGCACGATGGAGGTGATATAATATGCGCGGACCAGAAACCGTTGAATAATCTGTTTCACCAGCATGGTGATTCCATGACTGAAGAAAGACCGAAGAATCTCCACATACAACCCTTCATAAAGCGCACTCACTCCCTCCGTCTGGGCAATCGTCAAAACGGTACTGAAGATCGTGGCCCTGGCGGCCTTTTTGGCCTTGTCGCTTTCAAGATCCTGATCAATCACTTTGTCCTCGTCACGCTCTTCTTGTTGTCGAGTGGCTCCTCCGGCCTGGAGCCGTGTCTTGGCCAAACTGAAAGGATACGTGACCGAGGAGGCACAAGCCTTGCTGAAAGCAGACAGCAAGAAAGTCAAATATGGCGGCGGATGCGCTCTCCTATGGTGCGGCAGGAACAGCTTTTTCAGGGTTTCAAACAAGCCGAACGTGATTGATGGGTTGAGCGTCAACACCAGTGAAGCTGAATAACCGGACCAGAACCCCGTCAGACCTTTCTCGGCATAGATGTCTCGGGCGATCTCTCGGGCGGAGGGAACGTGAAACGGTTGGGAGTCGTTCTCTTTCGCCGCCAGCAGCGCAGCCGCCTGCTTCCTCGTAACAATATTCGCAATCGGCGCCGTCGCAAGTTTCGTCAAACTGCCCGCGACAAACCCGACAACCAGCTCTTCAATCGCCGGCAACGACTTCGTCCCCTTTCCATGTCTGACCAGCCTCTTATCCCTAAGAAAGCTATAAACTAAGAAAAAGATGAACGAGTCGGCAATCGTCTTGCCCGTCGCCTGCAGCAAACCCGTGTACAATCCAGCGACGCCGCCTTCATTCTTGTAGATCTTTTCGACCGCATCAATGAAGCCCTTGTACTCGTCTTCCGAGGGTTGGGACTGGTCCTTTCGTAGCTGTCGTTGCAGTTGGAGCCGAGTAATAATTAAATCGATCGGGTAGAGGATCGCGTTTGAGAGCGCGGACCCTGCTGATCCGGCGACCGCATGGCCGAGGGCTTCTAGAAACGGTGCTTTGGACCCTCCTGATCCTGAGGTTCGTGATCGGTTGTTGTTTTCTTCTTGGACTTGGTGGTAGAGTTCGAACGCGTCCTAAATGCCACAAAGGTCAGCCTCGGCCTCCCAGTATTTGTGCCGCTTCGCGCGTCGGGGGAAAGGTAAGAACATACGAGTTGGCTGTTATAAATGTTGGCCATGGTCGCGTAAGTGGTACCGCTGCACTGGCATGGCGTGGTGCTGTTGAATAGAAAGGAAGTTGGCGGAAATTGGATGGGAAGTGTGAAGCAACAACCTAACTCTCAAGCACGTCAAGTTGGGATGACGATGTTGACCACTACAAGAGCGCCATACATTGTAGAACCATCGATCGATCTACCCCACACTGGGCACCCTGGACTCTGGACTCTGGGGCGGCCCATCCACTCTCGCTGCATTACATAATCCTCCATCCTCATCACGTGATAGAGTCCTTTTGGCCCAGGACATCACTCATTATTCGACTCCCTCATTACGATGTTGGAGAGGACCTCACCCGAACAAAAGGCGAAGCACATCGACATTACGCGCAGAGTACTTAAGCACAAGTTCAATATGCAGCCCTGTTCAAACATCATGCTATGAGGGTATTCGAAAAAGAAATCGCGCTTCTCCCTTGATCCCATACATCAAAACACAAACCAAGATCTGGTCGTGTGGCACTGAATTGCTCGCCACGCATTGATTCTCTCTTCCAAACTCCGTTGCGTCCCAAATGCTGTCTGTCTTCCCTCATATCATCATAAACAACCTCAACCTCAGCGATGGTGTGCAGCGGATGATGCATTCTATGCTCTCATGCTTGTCCGTCGCCTCAAACCATTCTCGGCTGCTTGCAGCTCCCTCGCAAACTTCTCGTCGGCATCCATGTCGCTTTCTCCTCCTGTGCTATCTCTGCTCACCGGCCTGGCCGAGGCTTCTCGGGACTGACTTCGTCTGACCATGTTTCCTGCCATCTGGTGAACTGTCCCAGAAGTGTTACTGGACGATCTCCGGCTTTTCACACTGTTGACCATCGTTTGGGCACTGGCGGCGCTCGACGCCCGACGATCACTTCTCGGAGGCTTCGGAAGCGGCTTGGTTGGAGATCTCTTGTCTTCGGGCGTGTACCGTTCAACCTGTTTGGGCTGACGCGAAGAATGTCTCGACGCTGGAGGCGAGTTCGGCAGACCGGAAAAGCCAGCATTGATGGACGACGCACGCTTGACCGGGGCGGGAGTGGAAAACTCACCACCACCACCACCACCACCACCCTCCTTCGGTGAGAGATCGGCCCTGTCAGCGTCATGATTTAGAGGTTGATGATCGTCAGAGTCTGCTTCGGTTTTTATCACAGCCGTCGGCATGGCTGTCATTGCCTCTAGAGCGGGATCCACTGGTATTGCTTGTGAAGGAAGGGTTTCGCTGCCCGCATGCTGAGATGTCGATGCACCCTCTGCAATGTGCTGTCCGCTCACTTTGTCATCTGGCTCGGTTTCCAGCAGCGGCGCGGGAGTTGGCGGCGAATCCTCGACGGCTTCATTCACTAAGAGAACATTATCATTCGTCAAAGCCGGGTCAATTAGACCGTCCAGCAGTTCACCATCCATCCTCTCCCGCTTGTTGTCCGCACTCTCATCGCTGAAACGGGCGGGGCGCTTCGAACTAGTTGATCCACGTGGCTTGGACGGCTCCGCGGCTTTTGCCGGGTCGACTCGCCCGTGTTCGTCGTGTACGCATCGGCGCTGAAACCCATTAGTTAGCTGTGGCCATTACCAGATCAAAACAAATCCTACCTTGCTCTTGCGGCATTCTTCACATGCCTTGGTTCGAGTCTTTTTCGAGGAAGACTGTGCATCCGCATTCGCAGTCACTGTTTGCACCGTCTCCGCGTGGTTTGCAGCAGGCTCGGAGAGCCGCATAGCTGGAGGCGTAGGTTGTTCATTGCTGAATCCATTCTGATCGACGGCGGCAGTCGAGGGAACGTCCGCATTAGAGAAACTTCTTGGTCTGATTTCGGGAGCTGGCCTCGTGGGCGTCTCACTGCCAGACTTATGCCGACACTTTATCCTACGTTTTCGGCATGGTTCACAGGCTACCTTCAGCCCATTCCCTTTTGGGGTGGATTTGGCACTTTGCTTGGCTGGGATGGGAGCGCTCACTTCTGGCTGAGGAGTCTGCGCTTGAGCTAGGGCCTGAGCAGCTCTCCGTGAGGAAGTCCGTTCTCCTGGCAGGCGGAAAGTCTCGGCTTTCTTAACCTTGTCCGCCTTCTCCGGTTCCAGTGCACCATCAGAATGCACCCAGTCAGGCGCTGGAACATTGCCCATCTTCCAAGCACACCAGATTGCAAATAGCTTGATCAGCGTCAGTGGATCGCCATGTCCTTTGGGAATGGATGCTTTGACTGCATCAATCTGCTTTTTGGTGATGTCCGCCACCGGCAAACCAGCGTCGATCCTGGCGGTGCGGTATAAATAATCTCTCAAGGCTGGCCAGCCAACCACCTCTGCTTTCGGGTAATACCTCGCATTGAATGCAGGGTCTCCTGGCTCTGCAGTGTTTGCCAAGTCGTCTATTTCGTGCCAGAGAGGGTTGGCCCGCAGGAAAACATAATCGGGATCGTCGCGGAAGTCGGCCAATACTTCGTTTGGAAGCGGATCTTCCTCCAGATATTTGATCAAGGTGTACCACATAACCTTCTGAAAGTATGGATAGCGAAACTTCGGAGCCACCTTTGTCACTCTTTCGACGTTGGCAACCTTGAGTTGCAGCTCGTAGTCAATCCGAGTGAGAAAGTTGCCCCCAATGACCAAGCTGTCCTCCGGAGTCCATACAGCATGGATCCAGCCGGCAGGGATGAAAGCAGTGTCTCCCTCATGCAGGTCAACTCTCGTGCAATTACCACCGCACAAATCTCCGAGCCATGTCTCGTTTTGCGTATCAGAATTGCACCAGTCCTCATACTTCTTGAGATATTTATCCTCCGGTGGGATGAAGAAGAAGGTCTTTGTTCCCTTGAGGATGTGGTAATACACAGAGGAGCCGCCAAAATCGATGTGGAAGTCGGTGTAGCTGTCGGCCACTGACATGAGACAATAGAACTGTACTGGTCGTTTCTTCGTCCGGGTTTCTGTGTCTCCGTCCCAGACATGATCCTCCAGATCAAGATCTCGTACCACCTTGGGTCGGCGAATGAGTTTGCCAAGGGGGCTCTGCGATACTTCAAGGCTGATCACGTTGAGAATTGGTTTCTCGCCCGCAAGCTCATAGTAGTCGGCCCACTGCTGTAAGGTGAACTGGCCCTTTGTCTCTTGAGACTTGACGTCGATAACAGGGACAGGTTCGTCTAGACCATAAAGCTCCGCGACTTTTCGTACGGTCAGATTTCTGGGTATCACCATATCGAGCAAATCTTGGCCACAATCTAGGACTTCCTCCTCCACAACTTCATCGGAAACCGGCTCTTCCACGCCAGCGGGATTTCCCAAACTGTCAATGCGTGTGAAGCGCGGGCCGTCACTCTCGGCTTCTTTTAAAGGTAGCTTTGCGCCAAACCGAGGATTCCAGCAGGCTGGGACCACAAAAGGTCGCTTCATACCGTCAAAATTTTCCATAAACTGCATAGTCAACACCTCGGGGCGCACTCGGGCAAAGTCGTCCGGTAACAGGGCAATCTTTCCTTCTTTGATGGGCTGAATGTAGTGGTGAGTTGGACTTTCAACCGAAGACTTAACAACGCCTTGATGTAATCCAGCGTAGTCTATTGCGGTTCGCGGTCTGGTCGACTTGCGCACAAAAGTCGTCTTGCCATGCACCGGCTCGCACTCTTTGCATAGATATTTATCGACACTCCTTGCCTCAGCCTTTGTCTTGAATCCTGCACACTCCGCATGGAACCAGCGATTGCATGCATCACAACTGATCCAGAACATGACAGGGTTTTCGTCGTCCACGGTGTCTAGCTGAAGACGGTTGCAAGCCGCACACACCTCAGCCTGTACTTCGGGCTTGACTCTCCGTTGCCTCTTAGACGACGAAGTTGGTCGGGATGCAACTTGAGGTGATCCTTTTGCTTGCGGTTCAGCAGCAGTGCCAATCGTTTTGGCTTGCGGTGTTCCCCCTAATGTGGCGTTGGCGGTTTGAGCTGACGAAGTCTCAGGCTGAGGATGCGATAGCCGGGAGTTTTGAGTCTGCCAGGCGTCAACCGCGGAGTGTATCTGCCGCTCTTTAGAGACTTTGACTTCCTCATTTTCCACGTTGTCAGCTTGTAAAGTCTGCTGTAATTGCGCGGACGGACTATCCCTAATAGTCGAGGCCTCTGAGTACCGCCGAGGCGTATGGGACGAATGTGGCTGTCCGTTCAAGGTAGCAGACGTCAACTGTGGTGTCGTTCCATTCTTGAAGTTAACCTCGTTCTTGAGTTCCAACAATAGCAGAGCATCCTCGTATGTTATATCGGTGGTGCTGTCGACTCCGCTTGTTCTCGGCCGATCTGCGCGAGGTGACCACTCGAGATTAGGGAGACGCTCAGATTTGATTCGCTTCCTCGGTGGTCCATTAGAGGAATCTTCCCGATCGAAGCGATGGACATAGGACGTCGACGGTCGGGTCGCGGTGAACGGACTCGCTTTTCGGAAGGAGGGGGTATTTGGTTCCCCTAAAGCAGGGCTGGTGGCAATGGCAGCACTTGCAAGGTCATCAATGGTGGACCCTGAGCGCGTATGGCCTTTGCCTCGAGAAGTTCGCGTGTCCGGGGTCGATTTGAAGTTTCTCAGAGGGTTGTCGCGCGAGTCTTGCAGTGACCGCCTGGTTTGCGCAGCCGCGCCACTCACTACCCTAGCCCCGATGTGTGCGGAACCATCTTCATCATAATATAAATGATCCGGGTGCACAGTTACCGCTGCTTCTTCTGCGATCCCAACGTCACAGAGACCCAACCCCGTTAGTGAGGCTCCATTGGCTTGAGAAGTGTGAGAGGGGAGTAAAGGTTCATCTGCGGCGGAGGACTCGAGCGTGGGTTCTGGAGAGAGGCTTTCGATGAAATCTCTCGACGGACGTATAGGACTAACCCCCCGAGGACCCAGAAGGTCTCTGGAGCGTCGCCATACGGTAGAAGTAGGCATGGTGACAGTCCAAATCGTCGACGGTCACCAGGTGACTGGCCGTCGGTTGCGGAGGTGGTGGGGTACAGCGCGGCTGGTGTAGCTTGAACGACGACAGCGAGAGAGGTTTGGCTACATTTGTGAGAACGTCCGTATGACCTCCGCGGGGAGGCCAGGTGCGACAACGTGAGGAATGAGCGTGGCTTGAGAGATGCGCGAGAAGTGGTGGTGGTTGTTGAGTCCGGAGTTGACATGAAGACAAGAGTGGAATTATTGTAACTGCGCTAGTCCTCGTCCTGCGGCAGATCTGAAAGACAACATACTGAATACACCCAGCCTGGGCTTTCAACCACCACTCACCCTACGACCTTCAAACGCTTGACTAACTGTCTGCATTCTGTCCCGCATACATCTTTGTCTTTGGCTGTGCCCCTACCAGCACTTATTGAGCCCTCACAATGTCCCGGAGCAGCAGACTTGCCCCGGAGGCGAACCGAATCCTCTTTGTCAAGAACTTAGCCTACAATGTCGATTCCCCGGCCCTCTTCGATCTCTTTGGCAAGTTTGGCCCTATCCGGCAGATTCGAGTTGGAAACTCGAATACTACAAAGGGCACGGCCTATGTCGTCTACGAGGATGTCATGGACGCGAAGCAAGCATGCGACAAGCTGAACGGTTTCAATTTCATGAACCGCTATCTTGTTGTGCTCTATCATCAACCAGAAAAGATGAAGACGGAAGTGAAAGAAGACATCGCAGCCCGTCAGGAAAATCTTGAAAGGATGAAAAAGGAGCATGGGATTGAATGAATGTATCCTCATGTGGATTCTCTCCGACCAATATTCACACCACAGTCCACATTGCTACAGGCAAAACTTGACCAGCCATCAGTTCGCCGTTGGAACAGACTGGGTAACTCGACAGCTTCGACATGAACGTTGGAACATATCACAATTATCTTGTCGCAGGATTGGAATCCTGTGTCACGGCGCAGCGAGACCGGCACAGTCCTAAGCATCATGATGGAGTGGACGCTGGCAAGATGAGACGTTGGCGACATTAAAGCAGAACCCTGACTCAGAGACAGATCACGCCCGTAGAGGCATAGGCAGCGCCGCGGCAGGCACAGCAGTCAATGGAAAGGTTTCGGGACGTTGAATTTACTGTGAAGGGTATCACGTCCGCATAAAAGGACACCAGTCTCTGTCATGTAATTGCTTAACTATGAGCATCACCAGACAATCAAGAATCCAGTTTCTTGTAGACCTTCCATCCTTCCCTTTGGAGCCTGTGCTCTTTCTCCATGTTCTCGTCGTCCATTTTTTGTAGATGGTTCGCAACCCACTCCTGGACCTTTGCTTCGCTGGTGCCTACAATCCGTGCCGCCAGGATAGCAGCGTTGGTACTGTTGCCAATGCCCACCGTAGCCACTGGGACGCCGCGGGGCATTTGAACGATGCTGAGCAAACTGTCCAGTCCGTCGAGGCTGCTGGCCTTTACAGGGACACCAATGACTGGGACCGGAGTCTCCGAAGCCATCATGCCAGGAAGATGCGCTGCCCCTCCCGCTGCGGCAATGATGGCCTTGATCCCGCGAGGGGCAGCCGCCCTGCCGAAGTCGAGCATATACTGTGGGGTGCGGTGGGCCGAAGTGATGTGAACCTCATAAGGGATGTCCATCGTGTCAAGGATAGTGAGGCCTGGGCGGAGGGTTGCCAAGTCGGTATCTGAGCCCATCACAACTGCAATGACTGGCCGAGGGGTCGGTGGAGGGTTTGAATTCTGCAGGTCTGCAGCAGTAGCAACTATAGAGGCGGCAGAGGCTGGCGCTGAATCGTTTCGGTGAGCCCGGACCGCATCAACCATCTGGATCAGAGGGTGTATCTTGGTCTCGCATTCGGACATACTCGATCCAAGGATGGTGATGTGACCCATCTTGCGGCCAGGGCGGCCGTCACCTTTGCCGTATAAGTGGATCTTCGCACCGGGTATGTCCAGCGCAGCTTTGGCAACGAGCAAATGGGAATCCGGCTGCGGGCCACCAAGAATGTTCAGCATGACGGCCGCATTCACAGCTAGATCAGTTGCACCGGGCCGGATTGTGGATGCAAGGTCGGGCAGGATGGCCCGGATCTGGGCCTCGTACTGTGACATGTGGCACGCTTCGATAGTGTAATGGCCCGAGTTGTGCGGCCTTGGTGCAATCTCGTTGATGACCAGGCTATCGTCCTGCAGAAGGAACAACTCGACGCCGAAGACGCCAGTTCCAGGGAATGTGGCCACGGCTCGTCGAGCCAGGTCTTGTGCAGCCCGAGCCACTTTCTTTGAAACGTCCCGTGGAGGTACATAGACCAGTTTGCAGATGCTGTCTTCGTGTATGGTCTCCACGGTGGGATATGCCAGGGTCGTTGACTCCCAAGAGTCGATGGAATCTTCTTGGGCCGTCTTGACGACCATGACCGCCAGCTCCATCTTGAAATGGGCCCATTTTTCGGCATACAGAGGGCGGTCCGCCAGAGCCTTCAGGGCTGGCTCGATATCGGACACCGACTTGACCGGATAATTGCCCCTTCCATCGTATGCCTGAGTCCTCGATTTCAACATTAGTGGGTATCCCAGCTGGTCGGCAATATCTTTCAAGCCTTGAGGATGTGATGTCCCCACAGCAATTGACTGAGCCGTAGCGAGCCCAAACTTTGCAAAGTGCTGTTTCTGCAGGAATTTATCCTGAATCGTCCTCACGGTTTTCCAGCTGGGCTGGATTCTCGACCAGTTGGTACCGTCCAGAAAGGGCTTTTCTTCCTCGAGTTCCTCTAGCACCTTGGTATCGACGTGCTCAATCTCATACGTGAGCACATCGCATCTTGACGCCAGTTCCTTGACATCTGAGGCCTTTGCAAATGAGCCGGTGACATGTTTGTCAGACGCAACGAGATTGATCTGCTTTGCAGGAGCATTCTCACTGTCCAGGACCGCCACCTTGATGTTCAGTCTATGGGCCGCTTCTACGAGCATTCGGCCCAGCTGGCCACCGCCTAGAACACCGACAACATGGTTATCCATCTTGCTGCTGCGGAGATGGTTCAAGAGGTGTCTCGGGAACTTTTACACTGAGAAGAACACCACACTGAGAGGGGAAGCGTTTAGAGGCCCGACGACCTCGTAGCACAGCGAAGTGGAACAGTAATGACACTGTTCTCGAGTTCTTTTGAATAAGTGGCAGCGTCACACGAATGAATCAAACTGGACTCGGAGGATATGGGTTACTCCAGCGTTGCAAGTTGTGCCAGTGTGGGGTCCAATGCAGCGAAATTTCCCTGCCGAATCTGGCGCCCACTGTTGCCGCTTTTCTACGATCCGGAGGGGGGTTGCCCGGTCACGGGTCACATGTTATCCTTGCGCCACACTCCGCTCCGTTGCTCAGCCTCAGCCAACTTCAAGTTCCTTTCTGATTGTTGAGGCTCTGGCTGCACAGCCAACTTCTGCTGACTAGAGGACTCTGCCAATGCCTCTTACGCATGCCCAGAGACACTGCATGGGAACTTAAATGGCAGACTTGGAAGCCGTTGGGCTCACGGCCCCTTTATGTCTATTGGACTCAGTTTGCACTGTCACCTCTACATTTGCTCCCTGATGTCAATATTCAGTCACGTCCGCGGCCGACTATCTAAACATGAAGCGGATCAAGATCCCCATGACTGGCGGCTACCGAGTTCCTATTCAACGTCCAAACCAGGTAGCCGGAGGCCAGAGATACCAAACCCAAGAATCTTCCGGAACGCCTTTGTGCCGACCTTTAGTGAAGCGAGCCTTGGGAGAGCGGAAACAAGCCTCATCTACCCGGATATAAGCCATGCTGCAGTGCACCTGGCGCTGCTTGAATGCTTTCGAAAACTAAGGCTCACGGCCAGTAGGCTGGAAGTGGACGTCGAGGTGGAAAAGCCAGCACCTGCGTATTCCGAGAAACCCAAGCCTGTCGAAGAGCGCCAGCACCATACGCCGAGCCGGCTGCCAGAATCCGAACGATGGGACATGCTGATCCGACTTGCCATCACCCGCTTCACTGCCTGGTGGACGAACATCGACCGGGTCTTGTATCACGCAACAGCCTTTACTCACCATGCAGGGGACAAGGCTGTAGTACAGCTGACCAAGGACTACCTCCCTCCACTGGACGTGCTTTTGGTCTGGTACACCTTCATGCTCGATGAGGAGACGTATACAGCTGCGTGTGACGGTCGAGGAACGCCCAGGCTCGCAGACCTTTGCTTCCCCTGGCCTGCCATTCGAGATGTGCTAGACCTCGATGCCATGACGTACAACCTACCGCGGGCGGCGGAGAACCTCTTCTCGACGTTATCATCTCAGTCGGCGGACATCCTCACGTACCTCGAAGGTCCTCCAGCGTATGTCGAGTCTGCTGTATTGCCAGTCGAGATCGACCTCTTTGCCCAGGTCAAGGAACAGGAAAAGTTCCTGGAAGACGCTCACGAACTTTTGTGGATTCGCTCACCCTCTTTGCAGGGCTCGCTGGAACGATCTAGCATCCAATATCTGGAGTTTCAGCTCTCTTCAAACCAGATAGACATCCAACCTCACGATATGCCCTTTGGTGTGGAACTGATCTGGAAAACACACAAGCTCTACCCCAGCCAGTACCGGCTCTTTCGCCAGGGGATCAACCCAACATCTGCAGATACGAAATCATCCGCTATCATGGTCGACGACGACGACGATCATGAGCATGAACAGACGAGACGCCCACCACGTCCATCTTCTTCCGAGTGCTGCTGCTGGACATGCGAACGTATCCGAGACGATTTGCCTACTTTTAGCTACGACAGATCCCCATCAGCGTCCGAGTCCGCCTACGACAAGTCTTTGGTCTCATCCCTCTCCTCGGACCAACTCCGCTCGATACAGGATGACCTCGGCTTCTACCGCGCCGTCGAGACAGCCCGGAATGGTCGGCTGCCACTGCCAACACGACCGCCAACTGCAGCTGAGAAGGCAGCTGAGAAGCTGGAGGCGAAAAAGCAAGCAGAAGTTGGTCGCCTTCCTGGCTTGAATGAATACATGGTAACTTTGCCCAATGGAAAGAAGAAAATAAAGAGGGTCAAATATGCGAGTCCCATGTATGGAATGAGCACACTGGCAATATGAAAATGGAACCTCAGAACCCGTTAGACAAGCCGGGGATTGGGCAGCAATGAAGCGTCGATGGCGTTTTTATCCAGCGTGGAATGCTTCACCTTTGTGATTTACCATCCATCCATCCATCCCAAAAAAACAAGGGTCCCTCCCTTCATTGCCGAGAGAAGGTTCGTCCCCCACAGCATCTTTTGTTCTCTTCGCCTCACCTCGGACAGTTCAAGATAAATAACTGGTCTGGTCCTGGGTTGTCAAGCACTGCACGGGTTGCAGGCCGAGGCCGGGTTGAAAAGGACAAGGACTTTCTGCTTGTTGGACCCTGTCGTTGTAAGGATTGGACGGGCAGTGAGATAGGAATGGCGAATGCAAATGTCCATATAACTGTCACCTACTGGTATGTGACTGTCGAATGATAAGCTCCAACGCCCTCGACGACTTGCTGCCCTAGGCCGGCCTTGCCCTGTCCAAACAGCGTAATCGAATCCCTTGCCGCCACCTTCCCAGTGCAGCCATCCGGGGAATTCAGATGGCAGGGCGCACAACGCACAAGAGTATGGCAGACATCAGCACAGCAGCCTGTCCGCTTGTCAGTTTGGCAGCTTGAACATGATAGCTGTGGCATGTCATACAAGGCAGGAGGCGGCGGTCCTGGTCCTGGTAGTCGAGTGTACAGTACAGTATGTTGTCATCCAGGGGGCGGCAACACAACCCAGGGGTCCAAGTTACCCTCCCGTCGACCACAAACAACCACCCTTACCTAGATACCTATGTATGCATGTGTGGCGCACACTGACTGGGCGATTCAAGTTCGTGATCAGGCCTACCTTGCCGAACGTTATCATCATCATTGTCCGTTCGCGGGCGGGTAATGTTGTTAGGCATCAATCCGTCCGACCACCTCCCCGTGCCGTTGCTTACCTAGGTACTGTACCATGTTACAGTAAGTCCGACCGGGCCTTGAGGGATGCGTGGGGTGAAGCTATGTCCTGCCTTGGAATGAGAGAAACCACAACCACAACTACGCCACCGGATGCCAGGGTTCGCACTGCGCGGCCGCTCCTTGGTCCCCCCCGTACGAAGCCGCAAAGACTCGGACTCGGGCTGCCAGGGGTAGGGTGCTCCGGCACCTCAGGCTCTTCTGGGGTTACAGCCGCCATTCCCGCAACAAAGACGACGGGTGTCAAGTTAGTTCTGATGGCTCTGTTAGTACTGTAAAACTACGGATCGAAGGGCGGCACTCAGGCTTCGGTTATGCTTCTGGCGTCCGATGTTCTGGCACTGCCAGTGTATGGTTGTATGGATACTGTATTTCCTGCCATGTTTCTAGCTTCTTGCACTGGCTCCGTCCAAGCTCCTCAAATTGGAATAGAGCCTCCCCGGGGCGCCACGGGTCGGCGTGGACCGCTGGGGAGCCGTCTTACGGACCCAGGACCCATTACGGGGGATTTGGCGAGCTTGAACTACAGTATGGGGATCCTTAGCCCACCATCCACCCTACCAGCGCCATCACGATCTGGACTCTTATGTTCTGCTCGGTTAAAATAATGCACGTCAAGACAAGACGCGGTGAGGTGAGCCGTGAGCCACGGATCGCCCACAGAAAGACTTGGGGCATCATGAGGGCGATCAATCATGTCCAGAATCCCAGTGATGCATTCCACAGAATTCTGGCCATGCCTTGGGCCGAAGGGACAGCAGAATGGCAGGGCAGCAAAGACCTCCATGGAAATCGGGCTGCCAGTGCGGCAACGAAGAATCGATGATTACCTGGTATGCCAGATACAAGAAAAAGATACCCAGAGCCAGAGCAACAAATTAATGGGTCCGACGCAAGCGGCGTTTGGCCATGGTCAGGCACTGCACGGAATTGTCTCGTCTCGTCTCGTCTCGTCGTGGGGCCCCGGGGAAGTCGAGGGGAGGCATCCGCAAACAACAGGACAGACCACACTGTCTCCCCATCCCGGTTCCCCTGTCAATGCCCACTGCATGCCAGGTTTAATACGGACCTTGATCCCAGTAGCCGTAGGAGTCAGTGCTTCCACTGGCAGTCTGCTCGCATCGTGGGCACTGGCATCACCACTCACTCACTCGTACCCGGATCATGGTCAGGTCAGGTCAGGCAGCCGGATTGGATACGTTTGAAATGCAACAGTCCCACGTCGCCTTGACCGCTAGTTCGAGTTGTAGATTGATTATTTTTCTCAACAAACTTGAACTTGTCCATGTCCCGGAGTCAAGATCGGACACGGTATTTGACTTGAGTCTCAGCTCCTTGCTCCTGGGCAGGCCTCCCTCCTTTCTCTTCTTTTCTGTCGTCCATAAGTTGCACAGCATTCCCCAGTTTTCCTGCCGATCACTTTCACTTTCACCTTCTCGTCTTCAACATACAATATACACCACGTTTAATACCCTTACCTTACTATTCCCGGTAGCATCATATCATTGAACCTTGTACTGTATCTGCAAGGAAGTCGGCGATCACTCTCGCTTCTTCGTCGCCACGAGGGGAAATCAGATTCACATTCACACAATTGCACACTGCACACTGCACGCTGCAGCATGTAAGTTCACCCTCAAACTGGCATTGCTCCTAGTGTGTGAGACAGGATGGTGCTGACTCAAAACTCCCAGAATACACCGGGTATTCCTCTTCACCGCGACCATGCAACGCTCATCATACCGTTCCACCGTCCTCGCTTCCGAGACCTCCACAAGAGACATGTACAAAGCAGTCGAGGCCCAACCGCGTCCAAAATATGTCTCTTACTCGGATGCAAGACGCCATCCTGAACATCAGCCCCCTCCTCCACCGCCGTCTCCGGTCCATTGGAACCGCCATAAGCAGGATCGTTGAAGACAAGTAAAATTCCAGCGGCTCTGCTCTGCTTCCCTAATCAGAAAACAAAACTATGGCTGCAAAAGCAGACCATCTGTGATTTATGGATTCACTCCTTTTGTGTCATTCTGGGATTCCAACGTCAAAGGAGTAGGAGTACCACATATTTCAGGACTGTGGGACAAGGTTGTGGAGTTCGGAGCATCATTGAGGGCCTCATTATCAGGTCGGCCATCCTCCTGCCGGGGAACATCCTCCGGGGGAATATGTCCACCTTCTGTATCCCGCTTTTCAGCTGTTTGAGAAGAATATATTTGTTGAAGTCTGCTCAACGCCTCTCCATCTCCCCTGACCAGTCTTCGATTCAGTTCGCCCAGCTCAGGCTGCACAGTCTGCGGCAGCTTCTGGTAGTCAGCCGACGCAATCTTGTCGTCCACATATGCCCGGACCGCATCGGTTTCTCCGCGCCGTTGCTTGACGTCCATGAGTTTTTCCAGGAACATTGCTTGTTTCTTCATCTGCATGTTATGCTGGGGGTTTGTGCGGTGAATATCTCCTAGACTCCGACCGTCGGGCTCCTCTCCGTCAAGGGTCTCGCTCTCCTCGCGGGCATTTTCCGCCTGCGTCCTCTTCGATTTCTTGGTCATTGTGGCCCGGTTCCCGACGAGTTTGATCCGCGACATGCCAATCAAGTCATAGTCATCGGTCGACTGTAGTGTTGTTCCCGTATGGTTCGCCCGCCGCCTCGGCGCAGTGAAAAACATATTTGTGCCGACCATGTCTGTCCACATACAGCTGTAGACATGATCGCGGTAGGAGATGATAGGGTTGCTCGTGTCAAGATCGAGGATTTGTACATTTCCTGAGAATTCCGGCCCTCCATTATTGTCATCTTCTTCAATAGTATCCCTAGCATGCATCAAAGGTGTGCCTGCGCCTGTGCCCTGATCAACTAGTTGCTCCCCATTCTCTTCGACCTCGACCGGCCCCGGTGTGTGCGGGGTGGGCGCATCTGGATCCGGCGTTTGCTGTTCAGAGTGCTCGCGAGGCCTTTTGGAGGGGATCAACGGTTTGGGGTCTCCTGAAACATTGGGCTTGATGGTCGAGTTCAACGAGGAGAGATCCAAATCAACGTAAAAGGTCTGTCAAGATCGAAAAGGTAAGAAGTAAGTGGACATGACGAACAACTTGAACAAGACCACCGTCGGTCAACGCTATTTCCTACCTCTGTTTCGTTGTCATCGTATTCATACTCATATTCGTCTTCGTCGTCCTCGCTTGAAGGCCCGCGTTGATCCATGATACGCTGGCATGCCTGGGATAGAGGTCCAGGGAGCAGGCGATGAACGTACTACTTACAAGACGAGATTCGAATTCGCAGCCAAATAATGGGCGCGTGTGACCATACGATGCGCCTCTGACGCTAATAAAGACTGAAAATACACATGTACTGCAGTATAGCGCGCAAAACACAGTACAGAATCGCTAAGCCGAATCGAGTAACTTTATTATTATGCCTCTAGTAGGGCACTCCTGGATAGGTAGGTAACGCTTCACAGGATACTCAAGCAGAATACTCTCACCGGACACTGGAGCAGGACGCCCTCGCAGGGCGCTCACTAGGAGCATGCCGCCTGCTTGGGTGTTCCCTTGATGCCCTGTCATCCTGCTTCTAAGTCTGCCGACCTGCTCATTCTTCTTCCGAGTCCTCCAAGCCGTTAGAGGCCAACAAGGTCCATATTGACTGCCTTGCCTGTAGCCGTAATCGCTTAGATGCCTGTTCCATCTCTTCTGCCTGTTGCATATACCCGAGAGGGTCTCCCACCCATTCAAGATCTCGCAACGCCTTTACCTCTCGCAAGTCCAGTTCCGTAAACTTTCTCTTCTTCGACTTCATGTCAGACATGGCCCTTTCGGCGAGCTTGCGCATCCACTTCTTATAAATCGCCTGTTCTTGTGCCTCATATCGCAATATCTTGCTCATTGGTCGGGGGCCGAGTTGCTTCTCTTGCATTGCAAGACCTTCCTCTGTCAATCTCCAAAACCGCGGCTGATCTTCTCTTCCATCACTCCAATCGAACAGCCTTGTGATAATGCGTAATATCGTTGCCCGAAGATCTTCTCGAGTTGAAATCCCGTCTGGCTGCGAACCATCGTATGGGAAGATGTTGTCCAATTCTGTCAGATCCTTGTGGAGTGTAATGGCAACGTCTTGCGTCTGTCCAGCAGTGATTCCTTCCTCGATGTCTGAGTGGAACTTTTCACAGCTCTCGGGGTAATTCTTAATCATCCAAAATGTCGTTCCGCAATCAACACCAAGGATCTCGCAGACCCTGTCAATGGCCTCGGACAATTCCTTCCCCTGATCGCTTTGCAGGCGCTTCTGGATACGCTTCCAATATCCGTCCAGCGATTGCTCGTCGTGAGCTTGTAGGTGGTACATCTTCGCCACTCGGTCAGAGTTGCCAAGAAACATGGCCATGTAATCCCTATACCGAGCGAGCAATTCCATTTCTCGGCCCAGTCGGACCATCTCAAAAAGTTTCTCCATCCCTGTATTCGGGATGGAGAACAAATGCCGGTTGTATTCCCTCCACTGGTCCAGTGCAAACACCTGAATGTATGCCGTTGAGTCATCTTCCGTGTGGCTTGTGCTCTGATCGTGAGCTCTGAGTGCCTTCGTGACGGCATTGTCGCACATCTGTGCAAAAAGCGCTGTCCTCGGTGTCGTCGTTCTTTGCTTCAGACTTGTAATGTATTGCTTCCTCGTTCGAAGGACGGATAGCTCCTTGTAGTCTTCCTTCGATGCCTCGGGTGCCGGTGCATATTCGTCGATTGACATGTCAAAACCGGAGATGTCTTGTACCCCGAGCTCTTCCAAGGTGCTTTGAATTTCTGGTGGGGACGCCATCGTGTCCTCTGATTGAGATGTAAAACAAGGACAGCACACGTGTAGACGAGGAAGACAGCTCGATCAAGGCTCGTAAGACCAGGGAAAGATAGTCCGCTCCGAGCTCTAGTGGGAGATATGCGAGAGCAAAATGAGATGTGAGAGAAGATGTGTGAGATGTATAAGAACAGAGCAGAGAGGGGAGAAGAACTTGATGTGCAAGATATATGAGACAGCATGAGAGCAGAACTTGAATCAGCGGGAAACGCGTGACAAACCCTCACACGTCCCACGCCGGATATTACCTATTTGAACCTGTTGATTGCTCAGGGGATTGCACTGTACCACAGATTTTCTGAACTTTCCAGGACGGAGTAATCTGAATGAGTGGGAAACGCGTGACAAACCCTGACACGTACCGGGTCTGATATGGTCTGTTTACCTGTTCATTGCCCAGGGAATTGCACTGTACCAGAGATTCTCTGAACTTTGCTGGACGGAGTCATGCTGTCTGAGGACCTACTAAATGATGATCGTGGAAGTACCAAATCTTGCTGCTTGGAATACTTATCAAACTCGACGTCTTTGTAAGCCTTAGAGTAGGGTCTCCCCGTGAGAGATAGTATAGAGAGGAAGGCTCCGTGGTTTTGAGCTATTTGTCAATAATCTTCATAGTAGTGGACATGAATTATGTGTGGTGTTGGGGAATAACTAGCCGTCTTTTTCGCGGGAGACCCTAGCGCCTCAGGCGCCTGGAATACTAGTAGACTACATCCTCATAGAGACAGTATTCCATGAGCGCTCCGTATCCGGTGCTGTATAGTATGCCCATCAAAGGTCCTACAGTGCATGTCAAACAAAATGTTGGTGAAGCAGGATCGCCCTCGCGGTAGTGTGAAACTCTGCATTTCTACGTGAAACAAGGCCCGCCGAGCAAGGCGACCAGTGTCCGATTTAGGCAGAGCCGAGCGGGATGGATTGGTCAGGCGTTGCGGCTCCAAGTTTGTCACCGCGACTATTATTTGTTTAAAAAACCACTCCGAGTCTCCCTTCGAATCAGGGTCTTTGCTGGCCTCAAACTGTTCGCTAAAATGGACAAATGACTTGGACTGGCACCATCCCAGCAAAGTAGCGCCCTCAGTTCCCTTCACATCGTCATCACCATCTCGTCCTCAGTCTGAGCCTGCCTCCAACATGGCCCATCTCTTAATTAAGGTATCGATTTCGGGCGATATCTCACCCTTCAACCATCTACCATCGAGATCTCGCATCTGATAGTATGACTTACGCACCCTCTATCATTATTATACGGCTATTGACGACCAGCGCCTCGCATTGCCGCATACACTGAGTCCCAGCCAAGGGGTTCAGAGGGGCTGACATCCCGAGATCGGTACTAAAGTCTCGGGCGTCCTTCGGCCGATCACACTGACCAGTACGTGAAAGCAATCCCTCCCTCGCACACTGGCATCATACCTCACGGCCACCTTGGCTTGTTGAAGTTCTGCATTTCCTATCTCTTCCGCGTCGTCGTGAGGATCCGTCTTTTGTCTATCGCAGCGATGGCCCAGTCCAATGTCATGATGGCGGGCTGGAACTCCGCTGGCACCAGGGGTTGCGCTGACCCTGCAGCTTCTCCGAGACCCTGTCTAAGCCATGGCCCGTCACTATCCCCGCGACATCCGAGGGTGCATGAGACTGTGCCAAATCAGATACCTGTATCTGGCTTGGTCTTTTATGTCATTCATCCTTGATTTGTGCTATATTGGCTAACCCTGTCGGCTTTTCGCTTTTCCAGTGGCCTTACGAGTTCACCATGCCATCCTGCTTACGGTCGCTCAAGCCTTATATACCCTCTCGGCAGGAGTCTCTGTTGACCCCACAACCTCTTTTTCGAGGATCCAGGCGAGCGCTGTAGACAGCATCTCCCCCGTCGCAGTTGATGAGTCTGTGGCGGCCACCCATCCCCAAAATAATTCTCCTCTCGTTGCTTTAAGTCCAGCAGGACCCGAACCCGACATTGCTCCCTATGAGACTGCGGCTCCTCCAGCCCTGGAGACAGAGCAAATGGGCGGCATCAGAGCAAAAGCTGGTATAGGTTTGCTATCCACGCTACTTACGTTTTTCTGCCTAAACAGAGAAGCCCAAGCCAAATGTCCTGGGGCATTCGTTCGGCAGGAGGAGCACAAAGAAGTGGCAGACTGTATAGCCACGTCCAAATCTTGGGTGGGCCGAACTTACTGCCGTTGGCTCGGACATCGAGGGTTACACAGCCAGCATCAATCCATAGCCGGCGCACCAGACCAGGATTGGCAGCGTGCTCCGCTCGACCGCAAAGACAGGCCAGAAGATTGGAGTGATGAGAAACGCGTCCTCAGAGACATCCCTCAGTACGTCTTGGATTATGCGCCACTCGTCCACCTCTATTCTGGAGAGCAATTCTGGCCATGCGATATTGCAGAGCATCTGCATCACATTACCCCTGCTCTGAATTACACACCTCTACAGTCGGTGACAAAGCACCCAACCTTGAGGAATTTGGATAAATTGAACGATTTTGACGATGGCCATGGCCGCTGGGTATATTTGACCAGCAACGATGACGTCGAAGAGCGACCCGACTGGCTGGAAGGCGAGAAGAACATTCCTACGGTACCCTCGAATGCCAACGATAAGTTTGAAGAGAAGGAGGGGTGGGTTCACAAACCTGGCCGTACGTATCTCCAGGGACTCAACGAAGCGGCGGCGTATTCTAAGGACCAGATCCAGCCTAACGGTCGAGGACATGAGGACGACGATGATTTTCAGGAGTCGTCTCACGGCGGGTCGACTGGAACACAACCTATGCAGCACGTGCTGCAAGGATCTCAACGTTCTGTGACGGACCAAGAAGCGCCTCCCAGCATTCGGGGCGGTCGGAGTGATGCGCCTGCGGTCTTAATCGCTGTCGATAAGGGCCACGGTATCGTCGATGCGTTCTGGTTCTTTTTCTACAGCTTCAACCTTGGCAATGTGGTGCTTAACGTTCGATTTGGCAACCACGTGGGCGATTGGGAACATACCGCGATTCGGTTCCATCACGGCAAGCCAAAAGCTGTTTTCTTCAGTGAACACAACTTCGGATCTGCCTATAGCTATGACGCTGTCGAAAAGCTGGGCAAAAGACCAGTGATTTATTCCGCATACGGAACTCACGCCATGTATTCGACACCCGGGACACATCCTTACATCTTACCGTGGGGGATCCTTCACGACGTGACAGATCGTGGCCCGCTCTGGGATCCGGCATTGAATTCCCATGCGTACACCTATGACTTCAAAGCAGACGTTCTGCGTGCGTCTAACATCACGCCTAGCGCCCCAACCGAATGGTTCCACTTTGCCGGTCGTTGGGGAGACAAACATTATCCTCTGGACGACCGGAGACAGTATCGATTCGCTGGCCAGTACCACTATGTCAGTGGACCGTACGGGCCCAAGTTCAAGAACCTTGGACGAGGGAAGATCTGCTCTGGGCCAGAAACCGCTCCCTGTGTCATCAAGAATTGGCTTTTGGGTGACAGCAGGATCGAGCGCCTGCATCTTCCGAATGGTGATGGAGAAGACGAATTTTGACGGACGTCACGAAGAAATGTTGTTGCATGTGGCCGTTACTGTTGCGTCTTGTCCTTGAATGGTGCTATGATACCCTGACGAAGGTTTGCTTCATTGGCGTTTGGACTGTTTGTTGGTGTTGGTGACAGCTTCGGTGAGCAATATTCGGATTATGGTTTTGTCTGTAGTTCAGGCGCTTGCAGTCTCTACCGAGTTGAATAGGCATGCTGGTTTCGTGGAGAGTTGCACCTGGGCAGGCTGTTGTCTTAACTTACATGTCGGGTGCCCGTCCGAGTAGAGATGCTGCAGCTTTAGCGAGCATGGGGCAGCCCATCAATCACACTCTTTCTCTCCGTCGTCCTGATGGTTTCCGTGTTGAGTGTATCCAATTGAATGGAGCTCCGGATCCGAAAGGACAACGTCTCCGGGATTCGGGTCAAGAGGAGAGGCAAGATGACTGCATTATACGCCGGTGCACTCCCTTGTAGGGTCTACGTCGGAGTATTGGATGAGATGTGTACCGGCTTACAATGTTATAGTAGGAGGGACTTTTGATTGGCACGGCCCGAGACCCCCTAGAGCCCCAGTTTTGCGACGGCTGTCACAGGCAGTACTTTTGGTAAATTCAGTGGCTCTACACCGCACTAGCTGAGGGGTACAGGCACACGCTGCTGCTTTACAACCCAGTGGCAAGAACCAGGTCGTGACGGTAGCACTACAACTGCGCCTGATCGAACTCCTTCGCCCTCTTGAACATCAAAACGTCCATATCATCACCTCTCACAATTCAACAGGTTGAACCCTGCATCGCACTTCCTACCTTACCTATGTAATCCCCTAGTGACGGCCTTGCTGTCACCGTCCTGCACATGCACCCACCAGAATACCTGCCTTCTGCAGCCTCCGTCGACGATGCCATTGTTTCACCATCTCACACCCTCGCGTCTTCCATCATGGCGGTCACCACTACGTCTCTTGTCTTCAGCATAGCCACAGCACCGTCGACCGTGTTACAGACCTCCTATCTCCCTCTTATGTCTCCATCTTCCTCCTCGGTCGCGTCGGCGGCACTATCCAACAAGGAAAATACCGGCGAGTGCAAGTTACTGGGTCCATTTGCGATACTGGTACAAGGGGCGCTGGGAGCCCTTGCATTATCATCATTGGTGTACAAGAGATGGAGGGAGAGGCCGCAACGGCCACTCAAAGTTTGGTGGTTTGATGTCTCGAAGCAGGTGGTGGGATCGATCTTGCTGCACCTGGCAAATCTTGTCATGTCCCTCTTTTCCTCGGGACAAATAGAACCATACCTCGCAAAGACGGATGCACTCGCAACAACCCTCGGGGCGGCCACGACGACAGAGGCCTACCAGCCTAATCCGTGTTCTTTCTACCTTCTCAACCTGGCCATTGACACGACCCTTGGCATTCCGATTCTCATAGGCATCTTGAAGGTGCTCACGATAGTCGCCAGCTACACTTACCTGGCCAATCCTCCCGAATCCATCATGTCCGGCCATTATGGCACACCGCCCAAGGCGACGTGGTGGCTCAAGCAGTGCTTGATTTATTTCCTCGGTCTTCTTGGCATGAAGACTTGCGTCTTTATCATTTTCCAGCTCTGTCCATGGCTGGAACGCGTGGGGGACTGGGCGCTTCGCTGGACAGAAGGGAATGAAGCGATTCAGATTGCTTTTGTCATGCTCATTTTTCCCTTGATTATGAATGCACTGCAGTATTATATCATCGACACGTTCATCAAGGAGAAGAGTCCCAGGGACGAGCATGACCATGAAGAGGGTCATGACGACCGCGAGGAACACCATGGCTTACTGGCGGAAGAGAACGCAGACCATGGCGCCACTATTGAGGAGGACGAGGTTTGCAAGGGAGATGTTGTCGCCGGCTCGAAATCGAAGTTCCCTCTGGCGAGCGTGTCGTTTGATGCGGACAAAGATGATGATGTCGAGCCCCCTCCACAAGGTGAAGCCAGCAGTCTTGCAGACCATGCAGAGGAAGAGGCGGTGGAACATCGTCCTCGAGTCTGACTGTATTCCTTGACGTATCTACGTGCATGAATTGAAATTTTTACTCTCTGCCTTCTGAACTGGTCTGTTAGGTCTCGAATAAGGGAGTAGGTACGCCCCACCGCACTGGTCGAGTATATATGGATCGAACGTGTGTGTGTGGATGAGGGTTGCGTCTGGCTAAAGTATACTTTGGTCATTCTTGGCCTGGGGCCGATTGCAGTCATTCTGGGGCCCAAAAGTACAACGTTGTAAGTTCCTATTGTACATGTCGTAGTCGTAGTGGTTGTAGTGGTAGTAGAGCGCGTCGCAACATTCTTCTCGTCTTTGAGCGTGTGGAGGGTTTGGGGGTATCGGGAGAATAGGGCTGTTCCGCAGCTGCTAGCTCCATTTCTTGATCAGGATAGACACCAAGTGCCTCTAACACTACCTAGGTACCGCAGTAGCCTCTTGGCACTGGTCAAGCTGAGTGTTCCGAGTTTTGGAATCCACGAGGCAAGGAAGGAATCAGCTTGTAGTCAAGCAGAGGGCTCCCATCTTAGTAGACAGCAAATACACCCGATCAGCCGAGTGTGTCCAACCACCACCAACAGAGCTTGAAAAGTAAATAAGAGGCTGATCTTGTCAACGGCGTCGCGGTCACGGTATCATCTTCTCATAGCGCGAGGCTGTGGCGTCCAGCCAATGATGCCATGTCGATAACGACATCTCCGCCGCGAATGGCTCAATCGTCCTCGATGATGAGATTCGCTGCACAAATCCCGGCAGAGAATTGTTTCCTTGCCAAAGCCAACCCCATAACTCTTGAATAGCCTCGTCATCTGCCTTGGTCAATGGCTCTCAATGTGCTGACACGTGCTGGGTGCTGCCAATTGCAGGTCTAATGCTCGACTGGGAATGGCCTACACGACTCACCGGTTTCGGCTGCCCGCCCCCTTGGATCCTAAAGCCAACGACACGGGGAACGGCTCAGCGACTCCTGCTTCTGATGGTATCTCAGATACAAGCGCTCATCTCAAACTTGGCCTCGCGGCCTGCAATCGCTGTCGAAGACTGAAAAAGCGGTGCAGTAAGCAGCCTCCCCGGTGTGAGCTGTGCATTCATGCTGGCAAAAGATGCTCCCTGTCCAATGCAGACGCCCCATCAACGCCTAGGAGGGGGAATTCACAGCCAGGAAGAGAGTGGCCTGTCCGCTCGACTGATGGATATGGATACCCGTCGCCTCCAGACCTTTCCGCGATGGTATCTGGGCCTGAAGTCAGCCAGTCGACCGGGACCTCCACGGCAGACGAATCTTCATCACACCATTTTCAGCCAGGCGCGGTCATAGCCCACGAAACCGGGCAATATCTGCCTGTGAATGCCGATACGCTCTTTGTGGATGATAGCCAGGGCGGTCCTGGACAGAGATCTCAGCCTCATATCTGGAGAGAGATCATCTCTCACGGTACGCCAAGTTCTGACACAGGGTCGATGCTCGCGCAGCCCTCGTTCGTTGAAGCTGGCAATGACACGGGGCACATGGCGCAGCTGCATGCATACTTCCGTCACGTCGGCCGGGTTTACCCTTTCATTGATAAGAGCAAGCTTCTTCGCACGGCCCAGGCACTCTCTGGCCAGGACCTCAGAGACAGCAACGACCCGGAGGCGCGAATCTTATACCTCGTTAGGGCGATTGGCCGGACGACGTTGGAGCGTAAGAGTGGCGAGGCCCCAAAAGAAACCGCAGGAACCGAAATTCCGTATGCAGATATCCTGCAGCATTGCATGATGCATGAGAACGAACAGACGGTTCGGATTCTTGCATTACTGGCCATCCACTCGTTGTTTGATCCAAAGGGTATGCCAACAATCTCCATCGTCCGAATTCTAACGCAGCAAGCTATGACGCTCGGCCTCACGAAGACTTCCACTCAGGAAGACGCGCTGTCGCCACAGGATGTTGAACTACGCCATCGCCTGTTCTGGAGCATCTTTGTTCTCGACCGCATGACAGCCTTTTCACTTGGTCAGCCAGCTGGACTCGTGACGTCCGACACTGATGTCCCATTCCCAACATTGACTGTCTCGGAATTTGCGTCGCCTGAAAGAGCCAACTACGCCTACATGCTGCAAGTCAGTCGCCACGTTATCCAGCTGCGAACTCTGGAGAGCCAAATATTGGCGCAAGTCCACTTGAGAAGCCGTTCCGACGTGAGTGCCCTGGCTGCATTAGACCGCGCCGCCATCATATCTCGACTCCGCTTAGAAATCGCCAACTGGTACGGCAACGGTTGCTTGATTTCACTGCCGGAAGAAGATAACATTCCCATCCACAACTCCATCACGTGGCTCAATGCGAGATACTACCATCTCCTGCTGATTCTGTACTACCCGTGCCACTTCAATTCAGGGGCGAGCTACGTCTCCAAGATCGAGTATTTCGATTTCCTCCGGAAACACGTCCAATATAACAAGGTATTGCTTGCAGATGGTCAGCTCCCGCTCAACGCCATAACGCTGTGCCGGCTGATGCCTGTGTGCTTGGTCCTTCTATATTGCTACGACCTTTCGACAGCGGAAGACATTCTTGATTCTATCCACCTGCTGGAAGCCTTTCCTGTTGCATGGAGCAAAGCTCATCATGCAGCACGGACAATGCGGGAATACAAGTCACTCATCTCAAACAGCGCGGGCGCGTCAACAAGCAGCTTACCGTTCTCCCAGCAACCGGCCGACCTTCGACTCTCCGACCATCAGACAAGGTTGCAATGCCTGAAAAGGGACCTTGTCGCTGTTTGTCGTGATCTTCTGGGTAAAAGCACTTGTTATCAGTATGTCGACTGGGATATTGGGCCAAAATCGATTGAGTTCTCGAGCCACGGTGTGCAGTCTAAGGACGCCATTCATTCCCGATCGACCGCAACCCGACCAGCAATGCTCCAACCGAGCTACGTCGACCTTGGATTTCTGTACTGACCGAGTGCGCTGATAAGTGTTGTGCTTCTGGCCCAAGCATTGATCCCAACACAAGAAAGCCGAAAGTTGTTCAGCATCAAGCCAATCCCGAATTAACTCGTCATTTTCAGATGCTGCCGTATCTCTGCTATGACTGCCGCATTCTGCTCCAGATGGACGTTGTGATTTGCATTCTGGAAAACCCTCAAACGAGCCCCAGGAATGTGTGATGCTATGAACTCGGATTCTGCTGGCGGACAGATCCAGTCCTGCTCACCCACAATCACCAACGTTTTGGCGGTGATCTTGTCTAACGAGTCTCGGTAGTCGAAAAACTTTTCGGATTTCGAGTACAGATCATCTGACGGGGGAAAAATCAGTGGTGTATGAGACTAAAGAGTGGACAAACTCACTGTGCGCTTCCGCGGAGAACTTTGTCTCTAGGCTCTTCCTCAGAGCTCGGTCAGGATCAAAGGCCTCGCTGTACAATGGTGCCGCCGCGTGCATGACCAGTTGGAATTCGAGATCACTCTCGAACCGATCGAAGATCTTGTTTCGCAGCATGTCCACTGAGAGACTTGGAGCCTTGTGCAATCTCTGCTCAAGGACTTTAATTGCCCTTTCCTCATCTGAAACTCATTAGCCAAACCCTCCGCAACGTGTGATAGAGGGCCCTAAACGCCACATCAGAAAGCGTGACCTACGGTGATGCGAGGGCGCCGTTCCACGCAGGATGAGATGAGAAATGTGCGATGCATGTTTGATGGCATATTGCTGGGCTAGGTACCCGCCAAAGCTACCACCACATATGATGACCCGACCATCAGGTCTGGCGAAATGTCGTCGCAACCCTTCAATGTCTTGCACGATCTGGTCGAACGTGTACGGCCTTGTGTGGGAGCTCTGGCCGTGGCCGCGGAAGTCGAAAGACAGGACACGAAAGGCGTCGGCCAGCGGCGAGTAGGCCGTAAAGTCGGATTTGTGGTCGCCTGAAATGGTGATTAGATCAATGCAATGATTCAGTCCTCCGCCTTCCACGACCTGTAGGGTTGGATTTGCTTACCGAACCCTCGGCCGCCGTGGAGTGTAATTATCAAAGGCGCATTCTCGACGCCCACTAGACGGTATGCCAACCGTGCACCGTTGATCTCTATGAATTCCACCATAGTGTTGAGCTTGTATGGAACGATCAGTGGGCGGCGGGATATCAGCAGGGTCCTGTCGCATTTGAGAGCGCCGGGGACGAAAAGCCACGAGCACAGGACTCTGGGAGATGCCTCATATACGGGGACATATCTCATGATATTGCATTATCACCCCGCTGCCCCGTCCAGGGCCTGGACCTGGAGACTATGTGCGGTGCCTCGCCCGGGCGGATCCACTCCTGGATGTCGAACTTGAAGCACTATGTGGCGTTGCTTGTCTTTGACTGGCTGTACAACATTGTATATCAGAATTCACCGGGCCCCAGAGGGGGGGCGCCATCCAAGTGACCGGCATTGGGCGGACGCATGAGCGGCCCCACAAAGGCCAAGAATCTCCTGAACAAGGTTAGTCTGCCCGATCTTGTCTGCCGCTCCCGACGTTGCGGTGACTCCAGGGTTGGTTTTTTTTTCTTACACCATGGAAGACCGACCTCGTCGCGCGTCGCTCGCGTGCTTTGCAGGGTGTATGATGTGATTGAGCAAAGACGAATACTGTGATAAGAGACCTCGAGATGGACTCCTATAAGACTCTTCCATCCCAGCAGGATGGGAGAAGAAGAAGATAAAAGCCCTTTCTGGAGCCAGCCCCAGAGACAAAGCAGACATCAAACACGACTATACCAACATATTGTACACACTGGGAATATTTCGATCGAACCAGGACAGTGATCGCAGATGTCGAAACCGGCAGGATCCGAAGACGGGCGGCCGGGCGAGTCGATCGACTTGACGCCGCAAGGCTCAGTGCACAAAAATGACGGCCATGGGCTGACCTCGACCAAGACGGCGATGCTCATCGCGACGACCAGCGAGCCCGTGCCAGCACTTGTTGGGGGCAAAGCGACAACGACGATGCCGGCGCGAGGCTGGTTTCACTGGCACGAACCGGGCGCGTCGCGCGAGGAGAAGAAGCTAATTCTGAAACTGGACTTTTTCCTCCTGACGTACAGCTGCCTCTCGTTTTTCATCAAGCAGCTGGACGGGAATAACGTGTCGAACGCGTACGTGTCGGGGATGAAAGAAGACCTGGGGTTTGGGCCGGGCAACGAGCTCAGCTGGATGAACACGTACTTCAACATCGGGTCCATCATCGGCGGGCCCGTGTCGAATTTGACGCTGACCATGGTCCGGCCGCGGTACTGGCTGCCGGCATGCCTGATCATCTGGTCGCTGTTCGTCTTGTTCCTGTACAAATGCGAGACGGCCGGCCAGTTCTACGCGCTGCGCTTCTGCATCGGATTCATGGAATCGAGCACGTGGCCGGGGATCCAGTATGTTCTGGGCTGCTGGTACCGCAAATCCGAGCTGGCGCGCCGGAGCGCCTTGTTCGTGGTGTCGGGCGTTTTTGGCCAGATGTTCTCCGGGTACCTGCAGGCGGCGCTGTTCAGTGGCATGGAAGGCAAGGGCGGGATGCCGGCGTGGCGATGGCTGTTCATCTTCGACTTTATCCTGGCCATCCCCGTGGCCATCTATGGCTTCTTCTTCTTCCCCGACACGCCCGAGACCACGACGGCGTTCTACCTGACCGACTGGGAAAAGAAGCGGGCGGTGGAGCGCATTGCCGACGAGGGCCGCACGCCCGCCGGCAAACTGGATTGGACCGTGCTCAAGCGCATCGCCCTGTCCTGGCAGACCTATGCGTTCCCCTTGGCCTATGCCTTCTGGGCCTTGACCTGTGGCAGCTACGTGCTGCAGTATTTTGGCATCTGGCTCAAGGCTCAGAAGATCTACTCGGTCCCGCAAATCAACAATATCCCCACCAGCATGGGCGCCGTCAATGCCGTCTTCATGATCGGCACGGGCTATGTCTCGGACAAATTGGGCAAAAGGTCCCCTGTTTGTTTTGTGGTCGGTTGTCTCTTGACTTTTTGTTACGTCGTCCAGACCGTGGCCGCCAGTGACACCGGCGTCCCGCGCGCCCTGAGAATGGCCGTCTTCGTCCTCACGGGCTGTTATGGCTGCTACACCCCGCTCCTGGCCGGCTGGTGCAATGGTTCCTGCGGAGGCGATCAGCAGCTCCGCGCTTTCGTCCTCGCTTTCATGGTCAGTCTGGGCCAGGCCGTCGTCATCCCTTTCCAGCAGTATCAAATGCCCAGTGGCCAGGCGCCCGATTTCAAAAAGACCCATGGCTGGCCCAGTTGTCTGGCTTGGGTGGTTGTCTTGACTTTATTCACGGGCTTTGGCGTTAGTTTGATCCAAAGGATCTTTGATGGCAAGAATGCCAGGCCTGCTAGGACAAAGAGTGCCGATCTCCATCTCCCTGAAGATGCTTGACTTGAAACCGTTTGAGGTTGCTATGTACATATGTTGATTTTCGGATGAATTTTGTGCAGAGAGCTTTGCAGTGGGCGGGGAGTTAATAGTTATTGCAGTTTATGATAGTCGCAACATGGAGCATCCATCTGATTTACGAGTACAGTATACATTTCGTTCTAAGTCGCCGAGTGTCGTGTGACTCGTGTCACGGTGTGCAATTGGTCGCACCCAAATCGTGGGTCTAGATAAGAACTTACCCTCTTTGCGAAAGTATGCGTATATCCAGTGGACGGTCCACCTCAAAACACAAACAGTTTACAGGGATGATGATCCCTAGACTCGTTGCTCGAGCTAGTATCCTCAAGTCCTGATCCAATCGTCCAAGTCGTGAGATATGCACGGTTGAACAGACACCTGTGGGAACTTGAAGCTTCTTGAACGCAGACGCCTAGAACTTCGAAGGGGTAAACAAGTTTGTTCCGAAACTCAAGATACCGACAAGTTTTCAAAAGGTACTGCGGTAGCGTAGCATAGCGATGAGACCCCTCCGATTGTCAATGCGATCAACTTGAACTCACGACAAGTGAGTGGTGGTCTGGTCCCGATTCTCATTGTCACCTATTCTATACACAAACATGACCAGCTTCTCTTCTTTGGTCACACCACAGGCATCCAATCCACCTACGAGTCGGACGGTGTCCCCCAGCCTCCACCTCCAGGAGTATTGATCTGCATTCTCTCGCCCGGCTTCAAATGGACAATAGCCTGGCCACCGAGATTGATCTTGTCCATTGTGCCCTCATCGTTCCATCTAAAGACATAGTTCTTCCCAATGCTACCCGGCTCGCCGCCATCCATACCATATGGCGGAAAGACCCGTCTCTCACTCAAGATGGAGAACTTGAGCGGCAATCTGGCCTCGATCTCGCGCGTGATGCCATCACCACCATTCCATTTCCCTCGGCCACCTGTGCCGCGATTGATTTCGTACCGACGTACAATGACCGGGGTACGCTTCTCGATGACCTCTGCGTCGGTGATTTTAGTATTGGTCGAATGTGCCTGCGTGGCGTGTTCGCCGTGCCAGCCCGGCCCGGCACCGGTGCCGCCGCCAATGGCCTCGCCGTAGTTCCAACCGGGTTCGATTTTGCCGGTTTCCGGATTGCGGCCGCCCATGCCCCAGCCGAAGGAACTGGCGCAGCCCTGGAACGCCGCGACGCAGCGGTACGCGCGCAGAATGACGTCGATGACGCGCTGGCTGGCGATGGTGCTTCCGCAGATGGCGACCGATGGGTTCGGGTTGAGGATCGAGCCCTTGGGCAGGCGGATCTCAATGGGCGTGAGACAGCCTTGGTTCAGTGGCATGTCCACGTCAATCAGACAGCGGATCGTGTATATGACGGCCGAATATGTGATCGAGATCGGACAGTTGATGTTGGCCCAGCATTGCGGCCCGCTGCCGGCGAAATCGTAGACTGCTGATCCGGTCGCTGGGTCCACTGTGATATGGAGTTTCAGTTCGGTGCCGTTGTCGTAGCAGTCCGTCGCTGAGAGTCCCTCGGGATGCTTCTTGGCTAGGTTTCTGAAGAAGTCGCGCACCGCGTATTCCGCGTTCTTCTGGATCCCCCGCATGTATCGGTGTACTACGGGCAGGGTGAACTCCTCGCACAGTTTGAGCAGGAGGTTGATTCCACGTTGGTTGGCTGATGTTTGGGCTTTCAGGTCCGATATGTTGTCGGCGATCCGCCTTGTGGGGCTGCAGCCGGGGAAGCTGCCTGCTAACGCAAACGCCTCGCGCACTTCGTCTTCGAGGAATCGTCCGCCGCTCACGATCTTCATCGATTTCACGTTCAGTCCTTCTTCCCATAGTTCTTTCGAGTCTGGCATCATGGATGTGATCCCCTTTCCACCTAATTAGGTACAAATGACAGTCAGTCAGAATAGATCCTCTGTGATACAATACGTGGGACAAAACTTACCAATGTCGGTATGGTGCCCTCTGCTGGCGGTGTAGAAGGCGATTTCACCGTCAACAAAGACCGGAGTCACGACAGTGATGTCGGGAAGATGCGTCCCGCCCCATTCCGGGTGGTTGGTGAGCAGAACATCGCCGGGCTGCAGTTTCCCGAGCCACAGTCGGTGCTGCGATTGAATGGCCATCTGCATGCTTCCAAGGTGGATGGGGATGTGTGGTGCGTTGGCCACCAGTTGTCCGTCGGCGGAAAAGATGGCACACGAGAAATCTAGTCTCTCCCGAATGCTGGTGGAGATGGCCGTTCTCTGCAGCGTATTGCCCATTTGCTCGGCTATCGACATGAACCGGTGGGCAAAGACCGACAGCTGTATGGGACTGTATTCGTCCTCGTCCACTCCTCCTCCACTACTCATCTTTTTTTGCGGAATTGCTGCCTCTGCCTCATCCACCCTTTCAATCACCACATGATTCGAGAGGAAGTAGCTGCTGAACTGAGGTTCGACGAATATCGTCTGGGTTTCATCGAGAATCAGCGCCGGCCCGTGCACAACGCTGCCTTTTGCCACATTGGAGAGACGGAAGATACTGGCCTCCGTCCAGTGGCCGTTCACATAGATTTTTCGTCGCTCTTTGGTTGTGGCCTGCTTCGGATGCTCTTTGATCCGGTCGAGCTCTTCGGTGGGAGGGATCGTCTTGCCAACAGTGTCAGCCCCGGCGCTTCCCGTGCCTCGGACTTGGATGGCATCGATGACGATTCTACGGCCGCTAAGAACGAATGAAAATTCCCGCAGGTGTTCGGCAGCAAAGGCCTTGCCATAGTCCTCGTCATCAGGCCTGGAGATGGAGAGATTGGTGTCGGTTCCAAAATACCGCAAACTTAGGCGTTCATCGAACTGTAGAGAATCCTTCTGGGCCCCTTGCGCCACAAGTTCTTCTTGAACCGTCTGTCTCAGTTTCTCGAGACGTCGTCGGATCTCCGGCAGCTCTTCGAGTGTGAAGTCTCCGGCATAAGGATCTGATCGATCGGCTTGAAGCTGGGCCTGAGAGATCCCGTACGCCGACAAGAGCGAGGACCATTTATGGATCAAGATCCGCCTGATCCCCAGTTTATCTGCAATGGCGCATGCGTGCTGACCGCCGGCGCCTCCAAAACTGACGAGATTGTGGTTTTCGGGTGCGTAGCCCCTGGCCTCTGTTGCATTCCGAATCGGCCTGCTCATGGTTTCATTGGCCACGTCGAGAAATCCGAGCGCAACCTCTTCCGGGGTCAGGTTCTTCGAGGTCTGAGCGTTGAAGTCCTTCGTGATATCTTCAAATTTCCGGGCCACGATTTCATAATCCAGCGGTTGGTTGGAATCCGGGCCAAAAATTGCCGGAAATGAGGACATGTCCAACCTCCCCAGAAACAGATTGGCGTCCGTCACCGTCAAAGGACCTCCGTTTCGGTAACTTGCCGGGCCGGGATACGCCCCAGCACTCTCGGGGCCTACGACCAGCAGGCCATTCCGGGCAAACAAGATGGAACCGCCTCCAGCAGCAACGGTCTGGATGTTCAGCATCGGGACCGTGATTATGTAATTGGACAGCCGCGTCTCGGTCACATAGTCATATGTGCCGTCGAATCGAGACACGTCTGTGCTCGTTCCGCCCATGTCGAATCCAATCAGTGCCGTCCCTTCTCGGGCATCATAACAGGACTTGGCCACGCCAACCACACCACCGGCCGGTCCACTGAGCAGGGCCTCGTTGCCTCCGAACTTTTGAGCCTGTTTCAGCCCTCCATCCGAACACATAAACTCGAACCGGCGCGGAAGCACGTCGAATCCGGCTTCGACCTTTTCGATATATTTTCGAACGACCGGATATAGATACGCTTCGGAGCAAGCGGAAGCGCTTCTGCGGAGGTACTTGATACTCGGGCTCGTGGCGCTTGATGTCGTGACATAGTCGAACCCCAGCTCCTTGGCCATGGACGCGACGAGATTCTCGTGGTCGGGGTACAGATATGAGTGCAAAAAAGACACGGCTATCGAGGTATACCCTTGGCTTCGAAGCGCCTGTAGTTGGCTTCGGACTTTGTTCTCATCGATCCGTTGGAGGACCCGGATGATCTCGCCGCTCTGGGTCCGCACTAGATCTGGATCGGTAGTGATAGTCTCTGCTTTCTTGTTCATGGGAAAAGGGTTCAGGTCGTAGTCTTCAATGGTGATTCTCTCGTCCACTTCGACCACGGTGTGGTGCAAGGCTTTGGCCTTTTCCACCTTCAAAGCAAAGATCTTGGGCCGGGTTTGATCCCCAATCACACAGACGTCCTTGAAACCTGTGCAGCAGAACAGAAATCATCAAAAGGTGGCCTCGGAGTTTGTGGTGCCTGTCGCGTACAGTACCTTTTGTCGTGAGGAGCGCAAACTTTTCGCCCTTATTCTCAAGAAGCGCATTTGTGGCAATCGTGGTGCCTATCCGGCACGATGCTGGATTTGCCGGAAACGGCATCAGCTTTGATCTTGCACTTGAGTCGAAACTGTGGGCGGCACGTACCGATTCTAGAGCCATCTAATCTGGTTCCACGAGGGATAGGTCTCTCTTCCACGATCTCGAGAACTTGCCGGATGGCTTCACTCGGGGCATCCTCATAGTTGTGCGGATCTTCGGAGAGCAGCTTGAAGATAATATCGTTCCGACCGTGGACCTTGGCTATAACATCACAGAAGGTCCCGCCCCGGTCTATGGCAATGTCGATGTCGGGTCGGTGGCCATTTTCGACTCGGGAAATCGCGCAGTGTTCACGGCCGCTCGGCACATCTTCGATCAGGGGTGCCATGCCGTTGTTACAACATGAAGACTGAGAAATGCCATCAGGACAATCCGTATAAGCAAAAAATACATCTTATATTCTGAACGCCCGTCCAGTTTTGATGTCGCGATGTCGCCATGTGCTGGCGCCGCTCTTGATAGGCTGGCTGACGTGGAGTGAGAGTGGAGCAGCAGGGTCCGCGACTCGATGAAACTCCGACATTTATTTCCATTTCGGGCGCCACCGTTGGCCAGGGGTGGCGAATGAGATGGGCCGATTGAAAAGGATGGCCAATAGAGTTCTTGCACTAGTGGGTCGACTTCTCGTTGAAAAATACGACCACTGCAGTGGACCGACCGCATCGTCTCTCAACCGACCATGGATATCCAGTTTGGACCACAAAGATAACTGCGAGATAATGCTGGCAAGATCCTGACGAGGCACGGAAGCATGGGATGCAACACGCGTGCCGACGAGAGAAAATGCGCCGCCAACAGCGCGGAGGATTTGTGACATGACTAGTGCCGCAGTACTTGCATTCTTTCCCACTGCCCAGTACGTGATCCCCAGGCCGATGAGACGGATGGAAAGCCCGGGAGTTGCAGAACCTTGTAGCGGTGGAAGACGCGGTGATACAGTCCCGCAAGAAAGCCAAACAGCGTTGGCGCGACAGTGGTGATGACGACGAAATTCCGCCAGTTACAGTTGCTCCAGGGTTTGATCACATACACACATACACCCAGGTAGTATGGTACGTTGAGCGGAGGGTCCCGCTCGTCATGTGGAAGGTGCGATGATCACGGAGCAAATGAAGTCTTGTTGTGCCAGACACGCTTGTTGAAAAGAGGAAAATGCGCCTGTTTCGTCTCCCAGAAGATGAAGGTTCCCAGTATCACACAGCCGCACACGAGCATCTATAAATAGTCAGGACCCTCCCCAAGAATAAGTAGAGCTTGGACCGTCGCCCGCGTGCTGATGAGAGAGAGTGCCAACTTACAGCGATCATTGACGGGTTCGCCTTTTCAGCTCGAACATCAAGTGCAAGACTCAAAGGCAGTAAGATCGATGCGAATGCCATGGCAAGTAATAGTAGACCAATCATATCGGTCTCATCCAGAAGACGTCCAAAGGAAGCGAGTCGATCAGCCAAATTCGGAGATCATGGATTCGTCATCACGACGATATTGATACCGGCTTTGCAACGAACACCCTCAGTTCCAGGTGCGAAGTGACCTTTACCTTGGGCTTTGATGGCTAAGCCAATCGCCTGAGCTCTGAGAGTTCTCAGGGAACGGCAAAGGCAGAAGGGGATAAAGGAACATGAGGGCAGGAATCTTTTCTCAAGGTGGGGCAAATGAGAGTCCAGCGTCAGGAAATCAAATCGCCGACCGTTCATCAGGGCTGGGTTGTTGGTCGGCAACGAGACACTCACTTATGTTGGAAACTTGAACCCACAGTCACTCCTTATGAATGCACTGTTTTTGTTCGAGTATCATGAAGCCTTTTGAGAAACGCAGCGTAGGAGCTTGGGCTTCGGGTGGGTTTGTTCAAGACGCAAAGTATGGTTGATAGATAGCTCAGGCGCGAATACAACATGTATGTTGACTCACGAAATTGCTCCTCCCGTCTATGAGCCCATCTCTCCTCCGGACATACAGCTTTGGCATTTGTAGTGCTTGGAGTTTCCAAGGTCTCTTCAGCCCGGTCCGACCCGATCTGCGTCCTCAAATCATGGCTTTACGCCACTGCTAAGACCTGCAACGGAGCCTGAGGAGTGATCATTCGGAGCGATTCTTCGGAGCTAGGCTGTCTGGGGGTCTGCTCTGGAGATGCAGATCAGGAACCCGCAAGTGCAATTGAAGTTAATCAGTGGAAGTGGGCTTTTACGGAACTGCCAAAGTCTGGAGAAGAGGGGTATCACGTGATGCCGTTTTCGGGTTATGGTTGTTCCATGTCGCCGCGCCGCCCTTCGAGTTTATCTTGTCTGTATGACCCTCGCGGGTTACTTGACAATCTAGCTGATAGACCTTAATGCAAGCATCATATCCATGCTATCCCAAGGTATGCACTGTGTACAATGTCAGTTCTCTGTCGACCCTCAACCGCAACTTGAAGGTGATACAATCCGTTGGGGACCCGGATGACGTGCCCAGATTGGCTCCGACCTGGACACATCACCTGCCCAGAAGTCTTACATAATGGCCCCGATGCTAACCGGCCCCGGCGGCGAGGACAACGGCGGGCGGCGGCGCTGATAGGATCTGGACTCGTACCTGGGGCAACTGGGATGGATTTAGCAGAACACGGTGCCTGAGACAGTTGAGTCTAGTGGCACGGCGATCCAATTGCGGGGGATCAAGACCATGTTCTCGCGTAAGAAGTGCCTGAAGCATCTCGCCATTGCAACCATGTGATGCAAGTTGCGGAAAAGTTTGCGCAAAGCGTCTTGTCAAGTCGGCGAAGCAATAATAAAAAGAGCAAATAAAGAGCCCAGGAGACGTTGCTGCGGACACACGTGGAATTCCATGGAGCCACGCTGACCGCAAGGAATCACTTTCTCCTTTGGTGCCCCGCGAGGTCAATTGCGAGTTCACGCTATATATCTAAGTCCAGCCGCTGTAGTCAGATACGGGCTTATCGCGTATACTTGCTGCCAGTGTGTACATTGTACAGTACTACCATCTGTCTGATGTGAGCCAACTTGCACGAGTTGGTCTCCCTGCGCCTTTCACTGCCACCGCTGCTTTTGACACCAGATCAGGCGATAGCCAGCCTGTTACTCTCTTTTCGAACGTCGTATCAACTCGACTTTCGCTACCTCACCGCCCCTCTGTCACTCTCTACCCTTTCGCGACGACGAGTCCGTACCGTATCTCCAACATGGACTCTCCGGCAACGAACGGCGAACAGCCCCTGAATCCGGCCAAGCACAAGCTCATTGAGCAAACCATCAGGACTCCGGGGAGACAGCCGTCGCCGCAGCCTACATTGCTGGGAGTGCCAGGTGCCTCCAGCTCCAATCAGTCGCTGCACCGGATCCTTTCTGACCACAGTTCTGGCTATGTCGCCCCTAAGTTTGAGGGCAAGAAAGCCCAGATGGAGGAAGGTAAGAGATACTGGGTGACCCACGGCAGAGGACATATTCTGACCTCGTTGCAGTCATGGACCTCATTGAAGAGAAAGGCTTCCTGCCCCCTGAATTCATAGCTTCCGAGACCGAGTGGTTCTACAATGCCCTTGGCATTGACGACATGTACTTCGCAACCGAGACGGTCGAAGCAGTCGCGAGCAACATCCTTTCGCTGTACGCAGCAAAATTGGCGGCATATGCTCGAGATGATAAAAAGTTGGAAATCAGAGTCGCCAAAGAGGCGGCTGACCACGCCGTGTACATTGATACAAGCAAGCCCGGGCTCAGCAATATTGGGGGCCCGGGTTACGAGCAAAGGATCGACGAGAAGTACATCGACGGATCCACGCCGAGCAAAAGCTACCGCGTCGAGTCCTTCCGCTCTACCAACGCCCTCCCCGAGAATCCCGATGAGTCGCTACGCTGCTACTTCGTATACCAATGTCAATTCCAGAATTCCAACCCGGGACCGGACGAGACCGATCTCGAAGTTATCGGCGAGAAGAGATTCTTGCAAAAAGCCACCCAAAAGACCAAAGAGATCTACCAAGAGATCATCACCTATGCTGTGCAAAGAACCGGCCCAGTCATAGAAATGTTCGAGATGGAAGGCACACGCGAGAAGAGGCTGGTGATCGCATATCGACAAGGCTCGGCCCTGGGCGTGTTCAGTGCCCTGTCAGATCTCTACCATTACTACGGAATCACCAGCTCAAGAAAGTATGTCGAGCAGTTCTCCAACGGCATTACAGTCATCTCTCTCTACCTCAAGCCCGCCACCAACGACATTGCAAAGTCTCGATACCCGCCGATCGAGGCTTCGATCCACCAAATCATCAAGGAGGTCTCATTATTGTTCTGCATTCCCCAGAACAAGCTGCAAGGGCAATTTGCAAGCGGCAACCTGAGCTTGCAGGAAAGTATTTACGCTCATTGCGTGCATATCTTCGTCCAACAATTCCTCAACCGCCTGGGATCTGAATATGCCTCACTGGTGGCCGCGTTGAAAGGAGACAGTAACACGAATGCAGAGTTACTTGCCAAGATCAAGAAGAGACTCCGCGAGGAGACTTTCACGGCCGACTATATCCTCGAGATCATCAACAAATATCCCGATTTGATCCGCTCCCTATACCTCTCATTTGCCAACACACATTATGTCCAGACCAGAGGTGACGAGGATGATTTTATCCCGACCCTCAGCTACCTGCGCTTGAATGTGGAACAGGTGCTTGACGACAAGAGTCTGGCCGAGATGATTTCCCAGACTGTGACCAACCAGCATGATGAAATGGTCATGCAATACTTCCTCACGTTCAACCGAGCCGTCCTGAAGACCAACTTTTACACCCCGACGAAAGTTGCCCTCAGTTTCAGACTCAAGCCCAGCACTGACTTCCTACCCGAGCATGAATACCCGCAACCGTTGTATGGCATGTTTTTGGTCATCGGCTCCGAGTTCCGAGGCTTCCATCTGCGGTTCCGTGATATCGCCCGTGGTGGCATCCGAATCGTCAAGTCCCGTAACAAGGAACTTTACGCCATCAATGCCCGAACGCAGTTCGACGAGAACTACAACCTTGCCAACACGCAACAGAGGAAGAACAAGGATATCCCCGAAGGCGGATCCAAGGGCGTGATCTTACTTGATTTCAACCATCAAGATAAGGGCCGGGTCGCCTTTGAGAAGTACATCGATAGTATCATGGACCTTCTCTTGCCTCCAACCAGCCCGGGCATCAAAGACCCGATCGTTGATCTTTACGGACAGGAAGAGATCCTTTTCATGGGCCCCGACGAGAACACTGCGGATCTTGTTGACTGGGCAACAGAACACGCGCGTAACCGGGGAGCACCTTGGTGGAAGTCATTTTTCACGGGCAAGAGTCCGAAATTGGGTGGCATCCCGCACGACAAGTACGGAATGACCACATTGTCCGTTCGTGAATACGTCCTGGGCATCTACCGCAAGTTGAACCTTGATCCCAGCAAGATCAGGAAGCTCCAGACCGGCGGTCCCGACGGAGACTTGGGCTCGAATGAAATCCTGCTCAGCAACGAGAAATACATTGCCATTGTTGACGGGTCTGGTGTCCTGTTCGATCCCAACGGCTTGGACCGGGACGAGCTGATCCGTCTAGCCAAGAAGCGGGTGATGATTCAAGAGTACGACATGTCCAAGCTCTCATCGGAAGGATATAGAGTGTTGGTTGACGAGTCGAACATCACATTGCCGAGCGGTGAGAAAGTGCACAACGGCATGACGTTCCGCAACACTTTCCACCTGCGCGACGGCACATCATACGACCTGTTCGTGCCCTGTGGCGGCCGACCCGAGTCGATCGACCTGTCCACGACAAGCAAGCTCATCGCCAACGGCAAATCTACGATTCCGTACATTGTCGAAGGAGCCAACCTGTTCATCACGCAAGACGCCAAACTCCGCCTCGAAAAGGCCGGCTGTATCATCTACAAGGACGCCTCGGCCAACAAGGGCGGCGTGACTTCGTCCTCGCTCGAAGTTCTGGCCAGTTTGTCTTTCGATGACCAAGGGTTCATTGAGAACATGTGTGTCCATGCCGACGGCACAATCCCGGACTTCTACAAGGCCTACGTCAAGGAGGTCCAAGAAACCATCCAACGCAATGCCCGACTCGAATTCGAGGCCATCTGGCGCGAACATCACAAGACGGGTATTCCCCGCTCCCGACTTTCCGACCAGCTCTCGTTGGCCATTACAAAACTCGATGAGGAGCTTCAAAATTATAATGATTTGTGGGACAATTTGCCTCTGCGCATCGCGGTCTTCAAGGAAGCCCTCCCCAAGACCCTGCAGAGCAAGATCGGCATCGATAAGATCCTCCAGCGCGTGCCGGAGAAATACCTCAAGGCCATCTTTGGCAGTTATTTGGCCAGTCGCTTCGTCTATGAGTACGGGCCTAGCCCGAGTCAGTTTGCTTTCTTTGATTTCATGAGGAAGAGGCTTGCTGGCGCTATTACAAATGGGCAGTAAAGAACATGCATCGGTAGCAGACCTAGGTCTGGAAAATGAAGGAATGTTCTGGGGGACAGAGAAGAGAAGAGCAACTCACCCGCAATGATTGATACATGGATTTGAAATTAAAAGTTGAACTAATTTTGATGTTGATGTGATGCACTTGATGTTGAAGATGGAGTACTGTACAAGCTGAGCCAACCTCAGTTTGTGCACCTCTTACAGTATCTACCTTGGTAGGTGATGTTGATGGACAAGACGACAACTCTAGCCGGAAATAAAAACTTAAGTTTGGGGCAAGATAGAAATCGACCTTTTTATGAGAGCTCAACCTCGCTGACTGATTGCACCTGAAAACGCCTAAATGAAGCGTGATCCAGTACACGCCATGCAAAACCTGACCAGTCCAAAACTAGTACAATGTGTTGCGTAGAATAGTGCACAAGGTAGCTGTATCTGCGACTGATACTTTTGATGCCAGTGTGATGAACCATTGGGATGAAGTCAGTTGCTTCCATCGCCGTCACTGTTCTGAGAAACACCGCCTCCTTCACCTCCCTCACCTCTAGTCCAATCGTTCGAGATCATCTGGGGACCCGCGCCCGCCAGCTTTTCCATCTCCTTCTTCCGCTTCTCCCTCTCCTTGCGTTTGACTTTCTTCTCCCGATTGCGCCGGGTCCGTTTTTCCTTCTCAGTCAACTCGGCCACCTGGGCCTGAGCCGCAAATTCGGCCTTTTTCGCCAGTCGACGACGGAGCACGATCCGGCGTTTCTTGCCTGGTTTTGATTTTGATTTCGATTTCACTGTTGAGCCATCAACATTGACGGTGACCTTGCCAGGGTCGTCATTAGACTGGGACGACGACTTCTTGGTCCGATCCGCCGCCTTCTTCACATGAATGACTCGCCATGGCAGCGAGGTTCCAGGCCATTTTGTCGCTTTTGCACGGACCAAGATGTCGTTGGTCGAGAGAGCGGCCTCGGTATACTGCCGTCGTAAAATCTGGATGGTTTCCTGTGGAAGAGAGGCCGTGAAGTAGTATGTTTCGGGACGACTGGGGTTGATGAAATGCGCTTTGTCCAGGGATAGGGATAGCGACAACCCCTCGGGTACTGGGGATGGCGTTCGGGAGAGGCGGATGGTTGGTTTGGTGGTGGTAGTAGTAGTAGTGGTGGTAGTGGTTGAGGGCTGTTGGCCGGTTTTGGGTTTGGATGATGTCGTGAATAGGCGGAATTGGTATTCCTGTTCCTCTTCTTCGTCATGCTGTTCCGGAGTCTGATTTCGATTATTAGGAGCTTCTCCGGCTTCAACTATTTCATATTCAAAGCCATAGTTTGGAACAGGAACGACAGCATCAGTGTCAGCATCGCTTTGGGCCGGCGAACCGGCTCTAGAGCCTGTCTCGGAGCCAGCTTGACTTTGACTGTCGTCGTCGACCTGGAAGAGTTCTGATCTCTTGATTCTTTTTTTCGGAAAAGGGATAAAATCAGTCTGGGTCTATTTCTTGGGACCGGGACAGTGGCAGGCTTACCTTTTCGCGTTGGGGACGTGGAACATCTTGCTTGGTCTGTCTGCTTGATCGTGTGCCAGTGGGTTGTGCGAATCCCCTCCTTGTATTTCACCAGATGTTCTCCGAGCCAGCCTATAGAGTCTTGATTGATTGATTGATTGCTTGCTCTTTCGAGGCGGCAAGGGTCTAATTCGTTTCGGCCGTGGTTTGTTGGAAGGATTCGATTGAATTTGCGGGGGAAAATGTGAGTTCGTACCTAGGAGGTATTTACGGAACTTTTTATTTATCGAGTTGTAGGTGTACTGCGGGAGCCAAACCTCACCCCCCGGTTCCCATCCATACCTACTACCAATGCAACTCTCGTACAATGTACTTCCCTACGACTTCTACCCTTCAAGATGCTGTATAGTTCTGACGAGATTGTCAACCAAACACTACGGCGATGGACAGGCTTTTACGTCCATCTACTAAGGCGTGCACCACCGCGATGCTCGACTGACTGCACAGCTGTGCGTCGCGGCTGAGATCCCGGACGCCTATGCAAGCCATGACAAGAAACACCAAGCCGCGCCGCTGTGGCTGCCCGCTAAAAGTACCAAGCAGAAGCAGTCCCTGTCCCCTGTGAGCCCGGTCGAGTCACCCAAAAAGAGGCGCAGCCTTGTAGGACAGGATGCGGGAGTTCTCGTCCTGTCCGCTCCCCTGGCTCGTTACAGACCTCTTCTATCACCTGCGGCGCAACGGCACGCATCCTTTTGCAGAAACTCAGAAATCACCGTGTCACCAACAGAATTGGTTTCTCGCCACTACTAGGACATCATGTCCGGAGTAGGCGAGGCTCTTGCCATTGTCAGTGCCGTCGCCGGCTTGATCCAAGCCTACGATGCTGGCAGTCGCATTGTCAGGCAGATCAAGGCTCGACGCCTCGCCCACGACGCCCTACCACCCTCGGACCACCTCGAAGAATCTGTCGAAGAGGGAAAGAGAGCTATAGAAGAACTTGTTGCCAAGGGGACAAAGCGATTCGGCCCCAGCTTCGAGGAGGGCGATGGTACGTTGAGAATGCCTCAGGCCCGCCCATGGCGGTAAGGCTGACTGTGCCAAATCACAGTGACTGCACAGCTTGCCCTTTACCAGATCACCATTGCGACCCAGAATGCCTTGCTGGAGAGTCTGGCCGAGGCCAGATATGACGACGGTGTCATCGACTTTGATACTTGTATCGACACCTCGGATAAGGCCCGCATGGATGCCCTGGGTGCCCTGGCGGACCTCTACAAGCGCAAGCTGGAGGAGGAGCAGGAAAGAAAGAAGAGGGATGCTGCCAGTGAGAGCCAGCAGCAGCAACAGCAGCAACAACAACAACAGCGACAACAAGTTCAGCAGCGGCCGCCCCAGCCAAACCCAGACCAGAAACTATCGCCGCCGCCTCAGCAGCCAACGCAACTACCGACCCCTCCGGGCCAGACTGCACCGGCTCAAGCAGTTCCTGCTCCCAAGCCCGAGCAGGCTCCGTCACCCAATCCTCCGCCGAAGAAGGTCAAGAAGTCTCGGACATTCAACGACGTCTTCCGTCGAAAAGAGAGTGGTTCACAATCTGCGACTCCCATGGACACCATCCCTCAAGCAGCTGAGCTGGATCCTTCACCAAGAGCCTCGCAACAAGACATGCCTATCCCACACAACCCGCGCCGCAACACTGCTGCCTCCACAAGCTCCAGCAACACGTTTTCCAGCATGGAAAGTCGAAACTCGACTGTAGGATATGAGGACCCAGTCGGTCTTGGAGTCTTGGTCGCTCCCACGAATACTCGTTCGGACACGGGCTTTTCCTCCATGACGACAGTGTCGCGGCACGGCACGACGTTGTCTACTGCAACCACCATCTCGCCCATCACCAAGTACGGCGGCTTCTGCAAGCATGCATATGATCTCCGAGAAGGCTCCATTAAAAAGGGCCTCTCACTGGCACCGGCCAGTGTCTATAGCGGAAAGCTGGTCTACAAGTGTGCAAGCAGCAAATGTCAATTCACGGGAAATGCCATACATGACAAAAGTGGCTACCACGTCAATGACAAAATCTTCAGCTCGCCGTCCGGCATCCAGTGGCGCTGGATGTTCTTGGCCAAGTCGCATATACAGCAGAAAGAACCCAAGGACCCGTCCTTCCGTTGTCTTGTATGTCTGATGCTGGGAGACGATTCGGGCATCTATCATGGACATGATGTTTTGCTTGCCCACCTCGTTGGCCATCAAGGAGCACTCCTGGGTGGAACCAGACTTGAAGGGCCATTGCTTTTCACCAACCATGGAGTTCAACCCGACTTGACCGACGATTTCGATGTCAGGTTTCCGACCAGTGAACCCCATGGGAGTCATGATCAACCAGAAGTTCAGCATGGAGGGGCCGCTGTCGTTGTGGCCGGGGGGCCCACACAATTAGATCTCGGCACCAGATTGTCGGACGGGGTGTCCTCCAAGGCGCCGACTGCGTTTGCATATGAGGCAGGCGACAATCCTTGGGCTTGAGGGGTGTTCCTGACTGAGATTACATTGCAGGAATATGAAGCACGCTTGGAGCACAAGGCTATGAAGGCTGGCCTGGTGTGTGCCAGGGTCTATGGGTAGGCGTCCAGGGTGCAAATGCGCTTTTGTCTGGATTCTTCTACTTGTTATACTACAGATTCGATATTCATGATGAGACGATGATTGATGAGGTATTGGGAAGTGAGATTGATATTTGTGGCTGTATCTGATGGCGCAATTCGAGAAACACTGCGGGAGTTGTTCGGCGGAATGTTGTTCCGAGCCGGATCGGATTTGTTACCTACTTTTTCAACAGCTACCTTTTCTTCGTAGCAGCGACGCCGATGGGACGACGGGACGGTTCTGATATAGATTGATACCGAAACTCAATAACATTTCTAGAGACTAGACCAGACTGTGGTGGCCTGGTAGGCAGTGCGCGAATATCTGGGTGTTGAGAGTTTTGTCTATTCATCCCCGAGAACCGTCTCAATTTTATTTATTTCCATCTCAACGTTGATTCCAGGACACCGCGAACTTGGAGAGCAAATTGAACTCGAGTGTCCAGCCAAGGTCTCAACAAGAAGAACTCGAAGAGCGGAGCCGTCCTAGCCATTGGATCAGATCATTCAAGATGTCGCATCAAAATGCAGAGAACCTCCCCGATACATATAAAGGTCAGTCAGCCAGCCCATCCGCTGCTGCTTCCCGAGCTCTTGTCTTTTTGAGTCAATGTCGACATGTTTGTTGCGAAGCAAAATCAACATTCGGAACCTCTACCCATTCCCATTTCATTGGCAATGCCATGCGAGCATGAGGCTCAATTCTTGTCCTGTTTCAGTCTATCTATCATATGACCCGTTCTTTGCCTGTTCCTTTTTTCTTTCTCGTTTATTTGCCCTTCTCTGTCTGCTCTCCTACGTTCTCTCTATCTGCTTCCTCTTCTCACTCCACTGTCCCTTTCTAGGCCCAATCCACATCGGCGTGATAGGCGGCACAGGCCTCGACCACCTCCCCGGCTTCCACAAAGCAGCCGTCCTCTGCGTCTCAACACCATGGGGCATGCCCAGCTCGCCCATTACAGTGTTGGAACACCCAAGTCCCACGACGGGAAACCCGATCCCAATTGCCTTTTTGGCCCGCCACGGCCCGCATCACGAACTCAACCCGTCCGAGATCCCCGTGCGAGCTAACATCGCTGCTCTGCGCAAGATCGGCGTGCGGTGTATTATTGCTTTCAGCGCCGCCGGGTCGCTCGCTGAGGAAGTTAAGCCCCGCGACTTTGTGGTTCCGGACCAGTGTATCGATCGCACGAAGGGGATTAGGCCACATACCTTTTTTGAGGATGGGTTTGTGCTGCATGTTCCGTTTGCGGATCCGTTTGATGCGAAAGTCGGTGATGTGGTTAGGAAGTGTGGGCATAGTTTGGAGGGGGAGGGGGTGGTTTTGCATGATAGGGGGACGGTGGTTGTCATGGGTAAGTCAACCTTGTGATTTTGATTTTGTTTGTGTCTGCTCTCTTATGCTTTATGTTCTTCGCATTTTTTGCCTAACCATAATATAGAAGGACCACAATTCAGCACCCGCGCCGAGTCCCGCATGTACCGCAGCTGGGGCGGCACCGTGATCAACATGTCGACGCTGCCCGAGGCCAAACTCGCCGCCGAAGCCGAGATCGCCTACCAGGTTATTCTGATGAGTACCGATTACGATGTAAGTTTTGAAGATCAAGATCCAACATTCCATATCCATATAGGCACACACATATGCAAATGCAGAAACATATTGTCAAACTAACTTTCTGACTTCTATCAGTGCTGGCACGACTCAGGCGACGTCACAGTCGAAATGGTCATGGGCCACATGCGCGCCAACGCCCTCAACGCCCGCCGCTTCATCGCCGCCGTGCTCGACGAGTTGTCCAAGGAGGAACACGGCGCCTTGGTCCGCGCGACGCACTTGGCTGGCGCCAGGAAATTCGGCATCAGCACTTATCCTGCTGGGCGGAGCGAGAAGGCTCTGGAGAAGTTGGGTTGGTTGTTTGAAGGGTATTTTTAAAAAGCACATCTGCTTTACCGGTGATGGCAAGCGCAAGAAAATCGCCGACCGAGAAGACCTGGTGCCCCGAAGAGGAAGCGTGGCTCCCCGCGGTGCGCGAAAGACGATAGTATAAGGGAGGGGGGCCTCAAGGAGCGACAAGGGATGGATCAATCGTTGGAGAGACCGAAACGCCCTTAACCTTACAGTATTCAAACCCAGATCTTATTCGAAGATGAGATGATTCTGTCAGACGTGATTGGATTGCATACCTACAGTACTTACCTACCTAGACATAGAATTTCGCGATAGAATGAATCATTTATTTTTGAAGGGGGTTTGAGTCAGCTGGATCAAGTGTAATGATTGATACTGTCGTGAGTATGAGTATAGAAAAGGTGAGAGACAGATGGATAACGTACGGAGAGTGGCAGGTATGTCATGCCAGCCTCACTATAGGTTCCGATTGGGGAGATATCAGCAGTATAAGCCCAAGGTTGACGACAACTTTTGTTCAGCAGCAGCCTGCGCCGCGTCAGGAGTCACTGGTCCGTACAAAGACCGACAGATCAGGTAGAAATGGAAATCAGATCGTACTGTTGTTGACCGGATAGAAATATGGGTAGATGGGAGAGGAGGAAAAGTCACCACATAGATACATACCGTAAATATGCTCAAGAGGCACAGGCATATGGAATTGCCTATGAATCATACCAGTATGGTTTCACAGTCAAGGCTCGACTCCAAGTGAAGTCGACCGCTGCACTCACCGCTGAGCATGATGCGCTCGCATTCAGGGACAGAGCAAACCTGATTGACCCGTGAATATATCTCTAGGTCTCCTTCTTTGCGAGAGCGCCGTCACGGCAGATGTACATGGTATTGCTGAGAGCGTCCTTTGCAGTCAGCTGGCCCCATATCATCAGGTCTGTTTGAGACGCCATGTGGGAGATTGTTTGTCAATCTCAATCATTGTTGTATTCTGGATCATCGAGTTCAAAGACTCATCATTGCATCAGAGGGACGACCGCAGAAGCAAAGCCAAAGCACTGGCCTCGATGCCGTCATGCAGCCTCGTGCCACACCCAGGACACCACTCTACGCGCCAGTGCTCGGAGATGGGAAGAAACAAAAAACAAATGAGGTCAGAGCAATCCCGGACACAATCGCGGGAGGCGCCGTGTGTTTTGACCTCTTCAGCTGAATGAAGAGTGTTTGGGTGTGTGTGCTCATACCGAAATTAGAACACGTCAAGACCAACTCCATGGGACAATTCGACATAGAGGTGTGTAGGATGCTTTCTGTGCAAGACATGAGCACGTGGAAAAGGTTCATTCACTCTCCCGTCTGGTGACACCCCAATTATAGCAAGGAAATTGGATGAATCGTGGATGTGTCTATCCATGACGTCGTTTTTCAAGCTGAGGCACAGAGGTGCACGCGGAAGCTGTGATGTTTGAACATGCCTTTGCTGTAGTACCTTGCATATCAGGCGGCGGATCGGCTTGTATGATGGCTGCCAGACTGTCTGTCAGAAGACCATCCTCATCATCGATAGATCAATAATGGCCAATTAGTTGTTTTGATTTGCAGACGCGTCCCTGGGAATAGAAACTAATGCCAACTCTTTGAACAAAAGATCCGATCAACTCGTTTGATCTTCGATAGACGCGTGTTGGCCTGCTCAGATTGACGGCAGTGGCTGAAAAGCACTGGCCAAGTTTCAGAGCGACGACCATTCATGATTGGAACCATATAATCATTCCGGGGCTGTACCTGTCTATCATAAACATTGCCACGTTTGGATACAATGTACTCTCGACAGCGAGGCTGCAAGGACTCGTGCGTCCTCACAAAGACAACGGGAGCGAAAGTGGCTTGCTGGTAAGCTCGGGTGGTGATCTGATCCTCTGCGGATGTGCTGCTGTCAACAAGACTTTACGCTGTCGAGATCGTATTGCCGCTGTCGGTGAGCAGTTGGATTTCGGGAGTGTCATCGCTACTTTCAAGAATTGCGATCCTCCTTCAAAGTATGCACGAGACAAAGGAGTTCAGGAGCAGATGGTAAAAATAGTATTGACCGTCTGCCGGTGGTCGATTGGGAATAAAATATACAAGTGGAGAGATCAGGCTGTTGATGACTAAAGTAGTCACGTGTGAAGGTGGCTTCGACGCGTTGCTTCTGTTGATTGTTTAGTCTTGGCAGACGCGTCCTCCAAGTTCGGCATCCAAAACATCCATTGATGCAAGTGTATGCAGGCCTTGGAGTAGTCGACAGATTCAATGTGCAACACTGCGAGGGGCTATCTCAAATCTCACGTCTGCCAGCAGGCTTATTAGGCGGCAAGGGAGCTGGAGTATGCATGTCTTGTTGGCTCGCTCTGCTCGATTCAGACCGTTGAGCTGCAAAACGCGCCCCGCTACCGATTGAACCCTTGTACCGACGATGATTGAGGACAGCTTCAAGCTGATACCAGCATAACCCCTGCCTCGTCTTTGTCTCACTTGGCGGGGGCCGGTCAGCAAGCATCACGATCAAGCCAGGGTTACGCGTTGCTTCTCCTCATCATATGATAAGCCCTAGCGAACGCATGGCTGCAGCACCATTCCGCGAGCCCGGCTCCGCCTGCTGGCGTCTTTATTTCGTGCTGGACGATCCCGATCCAAGCGAGCATTGTTTTGCAACGTGATTTGGAGCACCGGGGGTCATAAAATCAAGGAAGTGAGGACTGTTTTCTGATTGCATGACGTAGATGGCTCTCGAACGGCGGCTACAGCTGGCATAGTCGCGCGAGAATCAAGACAAATCTGTTGTCAGCTATACCGCGGAGTTTGGGAGAGCTTCAGATCATCATCGGATTGACAACGTGGGGAAGTCGGCAGCGGCATGAGGAGAGAGGCCTGCTCCGACAACAATCAGACTAGTGTGAAACCAGTATGCAGATAGAGGACCCATCCATTCGTTGAAGCGGACTTTGGTCTCCTGGTTGGTTAGAAGAGAGCTCAGAAGCTCTGCCGAACTAGTGACGGTTGGAAAGCTGGCTCGCTGGCAGGGGTACAGCCTCTCTCAGCTCAGCCCGGTGAGAAAACGTGAGAAAGCTGCGAAATGTACCGACAAGCCGCAAGCTCGCCGCCGAGAGGTTGTCGCAGGGGACAACCTACAGCCACAACCGAGAACATGAAGCGGCTAGACCGCGAAGCCCTGCTCGATATGGGACCAGCTCCGGGTTGACCAAAGATGATAACCTAATAAGAGGAGGAAATAGTGTATCATCCGGCTAGAAGCACGTCAATGTGACGACGGTCAATAGTTGCTGCGCTGTATGCCTGATTGTGTCTAGCGAAATTTCGTCTGAGTTGCGTGGACTCCTAGAAGAACCTGACCGAAATTCCTCGGCATGAATGCGAATCTCAAGCGGCTGTCACCGATGGCCAGAAATCCCAAGAATGCCTCGAGGAAGAGATCTAGACTATTCCGTATTATTCGTCGTGCTCTGTGCGTTAGCACTTAGAGCAAGGCATTCCTTTGCTGCGGTAGCACAGCGTGATTTCCGCACACGCCAGGTCCCTTGGACGCCCAAAATCACCTCCAAACATCAACCTGTTCGCGGCTGTCCTAGCTCACTGTCGACATCTGCACGATGACATGAGAGGCGGTCGAAAATGGAAAACGGATGGCCCTGGCGTTGTCCGGTTAAGCATCGTGATAGGTAGGTCGAGGCCGGTTATCGCACGGGGCAACGTCGCGTCATGCGGACAAACCCTGTCGGCCACGGCCAGGAACGGAGCGTTGATAGGTCTGAGGGCCTGAGCTGAAAAGGTGGCTCCTCGACTAGTGGGCTGCCTATAGCGACATGCCAGTGCCAGTGTAAGGTTAATAGACAGTAGCTCTTTGCAATGGCGTCGGTATGAAGCTCTTGGAGAGACGATCGATAACTCCACTTCAGCCGAAATTGACGATGGTGGCAAAGGTGTCTGTTGGATTCTCGATGCGCCGTAAGGTTGGCTGATAGAAGCGGCGGAAGATGATCAATCTGGACAACTTGAATCTGGATGTGCTCGTGCTCGTGCCGGCGCTGGAGAGGGGCATAGCTCTGGATATCGCCTGTACCGAAGATCGATGCAGGATAGAGAGATCAGGAACCAGGGCTTGTCAAGTGAGATAGATGAAACAACATACTGCTACAATTGCACGTTGTAGGCATGGTCGAGGGTTGGTGCTTGTACTACTGGGGTTGGTTACCGGCGTTTCTGAACTGGCAGCGCAGTCCGTTGCAGGCATCAAGTGCCAGAGTGGACGGCGGCGGTTTTCGGTGCATGAGTGCGGGCTGCCTGACTCGCAGCTGCATCAGCTAACACTGCAGCTGCGGGCGGCAGACGGGAGGCGCTAGGTAAAGAATGGTCCTAGCTCATGATTATTTCCGTGCCCGGGGCGAGGCTTCGGGCTTGTCTCTGTCAGTGGTGCTGCAGCTCAAGTTAAGCTTACCGGGGCACCTAGAGCGCCTAATGCACCTACTGTACGTACAATACTACTAATTGGGCACTGGCATGCCTGGACCTGGTGTTTGTGGGCGTCTCGCGCGCTGGCAAGGCTTTCTTCCCAGTGGACGGCTTCCCCCACTACTACTCAGTGTCTAACACTCGATTACCAGGCCCTGGACACTGGCTGTGTAAACACTGTCTGCCGAGTCCATACCAACCAGGCAAGGTGCCTGGAAGGGGAGCTGTACCTGGCTAGTAGCCGTAGTACCAAACATCCAAGTATCCTTTGTCCGTTCAGGTCAAGCCTTCTATCGGCTGTCAATGCTGTGCCAGAGTCAATGCCTGCGCCAGTGCCATAGCGTTGTGGAGTTGGCCTTGCCCAAAGCTGTCAACCTTCCTTCTGGATTCAGAGTGCTCCAAAGGTGCAACCAAGCCTGAAGGCCCGCATTGCATCTCTCAGGCACTCGATCGTCTCCATTGCTCCTCCGTCAAATGCTGCCCAGCAACAACAAGGGCCTTCACCAGAACCCTGCTTTAAACTCTCTCTTCTCCTCTTCTCAAGCCACCGAGAGCTGCAGGTCAAGGCTTCTTCTCTTTTCGGTTGCCCTCAGTGAAGAGGAGGAACCTGCTGCCCCGGTGGTCTGTCCCGTCCGCATTGACGCCCACCCTTCCTACCGACTTCACCGTCGTCCTCAAGCACGATCCACCCGGTCGTTCCTTATATCCTACGTAAAGGATCATGCTTGCCTGAGAAAAATCTTCTCGACCACCGACTGCGAAGGCCTACGGCGACACAGGTCCACCTCAACCTGGAACTTTTGACCAGCCGTGGCGTTCGTACAGATTCGTCTCTGGACGGCTTGGTGGGACGGCCTTCTACGGACGAGATCCAAATCTGCCTCCCTCGGTCCGTTAGGCTACCAGTGACAAGATTGGACAAGGGTGAGAGGAGGAGAGAGAGAGGGATACATGCATTAAATCGAAGTTTCTCTCAACATGATCGAGGCTTCATCCCCGTTGGCGGCCATGCAGCCTCCGGCATTTGTGGGCCACTGCGGCTTCAGAGCGGACGCTCCCACGTCGTATGCCTCTTTTGCCGCTGCCAAATCCTTTGGAAACAACAGCTTCAACTTCAGAGACTTGTCGATGAAGAGATCGATGCAGAAGTCTCATTCAGATTACTTCAGCCTCAAACCTGTCCGAGGTTCTTCGCCCACGGCAAGTCTGGCTGCCGACCTTTCACAGAACTTCCATATCGATCAGAGGTACGTACCATCCCATGTGAATATGGGTTACGAGCACCGTCTAACATCTCCTCTGAAGTCCCCAGTTACCAACCCCTCGGAGAGCGCTCTTTCCGAACAGCATATTTGCAACCGCAGACGGCCAGCGTAAGAACCATTGGACATGGCAATATTGTTGTTAGTCGGGACTGACTGAGCGTGCAAGGCAACCTCACCACCCCTCCTATCCCTTCGTCCTCGCCTGGGGTTCATGATTCAATGGATGTCGATCTGTCTCCGCTGCCACACAAGCCTCCTTACTGTACGGCGGTCGAGATACAACTGCAATCGCCCACACCGGAGCCAACACCCTCTGAGTCCTCGTCACTGTCGGGCCCCTCTCCACCGTTTTCAGAAAGTCCTTCGGAAGGTATACACCTCAACATCCCCCAGGAGCGACGGAAGCCGGGGCCACTTCGACCGTCTTTAACTAGAGCTAAGGGCTATAGTACCGGTGATCTGCCCCAGAGACGTGCACCGGAGAGCCAGCTGCCCCCTTTCAAGTTCGGGAACTACCCAAGCAAGCCGATGACCTCGTCCTCTTTGTCTCTATCGGAGATCTTTGCGGACTCCTCCCCCCCAGAAAAGCAGCCGCCTCGTCTTGGACCCCCTGCCTTTGCTCCCCCACGTTCTCGTCCGAGCCTATGTAGCTCAGGACATTCGTCCCGGAACGGGTCACCTATTGGAGGACACCTGAGGAAGAGTTCGAATCCTCTGGTGAGACCACGCAAACAGTTCAGGCGGTCTCTGAGCATGTTTGAGCATCCTGGAGACGTGATGAAGCAAGAGAAGGACCGGTTGAGCCCGCCTCCACCTTTACTGCCTTCGATCATGGACGTGGAAGCTCCCCATGTTCCTCAATTGCCCCACTTCACTCCGAGCGAGGCTGGTGCCCTACCGCGGATTACGAAGGAGACCATGGTCGACGTGCTCGACGGACGATTTAACCACCTCTACGAGAAACGGGTCATCATTGACTGCAGATTCGAATACGAGTATAATGGCGGCCACATTGATGGTGCTGTAAACTTCAACGACAAGGAACACTTATCATCACAGCTGTTTGATGTCGAACCAACTTCCAGAGCACTACTCATCTTCCACTGCGAATATTCTGCTCATCGTGCGCCGCTTATGGCTAAGTTTATCCGCAATAAGGACCGTGCTGTCAATGCTGATCGTTATCCTGCTTTGACATACCCTGAAGTCTATATTTTAGATGGCGGCTACAGCACGTTTTTCAAAGATTATCGGTCTCGGTGCTACCCGCAAAACTATGTTGAAATGCATGCAAAGGAGCATGTTTTGGACTGCGAACGTGGTCTCGGAAAAGTGAAACAACGATCCAAACTTGTTAGGGCTCAGACCTTCGCTTTTGGCCAACATTCTCCCTCAATCGACTCGAGTCCCACAGCAATGGGCCGGAGTCATTTGGACAGCGATATGGACCTGGACATGGGCCTTGAATATACCCCTGTTGCAGGCCCACGACCAGGAGTGGACATCCTTAGGGGACGAAACCAGCGGATGCTTTCATACTAGCGAATTCCTTTGGATGCTTTTACTTCTTAGCCCGGCGTTGGACGGGCTCTCATTGCCAGCTTTTGGACCTCGGCGCTGTTGGCGTTCATCTTCAAACAATTCAGCGGCTTTGCGTGTTTGAGAGATACCAGCGTCTTTGTTTTTCTATGAACACTTTTTGCCAAGGCATGGCCCTTGTCAGCAGCCACCCCGTGGGCTGAGACCAAACGGTCTTCTTAATAACAATGAACGAAACCAGCATTGGAGCTTGTGCACTTTGATCACAAAGCCTTTGCTATGACTGAGGCCATAATATATGGTCCAACACCCACATAACTTTCTTTTGTCCTTTTGAGGCCTCCGGGCTCGACCGCCAGGCCCACACGGGCTCCATGGCAGACGAACATATGCTTACGGGCACTTAACACTTACAAACTGTTGATCTCTCGCTTCAGCAAACTTTTTCGGCCCAAAATCCGGACCATCGTCTGATTATTTATGGGAGGTTTTTCTGGTGCTGTCTCACTGGTCTGTGTTTTTGGCACTGGTTGTTCATTACCCGGTTTCGAAGCAAGTTTTGTGCATCAATGGGGGTACTGTACGTGCATAACATCGGTCACGGATCCACCATTAAAGACTCTGCATGCATAAGGCGGCTTTCTCTTCTACAAGGTGCATTACATGGAGTATTGGAGGTTCTCCATCTTTCCTGTTGGCATCCTTTTTGATCAACTCATCGAGACGGGCTTTGGTTTTGATAAGGAGCACTGCGTGCGCATCAGGAGCTGAGTAGCTAGGTCAGGGCAGGTGGTTTGTTCGTGATAGCATTTGAGCAATCCATGCTTCTGGTACAAAAAGACATTGCACATAGGGAGTCCGCAGATAGGCAAGCAGAAACCTGGGTTTGAGAAAATCCAGGGATTAGCAGCTGTATTGTTGAAATCGAAGTGTATTGCAGAGAAACATAACACGCCCCATTCTTTCTTTTCCTAAAGAGACAAACAATGGCATGAAGTCTGGTTGATGTTGCGATGGGTTGCTCGCCGTCTTCCTACAATACCTAGGTGCCTTACCGCTCGCCCAGCACATGACATTATGGATGGCCGCAACTTGAACCCCGTCGTTACCGACACGCGAACTTGCGTTTAAGAGATACATACTATCTAACTCATACCGTGCCACGTCCAGTGTAATGTCTTGCTCAACCGAGGAGGGAGTGGGTCCCACTTTGGCGCCGCATCTGCCTCGACACATCAAGGAAAAATAACTACCTCCTTTTCTACTCCCCTTCTCTCGCATGGGTCCTACTCTGAATGGACTGGACCTATTCAGAACAATCTACTCCGCCTCCCGATCTCGATCTCGCGACGCCGACATCATGATATCGTCGCCCACTCCAGACATTTGGCCAATTCGTCGCTCCAGGATTTCCCTCTCCCAGAAGGAGCCCAGAGTTTTGCAAAGAGCAGAGAAGTTGGGGTCCATGATGAGGTTGCAAAAGTACGATCTTAACAACGGGATACCCGTGGCTGGTGGCATGGCAGACCACGCCTGTAGCTTTTCGTTGCCGGGATCGGGATCTGTTTCGAGATAGGCTGCCAGAGCTTGGGCGTGGTTCAAGTTCTTGTGAGGTGCCGGTGCCGATTGTTCCTGTACATCACTGGCAGCCGTGGGCTCTTTTTGCACAGCAGGGAGAGCCCTTTCTGAGGGTGTCACTACTGCTGCTACTGCTGATGCCGACGAGCCTGAAGGTGGCGCCACTAGGTCGGCGCAGGTAAAGGAGTTATTTGTTTGGCTTCGGCCGGATTCGCGATTTCCTTTGGGCTCCATCCCTTCTGACTCGGCGGAGTCAGCTTGCTCCGAGGTCTTTGGTTTATGGCTCTTGGCAGATCTGGTCGTTGGCCCGCTACGGCGCAACGGTGCCGGCGGCGGTGGTGGTGCCAATGGGTTCAATTTCTTGGAGACAGCAGCTCCGCCTAGCGGTGAATTTGGAGTCAATGGGACAACGATTTGGTCGGCAGGCGTGCATGGCAAACATCCCGGCTTCTGGACTTCATGTATGTCTTTTTCTCCGTGCGTCCCGAGTTCCAAAAAAGCAGTACCAAGACACTTTGACGTCGACCTCGTTATGCGTTTGGTCACATTACCATCCCCTCCGAGAGATGGACTTCTAATGCCGCATTTGCCCGTTTGACTTCTCAACGAGCATGCATCGGATTCGGGGATTTCCGCCGATGGGGAAACTCGAATGAGCCGCGTCTGAGACTTCTGAGCTGGAGGTTGGATGCGTCTCAGCTGATCGTTACGTCGTTGTAAAGGGGAGTCTTGCTTTTGGAGAAGCTCCTCAACACTGGGAACAGGAGGTGTATCGTCCTTGGCTTTGCCCGTCTTCTTCCGTGTCGTTGTCGTTCGAGGCTTCTTGGCGGTCGACGGCTTGGATGTCTTTCGCGTGGCGGCTCGTTTCCGCTTCCCTGTAACCGCCGTAGTGGCCACTGACCTAGAGTCATCGGCGTCTAATTCCCGTGGTTGGTCGTCTCTTTGTGGTTGTTGCTTATTGTCGGAACGTTGCTTTTCTGTCTTGGCGGGTTCTGTTCGACGAAATGGTAGCTCTCTTTTTGGGGGAAGACCCAGTTCCCCTTGGTGGTCCATAAGATGGGCGTTGTCTGCTTGTGGAGGCTTAGCTCCTGTCACATTTATGGGAAGGTCGGCTACCCGTGACTCCACCGTGTCTGCCGCGTCGGCCATGTTATTGGCGTGAGCGGGCGGAGCGCGAGGCCCAGGTCGATTGACGGCGCAGACAAGAGTTGTCGCTGTACTTAGTGAAATATTGGATCGTGATGCCGAAATCTGGTTGCCAGGAATCTGCTTATCAGGCCACGGCCCCGCAACGGACGGTGGCAGCTGTGGATGACGCTGATTGATATCTGTTGTGGCCGGAAAGTAATTTGGGGGCGCCATCGTTGGACGGGCGATCGGTGCTGGCTGAGGAGCAGATCCGGCCGTGGAATATCTCGGCGGGCACATGGCTGCATGATCTGGCTTCTGATTCATATACAGGGTCGTGGGTTCAGCCGGCAAACCAATCTGGGAGGCAGAGTCGCTTGGAGTGACAAGATTCCTTGGGAGAGGCCGGGCACCTGCCTGTGATTTTTGGGCTGGAAACGAGCCCGCTTCGACCGTAGGTACGTCGGCACGAGACAGCATCTTCATGGCCTCGTAGTAATCCTCATTCGTGGCAAAGCGGATTTGAAAACGTCGTATCTAAAACACTGTAAGCAGGGAATGCTTTGGGTCTGGTTTCTGTCACCTGTCCATTGGGCATGGGATATTTCATAGCAATCATTGGGACTTTGACAATCACAGTCACTTCGGGGATTTGAGGAGACATGATGTTCGGTGCTTGAGCCATTGCACGATGGGCGCCGGCCGACAAAGCATTGAGGTCCAATTCTTCCTGCGAGGGGTAAGTCCACCACACAACGAACACAACGCTCAAAATCTTCCCGTACCATTACTTCGGGGTCACGTAAGACTTTGAACTTTTGTCTCTCCTCCACACACCCATTCTCCAGTTGCACAGGGCTTGTTTCGAAGACGGCAAAGAGGCTATTTTTGCTAGAAAGATGGATCCACGGAATGGGAGCAATGCTCTCGCTAGAGACAGTAGCATATGAGAACTTGAGCAATGGAAGACACAAAGGAGAGGAAGAAAGCTTTTGGGTTCCTTGGGAAGACATTGTAAGTCCGAGGTGCCGGTTGCCGGACAGGGCCAGGGCCAGAGTAAGGACGGATGAAACTGATGGGTGCTAACTGTTGGGATTACGTAGACATGAACCTATGCCTAGGGCAGTGCAGCTGGATGAACATGGCTAGGTAGGTGGATGTAATGCTGTTATAGAGTATCTTGAACAGAGACGGAGAAAACACGGAACTATGAATAGTAATTCAGTGGGAGTCAGATTGCGGAGGTTAGCGTAGCGCAGGCGGAAGAAAATCTCCGAGTGCAAGGCTCGGCTTGACCCGAAGAGTACTGGTGTCTTATAGTGCATCTGGATTGCAGTTTTAGTAAGCAGTAGTGGCACTCACGACTGACCTGCAAATTTATGCGGAGACCTGTCAAGATTCACGGCGGCCGCCTCCATCGCAGCGCAGTCAGTGACTATTTACACCCAATGTCTCTTCACAGCACCCGGTGATCAACGCGTCTACCACTCGTCACTGATGCGCAGGTTCTCTACTTAAACCGATCCCTTTATCCTAGTCCGCGAAATGTCTTAGGTTGCCGGAAGCCAAACTTCTACCAGACGCGCAACCACGTCTTCTCACTAGCAACCATGGCGCCGGCGCCACGGACAATTATCGAAGATGAGGAGGAGTTTCTTAATGATGTGGCAGAGTTCCACAAACGGCGGGGGTAAGGTCTCTACGGGAATATTATGGACAAGCCCGCAGCTGCTGACCCTGTGTAAATAGGACCACCTTCGACCGTGAGGGCAAAGTTAGCGGACGTCCCATCTCCCTGCACAAATTGTACAAACTGGTGATGGAAAGAGGCGGCTATGATCCACTGTCCGCTGAACGTATGGCCTGGAGAACGATTGTCCGTGAATTTGGCTTTGGCAAAACTCACGAGGCGGTTATGACATTTCAACTAAAAACCGTTTATTACAAGAACCTTGCGTAAGTAGCCTTACCTCGCAATGCAATGCGTGACCTTGCCCAACATTGTCGCTGTCTCATAGGCTAACTCGACATTTTACATAGTGCGTATGAAATTGCGACCTATTGGGGCGAGGAGCCACCTCCAAAAGAGATTCTCGAGGATCTTAGTGCAAAGGGAGGCAACCTTCGAACACGAACCCTTGAGAACTACCCTGTACCCAGCTCTCAGGCCGCTGAGGCCGCAATGGCCGATGGAGGAGAGACTGCAGATGAAGAGCACGCAACGCCCAAGCGGCAGAAGACCGAGGTCGAGGAGCCGGAAAGCGCAAGCCGTAATGCAGCACGTATGTACCAAATATTCCGGGAAGCGGTGAAGTCTTTGTCATTCCTATTCTGGCCTGCGCCTTGACGACGTCGTCTGCTTTTTAATTGTGCGCTAACTAGCCTTCACGTGAAGGACAACTAAGGCAAGACCCGAAGCGCACCCAAATATTTCAGCCAGACATTCAACCGCAACGCTCTCGATCTGTCCGTGCGACAGACTCTCCCGCCGCGCAATCTGCACCACCACCGACCTACTCCAACAATTCGAACGATCCTCATAATCCAGCCTTTGACTGGTTTGATAAATACGAGCCACGCCCCGGAGTTGCGTTGACTCTTCGTCAAGCTCGGACCCCGGCCAACGATCCTCTTTACTACGCTCAAAAGGCTCAAGCACAAGCAGCTGTCAAGAACCGGGCGTCAGTGGATCTTCAGAAATACTTCAGATCTCTATTACCGACCGCCATGGCGGGGCCAGACATTTACATGCGGTGTCTCAATGGCTTGCGATCCGGCATCCCTGAACAGCAGCAGTTTGCTCTGCATCACATGGTTAAAATGTCATTTGAGCGGGGTGACAAATACAAATGCGAAACATTTCCAGGTCTCGCCGAGGGTCTGATCGAAAAGGCCTTGGAGATTACGGTGCTGGCATTCGGTGTAGAATGGCAGATTACCTACGACGAAGACAAAGAAGATTCGCCTATGAATGTCCTGAATGGGGCTCTTGGGACCTCTGACTTACTGCGCCGCATCGAAACCCTGATGCCCAAGGTGGATTCCACAGAAGTCATGGATAAGGAGTCTGCTGAGAAGCTGGAGAGGCTAAATGAGGCTGTCTGGGTGCTGCGTAACTTGGCTATGCTTGATGATAACGCCATCTTTCTATCCAAGCTGCCTTTGCTCAAGGACTTCCTTGTTGTCGCGCTGTCTATCCCGGACCAACCGCAATTCTCAGAATTCAGACGGACAACCCTGGAAATATCCGAGCAAGTCACCAGATATTGGCCATTAAGACCAGGCGATCCTTTGTATCTCACACTTCTTCAACACCTCAACTCCTTTGACCGCGCGGTGCTTCTGTCTGCGATACGATCAATCAACAGATTCGGGATTGCGACAGCCGAACCTCAGGAGCTGACGCAAGTGCCCATGGCTGTCTTTGAGAGAATGCTGTCGATCATCTTCGGAGGTGGAGATGACGAGCTCTTGGAGAATGCGATGACATTCATCTATGCCTACACAGCATTGCCTGAAAACAACCGACAGTTGCTGTCAAGTGACATCCACTACTTCTCACGCCTAATTCCTCACTTAGTTGAGCTTGTCACACATGCTGCAGAGTCCATGGTGTTAACCTACCCAGCTCCCGCGGAAGCCCGCAAGGACGCGAAACGGGTAGTGGAGGTGATTCCTATCCCCGTCATCCCTCCTGAGCTACACGCCCATCTTCTTCAGTTTATTGAACCTGAACGCTCGTCTAGATGGCTGCGTTGCTGCTTTGAGGAGTCACCCGGCGATGATGTCACACAAATCGCTATCTGGCAGGCATACTCCTCACGATTCCATCAGAACAATCCAGTGCAAGCCGCAGAATTCATTAAGAACGTCTCGAGCACCTTTTCGAGCGCCCAAGCCCAGGTCATCAACGGTCCTACCCCACGCTTCATCATCAGAGGTATCAAGCCACGCAGAGTCCTGCTCGATTTACATGGCCGTCCCATGTTTCAGTGCTTGTGGCAGGTTCAACACACGGATCCGAATTCTGGTGCGGCTACCCAACAGCTTTGCAGCTCCTGGCACTCAACTCGCGACAGACTCTGGACACATATAGTGGCAGACCATCTAAGACTTCCAAAAGATCCCAAAGGAGGTTTCATCCACTCGAGTACAGGGGCGCCTAGTTCGTCCAACTTTATGTGTCGTTGGGCCAAATGCAGCAGACGAAGTCCCATGAAGGACAGTCTTGAATTCAGCTCCCATATTCGGACCCATATCCCTGATACTCCTGAAGAAATGGCTAAGCTGATCAACGCTCATGATGATGACGTGAATCCTCCGGAGAATCCCTCCCCAATCGAGCATCAGATGGTCAAGACGACTCTGGACGAGACCGGCCGTCCTGCAGGTGTTCCTATGCTCAGTGTTTTCATCATGCGCAATTTGGCACGTTTTGCTAACCGACATGGTGAGGCCTTTGAGAAGGATGGCGTCCGGCTCAACCGCATCTTATTCGGTAGTCAGAGATACGCGCTGTTCTCGTTGATCAGCAAGCATCGGACCTTGAGAGATTATCTTGCGGACCTTGTCCATATGATCGATCATGCCGATCAACAAGAAGAGCAACATGGTGCAGATGGAGGCTATGAAGACGGAGATGTCATCGCAAAATCAGGATGAGCCTGTTTTTGGCGAGGTTCTCCACATTTTCTCTCGACATGGAGTTGCTGGATTACTAGATTGGCAGCAAAACGGCGTGGCTGTGTTAGTCGGGATGGCTCGTTAGGGGAACAGCCACCAGGCATGGGTGATTCACGAATGTACGGTTAACGGCGAATTTTTCGGGTTTGCTGAATTTCAAGTTGGCGGAGAGCCCAACTATGGCGCAAACAAGGTGCCAGGAGCCAGGTGCAAATGCACGGCTTATGTGAGATTTGATTTGCTTTAAATGAAAAAGCATGATTTGCAGCTTTAGCATGGTGTTTTGCAATGATCCATGATACCTGGCAATCAGCTAGACGTGGCGCCGGTCGACCATGAGCGTCAGGTTGAGCTCGTGCATCGTAGGGGGCAAGGCTGTCTACCCCTTTCTAAACCTCGTTCCCATTTCCAATCACATATCTGGGCCGGTATGAGCAATCCCGTTTTGTTGCTGGTGCTTTGGTCCCGTGTGTCCGGCCGCCATCAACTGAGCTGACTGGTTAGGAGAGTCTCTCAACGCCAGACTATCATTTTCACCAAGACGAGTGTCGGACAGTTACAACACTGTATCACTTGGGGTCTACAATGTGGGCGCCTGGATCTCCGGTTTTCGGAGCCGGAGAAACCAATTTGCCGAGAGCCAACCCGATCACGCAGGGAACTACCACTCACTGCCATGGATAAGGTATAGAAGCGACAGCACCCCTTCCGCTCTCCCAGTTTCCTCCTCCTTTTCTCGTGATCGCGGAAACCCCAGATCTTTACGCCTAGCACCCAGCCTCGTTGTCTTATACTGGTACCGAATGTGCGAGTAGAAGCGTCTTACATAATGGGTTCAGCGTGCTGCAATCCACCCCAGCCAGCGCAACGGACGAGCAATGGCTCTCCCTCTCCCAATTCCGTGGGACTGCCTATGTGCAACTCCTCTGCTAGCAAGGTTTCTGAATCGAACATGGCAGACGATGCCTGCTCTCAGTGTCCCTCTGGCGAGTCTGATGGCTGCAACGGTACAGGCAGTTTCTACTTGTTGTGGTTCAATTGGTTGACTCTGTGACAGAATCTTGTATCGACCGGGCAGCAGCCATTGAGTGCATGGCTGAATGTGATCACAACAGCCCTGCGATGTCAAAGTGCTGCTCTGAGGAGCCCCTCACCTGCTTCTCTGGCAGGTCCAGCACATCACAAATTCTGGGTAAACGGTGTGGGGGTCCTTCAATTAATACAGGCCGTCCTCAAGCGTGTTCTGACCACATGATCTTGGCACGACGCAAGTACGGCGCTGTTGCAGGGGCAGTGAGATGCATCTGCCGTATTCTGAAGGCAAAGAACCTTGAGTCATGCTGTCGTCCTCAGAACAGAAGTGCCTCTGGGCTTTCAGGGACGCTCAACCCAGACCATGTTTGGGTTCCTGGATCTGCCTCAAGAGAGAAGCAAAATGGTTGTTGTGAAAAGACAGAATGTATTGGCGACACGACTGCGGTCTCTAAACCATCGTCCGTCCATTCTTGCACGACCGCCGAACCCCCAACAATCAAACCAGCAACGAATTGCACACAGTCGTACAGCCCCAAGCCTACCGACCTTGAGAAAGGCGAGACCCACCTTGAGCACATCGTGCTCAGTGTAAGCGGGATGACTTGCTCGGGCTGCGAAATCAGCTTGTCCAGAGCGCTTGCAGCGTTCCCAGAGGTTCGCAATCTCCAAGTCAGTCTAGTCCTTGCTCGAGCAGCTTTCGACCTTGATACAAGCCGTATGTCTTTCGATGATGTCCTGGCATACCTCTCAAGAGCAACCAAGTTTACCTGTGAAAGGTTATCTTCGAAAGGTCGGAAAATCGAAGTCATTCATCCGCATGGTGCAGAAGCGCTGATCCACCAAGTCAAGGCCCCTGGGATTCTAACCATGAAGAAATGTACCGAGCAGGTTGTGGAGATAGAGTATGACCCGGAGCTTCTAGGAGCCAGGGATTTGCTCCAAAACTCCTTCGACATTCCTTTGCAGCTGGTACCAACAAAGCCACCGGAGTCAATTGAAGCGGGTGACAAACAAGTCCGGAAAGAGGGCATCATCACTTTTGTCTCCGCTATTCTGACTATTCCTGTACTGGTTCTTGCTTGGGCACCAGTTCCAGAGCACCCCATCGTCTATGGATCTGTGTCCCTGGCATTAGCGACCTTGGTACAAGTGGGCGTGGCCGGTCCATTCTACCACGTCGCTTTCAAGAATCTGGTGTTCTCCAGATTGATGGAAGTCGATCTGTTAATAGTCCTCAGTACCAGTGCAGCCTACGTTTTCTCTGTTGTGGCATTCGCCTATCAGCTGGAAGAGAAGCCGCTGCAAACCGGAGAGTTTTTCGAGACCAGTACTCTGATCGTCACTCTTATCATGCTTGGACGATTCATCAGTGCTTGGGCGCGCCAACGCGCAGCTCAAACCATCTCTTTCCGTACTCTCCAGGCACCCACAGCTGTTGTGGTCAACGAAGAGTTCAACTCGGAAACTGAGATTGACGCCCGTCTTCTCCAATATGGCGATATCTTCAAGGTCAGCCCTGAGTCGCAGATTGTCACTGACGGTACAGTGGTACGAGGTGCTTCCGATGTCGACGAGTCCATGGTAACCGGTGAATCTCGGCCTGTGGCTAAAGAAGTAGGCTCTCCTGTCATTGCAGGCTCCCTCAATGGTTGTGGCGTACTGTATGTCCGTCTCAGTCGTCTTCCTGGTGATAACACGATCAGCGCTATCGCCGACATGGTGGATGAGGCGAAGATGAAGAAGGGCAGGTCACAGGAACTTGCCGACCGCGTTGCCGGCTATTTCATCCCGGTGGTCATGTGTATCACCATCATCACTTTTGTTGGGTGGATGGGGTACGGTGTTGGGAGACAAGGACATTCTGCTTCGAAAGCGGCCGAGAACGCAGTCACCTATGCTATCGCGGTGCTTATCGTCTCATGTCCTTGTGCTATCGGTCTCTGTGTGCCGATGGTCATTGTTATCGCCAGTGGCGTTGCTGCGAGACATGGTGTCATCTTCAGAAAGGGCCAGACCATTGAGATTGCCAGGAAGACAACTCATGTTGTCTTTGATAAGACCGGGACTCTCACGGAAGGAAAACTGACTGTCGTTCAGGAAATGTACCCACAGGCCGGAGAAGAGTCCATTACGCCACTGATTCTAGGGTTGGTCAAAAACAGCAAGCACCCTGTGTCCGCCGCAGTCGCCCAACACTTGGCCAAGCAGGGTATCGTCCCGGCGCAGATGAACGAGGTCAAAACTGTGGCTGGCCAAGGGTTGCAAGGCGTCTATCAAGGCAGCAGCGTATCTGCCGGAAATTGCCGATGGCTTCGATCGCAAGATCATGCCACTGTCAAAGCCTTTGCATCAATGGAACTCACAGTATTTTGCGTGACGGTCGACCAGAGTCTCTGCGCAGTCTTCGGCTTGGAGGATGCTATCCGTCCCGACAGTCGAAGCGTCGTTTCCGAGCTCCAGAATCGTAACATCAGTGTTTCAGTTGTTAGCGGCGACGATGACGGCCCTGTACAAAGGCTCGCTTCAAGATTAGGCATCCAACCATCTCATGTCAGATCTCAGTGTTCTCCCAGAGAGAAGATGGGATACCTGGAACATATAATGAGCGACAAGAGAGCAGTGGTGGTGTTCTGTGGTGACGGTACAAACGATGCCCCTGCCTTGGCTCAAGCCAATATTGGGATTCATGTCAACGATGGCAGCGAGGTTGCAAAGAGCGTTTCAGATGTGGTTCTTGTGAGGCCTGCTTTGGGTGGTATTCTGTGCTTGATTGATCTCTCCAAGGCAGCCGTCACGAGGATCATGCTCAATTTCTGCTGGTCTTTCATTTACAACCTTGTCGCCATTCTGCTCGCGGCAGGGCTGTTCGTCAAGTGGAAGATCCCACCGCAGTATGCTGCACTGGGTGAGGTGGTTAGCGTACTGCCAGTCATTGGAATTGCTCTTCATCTGAGGTACATCAAGCTCGCGTGGGTGCCGGGAAATGAACAGAGGCGACAGGAGAAGGGAACAAGGCTGAATCAGGTGACAAGGCTGACCCTCAATTAGGAGCCTCAGGACTAGTGTGGTTTCTGATTCACTAATAACCACTTAGTGCCTGTGGTGCCACTAAATCCAATGCGCAGCTGTGTTCTCCGTTTCCCCGGAATTCGCGTGTGGCTGCCGTCGCGTTCAGTGGCCGGCCTCATTTCAGGTCGCCCGCTCCTCGCCTGTGCTGTAGATGCAGGCCGGCGTTAACTTTCTCCTGGTGCTTTCTTCTCACTTCAATATCGTCACTCATTTGGGCCCTTGTCTTGAATTGCTCGGAGCCCGGTGGTGCGGTTTGTTTTGTTCCCTGGCTACCATGGCACTGTGATCTATATCGACCACCGCCGAAGTGTGTATATACCTAACTATGACCATCTCGACCATTGGAGTGGGTGCTGCGGTTACGCCTACAGTATTGAAAACATACATCTCCCATGTGCGGAACGGACCCTTTCTACAAGTCTGTTTCTAGACAGCATTTTAACGATGCATACAGTATGCGAATAGACGGCCGCGGCGGCACAAGCCAACCGCTCATATATCCTACGACGAAGGGCTACACTTGATACGAGCTTTCTTGGAATATGCCTCGCACCACACAGTAGAGGACTTGCAGTCGTTCACGGCACAGAAAGTGCCGACACCTTCATGGGTGAGAACGGAGAATGTCAACATACCGAACGAACACATCTCGAAAGCTGCACATGCAATAATCAGCCAGCTGGGAGAGGCCGGCGTTCAGAATGTGGGAGGCACTCAGTGGTGGCAGTGGCGGGGCCCGAAAGAGATGGAATTGAAGGCGGAATGGATTGAAATGCGCGTACTTTACAATGAACAGCAGAAAAGAGGGGGCAGAAGCAGGAGAATCATACTCTACGTCCATGGCGGCGCATACTTTTTTGGGAGTGTCGACGAGCATCGGTATCAGATGCAAAGACATGCCAGGAAGCTTGAAGCAAGAGTGTTTGCTCCCAGATACCGGTTGGCTCCGCAGTTCCCGTTCCCTTGCGGGCTGCAAGATTGTCTGGCGGCATATTTGTACCTGTTGAGTCTACACGAGCCGGCCGAGATCGTTCTGGCAGGAGATTCGGCGGGCGGCGGTATGGTGGTGTCGATCTTGTGTCTGCTTCGCGACCAAGGCATTCCGTTGCCCGCCGGGGCCATTCTCATCTCGCCTTGGGTCGACTTGACTCATTCGTTTCCCAGCTTGGTTGGGAGCGACGAGCTGGATTATATTCCTCCAAGGGGGTTCATGCACAAACCGTCCATGGCGTGGCCTCCTCCCAATGATGAGGAACTGAAGGTCATCAGTGCTCTTGCCCAGGGCAAAGGCGGGCATATTGACATCAATGAAGCTGCCACCGCAGCAGAGTTACAGTCTGGTTTTTCAGAGCACAAATTAGAAGATCTCGCTCCGCCGCGCCACAACAATGCACAAGAACACCCGGCCGACGGTTCGACATCGGTTCCTAGCAAGCACGACGGGGCTGTACATCCAGCATCACAGCATTATTTGTCCGTCGAACTTGATGGTAAACTGGTCCTCTTGAAGGATCAAATCCAGATGTACACAACCAACCAGCTACTGGCGCATCCCTTGGTGTCGCCAGTGTTGCAGCCCTCGCTAGGCGGTCTTCCTCCCGTCATGATCCTTACTGGTGGTGGCGAATTGTTGCGTGACGAACAAATCTACCTTGCGCATAAAATGGCCAATCCGTCCGGGTACCCATTGGGCGCGGCCTATCGCTCGAACTACGACCCGGACGATGTCCTATTGAAAAAGTATAGACCAACTCCTGTTCAATTACAAGTGTGGGATGATCTCTGCCATGTTGCAACGACCTTGTCCTTTACACGACCCGCCAAGTTGATGTACAGGTCGATAGCACAGTTTGGTGCCTGGGCCTTGGCGAGGGCTCAAAGACGAGCCATCGAAATTATGGAGGACGACAACATCTCGATCATTTCTTCCGATTCCGAAGGCGATGGCGACGAGACAGAAGAAGGCGCCTCCACCGATCACTTGTCAAAACCAAAGCTGGACCCGACCAAGGTCAACGGCAGTGTCGGTCGGGCCGGGGACCCCTTGCCTCCTTTTGAGGGTAACATGGTCCGCCAAAGGGTCGACCGGCATGGAATGACCTATCCTCTTGCCCATGTTCAAGATCTTCCTGCCCTTCAGTTGCAGCCAGATGAAGTGGGAGTAGTCAAGCCAGGTCCGGTGCGTAAGTGGCTCGAGGCGAGAAAAAGATGGGACGCAAAGTACGCGAGTGTGAGCATTCGTGTCCGTAAAGAGCGGATCAAAGCCCTTGCTAGTGGAGCAATAAAGGGGTTTGAGGAAGGCGAGAAGCCGCCGCCGAGTGCCCTTGCGGCCCGACGGACGGACAAGGATCTTCTCCCCCGCAGACAGAAGGGGAAATCCTTTGGGCTGGCCATGTGGAGCGGCTGGGGAAGTAAACATGATGAAAGTACATTGAAAAGAGAGGAAGAGGCAGTGAGAGTGGAAAAGACGGAAGAGAAAGAGAGGACAGCGGATGTTGTTGACGAGAGCAGCGAACCGCAATCGCTGGCCCATGATGGTGGAACGGGGGTATATGCACAGATCACAACCTCTCACGATTCGGACCACCTCGGCGCACTCCAAAGGCATGATACAATGACTAGGCTTTCTAGCCGGACACGGAGTCAGAGCAGAAAACGGCGTGGGAGCAGCGGACCACACCACGCCCCAGGCAGAAGACGAACCGTATCTGTGACTGACACGGGTCAGACAGAGGGCAGAGATAGCGGTGGTGCTGCGATGGGAAGCCCTACATTGAGCACAACCAACGAGGTGATAAACATGGCAGCACCAGACACAATATCAGCAAAGCCGCCCCTTATTTCGTCATCGTCAAGGGCAGCAGTGCAGGATCAGGACCAACATCAACAACATCAAGGACCATCTACTACTACGGCTACAACTGCCTCTGACGACCGTGACCGTGATCTGGCATCGACATTACTTTCGGCAGGCTTCCTTCCCAGGTTCAAAGCTGCAGCCCATCTCCGTGATGACTCGGCCGGTACTGGTACTGGTACATTCTCAGACACGGCAAGTAACATGACCGGTCACAGCGGACGCAGCGGGCTTGTTGCCGCCGCCGCAGACGATGCAAGCACGCGAGCGGTGTTTGCCGCTCATGGCGTGTCCAAGGACGTGGAAGACGTGTCGCGGGCCGAAAGCGAAGGTGAAGGCAGCGATAGCAGGCTTCCTGAAGGCATCGATGATGTCGCGTTGGACCATCCCCAAGTCACAACTTATTCAACTTCGAATGACGGTGGTGGTCAACTTGTGGAGAAGAAAGACAAAACAAGATCGTCGAGTCAACAACATGCTGATGCCAATATCGACCATGCTGCTGCTAATATCGATCATGCTGATGCTGATGCTGTCATGATGGGCTCCGACACCCCACGCAGCCAACGCAGTCTTGACCGTCTCTACAGCCACCAGCAGGACGAAGGGATGATGGGCCACATGGAGCATTTGCGGAGCCCTAGCTCGATTGCTGTGGTGAGAGCGGAAGGAGTCGTTGGCGTCGTTGATGATCATCTTGACGATGACGAGGGTAACGATGATCGCGATCATAATATTCACCCTGACTCCACGGTGGTTGTGGACGATGAGAAGAGTGGGTATGAGGAAAGGAAAGGACCGACATCGACATCGAGACCGAAACTGTACGATCGGGCGGAAACGACGTTTCAGACTGCTGTTGAACGACTTGATACTACTTAGATACTTGGCAATTTAGATAATAGTAATCATATATCTGTTCTCTGTTTCTGTTTCTTGGGCCAAAAGGGAAGGGCATCAGGTACTGTTTCTGTCCAAGGCAAATCATCTGTTTGACCCCTTTTTTGGGGATTAGTAAATGGCAGCTAACGTATGTATCTAAGGTATGTACATACCAGATATATTGTGCACGCTTTTTTTGTTCTCTGAAGCAAGAGGCAAGCCTGACTGACGCTTCGTGTCATGCAGTGGGCCCACGGACGAATCTCAGTGCCCTCTGGAAGGCAAGTAGGATGTCGAGATAGTGGAGGAAAGCACAGCGCCTTGTGGCATGGGAGGTTGGTTGTTCATACTTCTTACCCCCGATGGGTAAAGAAGAGAACAAGGTATTGGCTATTTCTGCAATGGTTCTTGTGTTGTTCCAGAATGTAGTGGGAAGGGGTCAGCACGACCGCCTGAAAAATCCTGATTTCTTTTTGACTTGTTTTGCATCGTGCTGGCAATGCTGTGCGTCACGGTGTTCGGGTTCTTTCAAGCCCAATCGAGGCCAATCTTTCGCGCCACTTTCTCGGCAATGCGCTCATAATATCCCGAGTTGACCTTGACGCCAGCAGCTTCCTCCGCAACAATAGTAGGCATACCACGGTCTGCATCAGCGCAAATATTAGGATCAAGTGGAACATCACCTAGAAAATCAACACCGAGATCCTTCGCTTTTGTTTCCGCACCACCTAGACCACCATCTTCTCCACCATGGCCCTTCTTTATCCCATTTGTCCCAGCCGAATGCGCAAAGATCCTCGTCTCGGTATGACAATGAGGACAAACAAAAACACTCATATTCTGCACCATCCCCAGCACCGGAATATTCATCTTTCGAAACATTTCGACCCCCTTGACTGCATCCTTGAGTGCAATGTCCTGCGGGGTGGAAACGACGACAGCGCCATCAAGCTCGACCTGCTGCCCGATCGTCAGCTGGACATCACCCGTTCCCGGAGGCATGTCGAGCACGAGCAAGTCCAGACCCGATCCTGCCGTGGCAGCGCTCCAGTCCACCTCGTGCAATAGCTGCTGCAACGCTTTCATGACCATCAGTCCTCGCCAGGCCACGGGCGCCGACTCGCTTGGCAACAGGTATCCCATGCTCATGCTTTGGATTCCATAACTCGTCAATGGGACCAGCATGTTTGAACCTGTCAACTTTGGCTCGCCTGCATCGCTGAGCCCGAGGAGGGTTGGGATCGAGGGCCCGAAAATGTCTGTGTCTAGGATGCCTGTTCGGAGGCCGCGGCGGGAGAATGACAGTGCTAGGTTTACTGCGAGTGTTGATTTGCCTACGCCGCCTTTGGCGCTTGAGACGGCGATCGTGTGTGAGACATTGCGTATTTTGCGCTTTTGGGGCAGGCCACGTTGGAGTCGGGGAAGAGGTGGAGGAGGTCCTTTTGTCGTCCGAGACGAGGGCGGGGGAGAGCGTGGTAGACCCTAGAAGAAAGGGGAATATGTGAGTGGTATAGCTCGATTGAGGAGACGGGGCAGACGGAACTGAATCAGTAGTGGGAGGACACAGGAGATTTGCTTTGTCTCGAAGAGACGGGGAGTGTAGTCTGGGTATGGTATGGATGTGGTGTAGCACGTACTAGTGGATTCTCATGGCTCAAGACTCTCGCGCATGTGCTGAAGCACTTGCGCATAGTCCCGAAGCGAAGCTCGCTCGTTAGGAGAGGAGATAGATAATACGCCGTCCTGTTAGACAATCTGCCGGTCCATCTCTTATATCATAAGGCTATGACAACTGAGGTGTTCGCGAGTTCGGAGAAACAAAAAGCTGCGGAGAAACTTGAACACCGGAAGTTGAAGTCGAAAGTGATTATGTCATTCCGGGGCACAAGTCACGTATGTAGCCCCTTGGTGTCTGTGATTTCACGGAGGACTTGTCCTATTTCAACGGGGCCTGGGGCCTCGTCAGACTATATACTTCTAGAGGTTATACGATAGCGTACGACGCTAGTTAAGACCGAAAGTCGGTCCTCGACGTCTTTATAATACTTAGTATCTAAGAGTACCCGTTTTATTATATCCTCCTCTATCTAGACTACCGAATAGCCTTCAAGTTATTCGTCGCCAAAGAATATTGAGTATCCTAGTTAGCCTCGTAGAAGAGAATAAATAGTATCTCTATATTCTAAATACTCCGTTTCCTAAGTAGTCTATCGTTAGAATAGATATCTATAGTATCTATATCTTCGATATCTATTAAGGTACTTAAAGCGAGTATATATCTCTTATTATTAGTTATAAGAGTAGTATATACGCCTAAAAGGATAAAGAGAAGTAAATCGAAAGTAAATTAAGATCGTTAAAACGGTAAATAAAGAGATTTAATTCGCGTAATAGTACTCGCTATTACTCTTTAAAGCTAGTCTACGATTAATCTAGAGAGATCTTAAGAAGTATAAGTAGTCGTCTTTTACTCTCTTTTTCTTTACTTTCTTTTATATCTTCTTTTAGTTATTTATATTTCTAAACTTTAAGTCTTTTATTAATTAAAGCTAACTCTTTTATAACTTCTATTACTATTATTATACTACTATAATAAATTAGAACGCTAACTAGACTATAAGTTCTAAGTATCTTTTACTATCGTTAAGTTAAGAAGATAATTAAAGATCTACTAATAACTAAAGCTATAAAGATAGCTTCTTTTATAAATATACTTAAAATCTATTATATAGTATAATTACTAATTTATTTCTAGATTAATAATAGACTTTATAGCGTTAAGCCTAGCGATATATTAGTTAATTCTATTATCTAGGCGAGATAGTACTAAGAGTAATTCTTTTCTTTCGATAATAGCTTATCGATTTAGCTATATAATTATATCTTTCGAAGACTAATCGAATTTTATAGTTAAAAAGATATTATTAATATAAACGTTAGAAATACTATAGTAGAATATATAGTAGATATTATAAATAATCTACGCTATAAAATATATCTTTATATAGTTAAACTAGATTATTATTAAGAGTCGGTATTTCTAGAGTACGTTTCGATATCTATTTTAAATTTATCTACTTCTACTAATACGATATAGGCTGCGCAATGGGTTGGGTAGGGCAGGGTTTAGGGCACCTACCGCCCGCCTAGTTAACCTAATAGGGTTTTTAAAAAAAGCGCTACTCTACCCTTACGGATTTCGGGTAGGGTAGGGTACTTAACGGGTTTTACTAAGAATCCTAAAATCTAATTATTAATTAAGATCTTCGTAATATATTATACTTCGTAATAAAATAATATAGCGTATAATAACTTATTATAAGTATTATTATAATAATTACTTACTAATCTTACTAATCTATTATCTACTTATCGTTATACGAGAATAG
>NW_008751652.1:631589-633085 GCF_000230625.1 Exophiala dermatitidis NIH/UT8656
TAATAATTACTTACTAATCTTACTAATCTATTATCTACTTATCGTTATACGAGAATAGATATATAAGAAAATAAATATATATATTCGAATATCTAGTTAAAGTTATAACTACTATATACGCCCCTTTTCTTTCTCGCTACTCGAAATCTCGATTACGGAAGTAAGTTCTTAGCTACTATTTCCGCGTATTTATAATTACGATAGTAGACGATTACGACTTAGAAGACTTAAACGAGAAGAAGTCTCGTATCTAGGAGTTAAAGTCCGTCTAGAGCGACGTTAAGTAGAATCCGAGAATAAAGCTAACGTTTCGAATATAGTAACTAAGAGACCTCTTAAGCTAAAAGACTTCGAACTATATATTAGAAGAGTTAGTTATCTAAAGAGAGTTAGAACTTTTAATATATTAGACTCTACGAAGACTTTAAGTATTCGTTAGTTTTTTATAAGTAGTTAAGATATTACGCTCGGCTATTAAGAAGAGTTATTATAATCTTTATCTTAACGACTATTAATCTCTATATCTAGTAAATTAAGGTTAGATTTATCTTTATCTTCGAAATACTCTATTATATTACTAATATAGTCTAGTTAGAGTACTAAATTGTCGTTATTATAATCGTTATATAAAATTATCGATTTTTTCTATTTCTTAAAGGCTTCGAGTTAGTAAAAGGAGTCGCGAAGGCTATTTTTATTAAGTATTATAAATATTATAAGAAGTCGAATTATATCGCTCTTTAAATAATAATAATAATACGAGACGAAGTCTCTTATTATATTAAATAATTATTTAAGACTAACTCTAGTAGCTAGAATAGTAAAATAGTCTTAAGCGATCTTCGCTAATATTGAAAAGTAATCTTCGTTCTTCTTCTACTAATTAAGAATATCGAAATCTATATCTTAATAATATTAGCTTTCTATATTTAAGCGGTAGTAGAGTACTTATACTATTAAATCTCTCTATCTTCTTCTTTAAGTATTTTTTAAGTTCTAAATTACTCGATATACTTCGTCGTTCTCGAGATAATTAAGTAAAGAGACGAGAAAGGTTCTAATCGTCGGATTAATTATTTATTAATCTAATTACTTAAAATAGTACGAATACTAGAAAATATATCTAGAGTAATAGTAAAGTATATAATATAAAGTATAAAGCGTCGAGTATATTATCGTCTAAAGAGAGTATTTAACTAGAACTTAATATCGAGAGAGTCGATAAATTAGAGCTATCTTAAGAAAGTAAGGGCTAAATCTCCCTATCTAAAGTATTTAAATAGAGTATATTTAGATAATTAATATATTTAGTTTTCTATTTATATATTAGTAATATAATAATCTTTATAATAAATAATACTATATTTATAGTATACTACTATCTTCGTACTTTTACGACTTCGTCTCGAACGTTATCGCCTTCTAGATAGGATAGAGGATCGTTATAATACTATATACGTATCTAAGTATATCGCTTATCTTTATATAGTATTTAA
>NW_008751652.1:633105-639062 GCF_000230625.1 Exophiala dermatitidis NIH/UT8656
CGTCTCGAACGTTATCGCCTTCTAGATAGGATAGAGGATCGTTATAATACTATATACGTATCTAAGTATATCGCTTATCTTTATATAGTATTTAATTAACTTCTCTACCGCCTATTCTAGCCCTCGATATATAGTAATCTTCTAAAATATACGCTTTTAAGCGAGCTTCTACTAATATATCTCGATATAATTAAATAGCTCGTTATATATTTTATAAACGTACTAGACTATTAGATTACGAACTATAGCTCCGATTATATTCGTATAGAGAGTAAATAACGTAAGGATATCGATAAGGTATCGTATCTATAGTCGCTTCTCTTCTATTAAGCGAATTAACTTAATATTATAATTACGCTATAATTCTCTATTAAGAAATAGAACGATTTTAGTTATAAACTTATCGATATATATAAGTATATTATATATTAAGTTTTAGCGAGTTATAATATCTTAAATTAGATTTAAGGGGCGATTGCGTAATTAGTAACTTAAGAACTACGAACGCCTCTAGGGACTACTATTAATATATATCGCTAAGTTCCGAATCTAGAAATAGTTAGTAATAGATCCTTATAAAGATATATTAATAATACGAGTATCTTTTCGAATATTACTATAATAGAGCCCGTAGTACTATTAACCGACTCTATATCTATATAGAGATAAGCTAGCGGCTTTAATAGATTCTATTCTATAATCTATACTTCGTTTTTTATTATAATATATAAAGTAGAGAGTAATATCTTAATTACTAGCTAGATTATATATATAAGATACGAGGCCTAAATAAGACCGTTTAATTCTCGGCCGAGAAGATTAGTTATCTTTCGAAGATATCTAAATATAGTACTATTATTTTCCGTATTATTTATAGTAATATAGAGAACCTAATTAGATTAAATACTAATATTCTCTAGCGACGTAAGAAGATATACGTAAAGAGTTTTATCGATTAACTCTTTATATATTAGGGCGAAGTCTACTAAGATCTTCTATAGCTTCTAGTTTACATTAATAAAATAACTATATAATATTAGTTATTATAGTAATCTTTATAATAGTATATATCTTATAATTTCTTAGAAGTATATTTTATTCGGACTTATCTAGTCGTTAATTATAAGTAAGATCTTAGTCTTAGCTAGTAAGAGGCTTATAAGTTAACGCTATCTCTTATTTACTTACTAGTATAGACGTTATTAAGTACTTATTAGTACTAAGAGCTTAAGTCGAGTTATTAAAGCTATAGACGCTATCTTAATTAGTTAATAGAACTCGATATTCTCTAGAGCTCGGAATAGAAGACGTAGTACGGCGATTACTCGTAATATCTAGTTATAGAATTCTTATTAATTAAATAATCGGATCTCTAAAATAAGATAATCTTCTATCTATACTAGTATAAGATAATATATATAGTATTAGATAGTAGAAGATATACCTTTTTCTTAGTAAATAGATACTTAAGATTCGCGTCGAGCTTCTTATTTCTAATATAATTCTTACTAATAAGATATCGACTTAGATAAGAGATATTTATCTTCTTTAGCGTAGGGTAATATAATATTAATCGATATCGAAGATAATATATAAAGAGTATACTATTATACTTTTAAGTATAAAACTATATATTAATCTAGATATCTAATCGCTTACTAGAACTCTTACTAGTAGTCTACGAAACTATAATAATTATATACTTACGAGTCTATAGAGTCTATTTCTACTATTTCGAAAATACTTTATCGTACTCTTCTCTCTATAGAATAAACTATTTATTCTTACGGCGATTAATCGCGCCTATCTAGAATTTCTCTAGATCGAATAGATATTATATAAGTAGATCTTCTATAATATCGTCGATAAGCTCGTTATTATCGAGATCTAGTAATATAGATAGATATAGTATTATCTATTTAAGAATAGACTTAGACGTCTTATTTAGATCGATAAGATTAATCGTTCTAATTATTAATATATAGAAATCCCGAGTAGTAGGAGAGAAGTTAATAAAGATAGAGAACGAAGTAGAGTATAATAAGCTAAAGATAGACGATATTTTTAAGAGATAAATAGTAGGCTATATAATTATAATAATCTTTATTTTAATCTTTATTATATATTCTCTACGAATAAGTAAATAGAGTCGTAATAACTTAAATAGATTCCGAACGCGCTTCTCTTTTTATAGATAATACGCGCGTCCTTTAGAGAAGATAAGCTATATAATATAGCGAAATACTAATATCTAAGTATATAGGCCTACCTTATTATCTACTTAATAGTTATAACGTATCGGTATAAAAGACGCTTATTTTTCGCGTTATATTTATATTATACTCTAATTATAAGATATTATAGATTAAGTAAAGTAAAATTTAGAGGAAGATTACTTAAATCTTAGTAGTAGCTAAAAGTAAGTATAGAGTATAAGTCTAAATACTACTAGTATTAGATTTAGCGACTACTAAACTCTACGCTATATAATAGTATAGTTAATACCTCTATATAACTAGAAGTCTATCTCTAGTTATAATAATTAATATAATATCTACTTTTATTTAAGGGCTTTCTCGAGATACTATATAATATTAGAAAGAGCCGACTTATTCTAGAATAAGTTACTACTTTCGCGCTATAGATAACTAGCTTATTCTAATACTATTTTCTAGTCTCTCTCGTTATAATTATTTCTATTATCGCTCGCTTCTATACCTCTTATTTATCGATTACTAGTCTTCTTTTCGGTTTAAGTTATCTAGAGATAAGCTATATTCGTAACGCCGTCGTTCTAGTCGTTAGAGTCTTTAGATAAGCGGTCGCTTAGCGCCTTAGTTTTATTCTAGTCGCCGTACTTCTCGACTATTTCTTTCGACGTATATACTAATAGATCGCTCTTTAGACTAAATAACTAGAATACGCCCGTCGGGATACGATCTTCTATTTTTAAAGTATTAAAAGTACGTAGCGCTACGTTTATATTAATCGGATCTATCGATATATCGAAGCTATTTATAATAATTTAGTTATTATTAAATAGTTTCTAGATTTAGATAGAACTAGAAAGATAGTTAATTTAGTAGTTTAATATAGTAAATCGTATAGCTATCTCGCTTCGTAGTACTCTACGAATTTCTTTAGGAAATAAATTAATCGAATTAGCTCTATTATCTATAATTATACGTTAATAATATAATAATTAATCTAAAAGTCGATCTACTATTAAGAAGATTAGTCTACTTAGAACTAATAATAGAAGTACTATTCTCTTAAGTAATTAAAAAGAATCTACGTACGTTAGTATTATTTAGAATATACTAAAACTTAGTATATAGACCGATTAAGACTTATTAATAAATCTTCTAGAAGACGACGACTTACGTAGTTAAACGTTTATTAAAATTAGAAATTAGTACTAGCTTCGTATATAGCTAATTACTATAACTTACTAGTATAGCTTAATAGTAACGTCTTTCTCGTTAATCTTCTAAGCTTCTACTTCTTCGATAAGAATCTTATTATTTATAGCTTTTAGAATAAGATCTTTAGCGAGTATACTATCTTTATCGTAATCGGAATTATCTTCGGCGAGCCTAAGATTGTCGAAATTAGCTTATTTTATCTCGAGTTTTCTATTAATCTCGGAAAAGTCTATTAAGTTAAATATCGATAAAGACTCTATCGTCTATAGTACTACTTCTAAAACTTATAGTAATTAGTACGGTAGTACTAATTAGAGATATTAGCTAGCTTTTATCTCTATCTTCTCGCGCTCGGCGAGCTCTATCTATAGCTATAAATTAAAAAATAACTTACTTCGCCCGCTTTCGAACCTAGAATAGTATATAATTAGAATATATAATAAAGATTAGTATATTTAGATCTACCTTTTTTATTCCTCTTTTTCCTTATATAACTACTCGGCGTAATACTTTTCTATATTACTAAGGTTCTTATAGACTTAACTACTTCGTAGTCTCTTTAGCGCTCGACTATAAATAATTAAGTTAGTTTAGGTTCGTCTTTAGGCCTTATCGATAAGTCTTAATACTACGGTATAACGCTTTCGAGCCTTTACTATATATAGGTTAGTAGAGTAAGAATTCTCGCGTTTTCTTTTTACTTCGGCTCTACTATCGGGTTTTCTACTTCGAATTTTTCTAAAGATTATATTACTATTATAGTTAGCTACTTCCTTCGCTAGTAGAATATTATAAGTTCTACTATATCTTAATAGCGAAGTAGTTAGCTAGCTCTAGCTATAGTAATCTATATTCGAAACTTTCGATTTTAATAGTATCGATATTAGAGCTCGAAGACTCTAGTAAACTATATAATTATAGTTAAGTATATACGAAATCTACGTAGATAGTAGTTAATAGTTATATATCTTAAGTCTAGTACTAAAGCTATTATTATCGTAATCGTTATAATATACCTAAAGTAGACCTTACTAGGTTTAGAAGAGTAAGTTAATCTATAGACGGCCGTAAAATCGTTATATATTCGTAATTAGTATAAAGAAGTAGTAGTAAAGTATAGATAAGGTAAATATAAGATTAAAGTAATTAGTTATCGACGCTAGCCTATTTAGAAAGGTATATTAATTTATTATTAGCTACTATACTAATAGACTCTTAGCGAGACGCTAAGTCTTTATTATTCTTCTTCTACTAGTACTTATCTCTATCTCCTTTATAGTACTAAAACTATAGTAGTATACTCTATATCTCTATTTTCTATAGCCTCTAATCGTATCTAGCTAGTCTAAACCGCCTCGCTATTAAATCTTCTAATTAGTAGTACGGTCTCGTTAGCTTACTCGTAAAATAGCGCGATATAATTACTCTAGTTACTATAAGAACTACTTAAAGAAACTACTAGCGAGCGTATTATATACGTATAGGCTTTCGTTATTATAATTAATATACTAATCTCGATACTAGAAGAGTAGCTACGAAAACCCTTCTTTTTCTTCTCGCGATTTCTCAATACTATTACTAATAGTATATATATCTTCTCTTTATAATACTAGTTTTACTAATAAGATATTAGACTTTACGCTTAATAAATAAAATTATATAGCTTTATATTAGATAGTATAGATTAAAAAGATCTTTTAATAGTTTATAATTAATCTATCTATAGCTAGATCTTATATACTACTATTTTATTTAACGTTAGTTAAGATAATAATTATAGAGCTAAAAAAGCTATATAACTTAGATATTATATAAATAGTATCGTAAGTATAATCTTCGTATATATTTAATCTACGTCTATTACTAGATATTAATACTATAATTATCTTATTAACTATAACTATTTAGATAAGTATACCTTATATACTCGAGTATACTATAGTACTATTAGCTAATATTTCTTAGAGGAATATATAGATAGCGAATATAAGAATAAGATCTCTTAATATCTTAGCGACGTAATACTTAGTAATATAGCTAATCTAACTACTCTATCTTAACTAGCTAATATAATCCGGAATACTTTTATATTAGAATTCGCGATATAATTACGTAACGAAAAAGACTTATATAATATACTTAAATAATTCTATATATTCTTCTATATAGTAATATAAACTAAGTAGAAATAGTTAGACTTTTAATCTATTCTCGATATAGAAGAACTAGTCTCGATTTTCTAAGAATCGATATCGAGCTTAATCTCTATAGCCGCTACTATCGGCGGTAGTACTATATAAGATATTTTATAGCCGAGAATAAGAGAGTTCTATTAGCTAATCTTAAATAAGACTTACTCTCTTCTTTTATAATAATCTTTCTAATAATTCTATAGTTAAAGAGTAACGATATATCGCGCTCTCGAAATCGGCGTTTCTATAGATATAGATAATATCTAATTACTTTAATAATAATAAGTAACTACTCTATAATTCTATATAATATTCGCCGTATACTAACTAATAATAGCTA
>NW_008751652.1:639082-643919 GCF_000230625.1 Exophiala dermatitidis NIH/UT8656
AAATAATAGATTCTTGGCGTAACTAATATAGTATTAACGCTATATATATCGCTTATTAATATTATATAATAAGACCTAGACTATATATTAATAGATAAAAAGAAGTAGAGAGCTAATTTAGAAAAGTTAGTTCTACGAAGTCTAGTATAAAGAGTTAATATCTTCTAGTTAGAGTAATATATAGTACGTAGAATCTTAGAGAAATAGTAGTAGAGAGTAAATATAGAGATAAGTATAGTACGTAGAGTAACTTTACTTATTAATATAAAGAAACTACTATCTAGTTCTATATTATTTATATATAATCTAAGACCGTATTAGATAACTAGCTCGAAGACTCTATAGTCTTTACGACCTAACTCGAAGGGTAATAAGATAACTAGCTCGAAGACTCTATTTAGCTCGAGAATCGATAAGAGAAGCGGAAAGACTCTATTTATAATCCCGAAAAGCGGAAAGACTCTATCTATAATTCCGAAATCTAAGACGGTCGGAAAATCGATAGATACGACTATAGTACGAATCGCGTACTACTTAAGAGATACTAATACTAACTTTATAAAGCTTATAGAAAGAAACTTATTATAGCTCTATAGCTAAAGAGTAAATTAAATAACGAAGATATATTTACTTTCGCTCTCTATATATTATCTATTAAAGAGGAAGTTATAATAAGAAATCTAATCTCTAGTTAAGCGAGTAATACGAGATTATCTAGAGATTCTAAAGTAGATATACGATAAATAGAAGCGATTTATATATTTTCTTATATTAATTACTATAATAAAGTTAATAAAATAATACTATTTTTACTACGTAAAATTATATATTACTAACGTATTACTAATTCTATTATCTTAGTAACTCTCTTTATTTATCTAGTAAGAGAGATTATAGAGAACTTCTCTAATAATATTATTTATATTAAAATAACTATAATAAAGGCTCTTTAGATATCTACTAAGACTTTCTTAGTATTATTATTTAAAGATTAGTACGAATTAGGACTTTTATTAATTAGTATAACTAATATAAGATATAAATACTAATCTATATACTATCTACGCGAAGCGTATTACTATCTAGAATAAAGATATATAACTTACTCGCCGCCTTAACTTCCGCTATATAATCGATTACTAGTAGCTATATTCCTACTCTAGTTAGAATCTAGTTAGTCGATATTCTAATCGATATAGTAGACTACTTCTTTATTAGGGATTTTTCTAGATAGTTAAGTAAATCGTTATATAGTATAGAGATAATTATAAAGAAAGAGACTATAGTTAAAGATATACTATTCGCTATAGTTAATAGATTTAATACGCCTAAGGAGTCTAGTCTAAGTTACTTATATAGATACAGAATATTATATACTATAAGTAGTATATACTTATCTTTCTCGAAGCTAAAGTACCTATAGTAGAGATTTAGTAGTTTAATTTTAATTACTAGAATTAAGTTAGTCTATAAAAATATTAGAAAGAGTATAAAAGACGTATATAAACTATAAGTAAGATTAGTTCGTCTACTACTAGTAAAGAGAAATTATCTCTTAAGCTAATTCGTACTATATCTCGTTTATCTAAAATAAGTTATAGACTATAAGATCTTATAATTAACTACTTCTATTACGAGAAAATATATCTAGGGAGATTTAGTAGAAGATTTAGTCTAGACTATTTATAGTAATCTATATTAATACTATTATCTAGTTTCTAGTAATTTACTTCTTACGCTATTCTCTAGAATAGTTTTAACGATACTAGTATATTCTCTACTTCGAGAATCTTCTAAAATTAGTAGTAATCTTAGTAATACTATTATTAATATATTACGCTCGCGTCTTATAGACTATTATCTACTTAGCTTTCTAGTATTTTAGCTAGAAGTTAACTTTAATTTAAATTTAGTCGGTTCTAATTAGAAACTTTATTCTCTTCTATCGAGAATCGAGATATAACTAGTTATTATAGTATATTCTTAATAATATCTTCTAGCTCGCTAATTCTTATAATAGCGATTAGATAGTTCTCTACTATTATTAGTACTAAAGTAGATTTACTTAATACTTAATTATATAGTAATATCTATAAGGTAAGAGATCTATTTACGTTTATTAACTAATCTCTTTAGTTTATAACCCGAAGAGTAGCTCTCTTCTTTAACTTAACTATACGAAGACGGATAGACTTACTTTTACGCGAAGCGCTCTAGATATACTAAATATCGGCGTTCTCGAATTTTAACTACTTCTATATCTAAGTTCTTCTTTATCTCTATATATACTACGCGAGTCGTACTCTATTACTATTCTTAGAATATATCGTTACGCCCTTCGTTCTAGCTATTTATCTCTTTTATTTTCTATACTACTATACTTAGTCGATCTTTAAACTTCGCCGATCTCTATAGTATATTATACTTATAGCTAAGCGTTCTAGTAGTCTAAAGAGAACTAAAAGAAGATAGAAGAGTAATATTATAAGCTTAGATTTTATATTTAAAATAGACTTTATATACTCTATACTAAGGTAGTAGTATTTATTATAAGTATATACCTAATAGACTACGAAGTCGATAGAATACGCTATTTATTATTACTCTTCTTAGTCTCTCTCTAGTTATTCTTAATTAAAGTCTCGTCTCTATTCGTTCTCTAATTAATCTTTACGTATTTTTAAATCTTTTATATCTCTTTAAGTCTTCGAAGAATAGATTACTATAATAATTATTATATCGTAGATAATTATAATAAGAAGTCTAAGTATAAGTATAGTATATACTATTCTAAGAGGAGTATAACTATCGAGAAGATCTATAATTATACTATATCGACTCGATATCTTCTAAATATACTAAAAGTACGGGTATATAACTTATCTATCCTTATCCGATTATATAACGTACGTAGAACCGTAAAAGCTACCTAAGGCTAAGTAGCTATCTATCTCTATATAAATAGAAGGTTAAGCTATTATACGCTTCTTAATTATCTATCTATAGTATTTATAAAGTATTTAGAAGTACCCTATAAGATTAATAAGTACTAAATAGTACTCTTACGATTATATCTTTAATCGTATTTCTCTATAATAGCTTATATTTATATTTTCGTACTATTTCGAGAAGGTAGTAACTAGAGTATAATAATAATTACTATATTAATTCTATCTATAGAATAGATTTCTCTTATACTAGTATATTTTCTAGTTAGTATATAAGCTATTACTTTTCTATATATATTAAGCTATAATATTATCGGTATTTCTCTATTAAACTATCTACTCGAACGGGCTACTTAATCTAAATAGATACTACGGGTAGGGCTTAAATTTTAGGAACTCGCTCGCGGCACCCGTTGGGTTACGGAGTGCCTACCCGGCCCAACCCTTAGGGTAGCCCTAACGCGGGTAGGGTAGGGCTAACCCGCGCCACTGCGCAGCCTAGATATAGAAATAAAGAGAGCGAAGTAATTACTAACCTTTTAGAATAGATAGTCTTCTTCTATAAAGTATTAATCTAGATTCTTAATACGCGCTAGCTACTTCTTCTAGACTAGATTTAAGTCGAATTTATTCTTTTTAGTTAATTAAGCTATAATAGTATTCTTCTATTCTATATTATCGTCTAGATATATAATTTATTAGGCGTTTAGAAATACTTCTATACTACTAGAGATCTATACTTTATTAGTAGAGCTTTTTTCTAGGAAATTAAGTTATCTAAAGATAGTATTAAGAATAACGACTTCGGAAACCTTACGGTATTAAATATTTAAGTCGAACTTAGAAAATTCGTCGATCTAGTATATAAAGCGCTTCGAAGGTATTTAAGTAGTATTTAGGTATTTTAGACTCTTATAATCGATTATAACGATCGTTTTATATCTATTCTAGAGATATATAATCTAGATTTAAAGAGTATAATTAATAGCGAGAAGTTCCTTTTTATATATAAAGTAGTTTAACTTAGCTCTATTAAGTTTTCGCCTATTATAGACGACTAGATACTACTTTCTATTAGGTTCTTCTTATAGAAGAATATAATCTAAAGCCTATTCGGAATAGTCTATCTCTATACGAAAAGACTTCGATTTATTAACTTACTATAAAACTAGCTTAGTAGCGAAGATCTTCTTAAATATCTAAAAGATATATTCGTATCTCGTATTCTATTAAATAGGTTAAAACTTCTTTTTTCGAAGTTTAATATTCGCTTTAATTAATAAGTCGGATAAAGATATAGTAATCTTTATAAAGTCTTTAATAAATCTTCTATAGTATAAAGCTAAATCTAAAAACTAGTATACTTTATATATATTTCGAGACTAAGGCTATTTAAGAATAGCTTATATCTTTATAGATATAGGTTAGTATTTCTTATTATTTACTATATATTTATAGAATTTAAGCTATCGAACGCTAATAATATACTTTAACGACTTCGCGTATAGTTTATAATTATATAGTACTTTAAATATTAGTTTAAGATAGCGTTTGTAATCTTCTTTAGTCTATAAGTAGATAACGATATTATCTAAGTAGACGATTATAAACTTACTAATAAATTCTTATAGAGCGTCGTTTATAATTCTTTAGAATATCGAAGAAGCGTTAGTAAGTTCGAATAATATAGTTAAGAACTTATACTTATCGGATCGTATATTAAAGGCGGTTTTTTTAATAAATATCTTTCTTATCTAGATCTAGTAATATCTCTAGATAAGATTAGCCTTCGAGAGCTAGTAAGCGATCTTAATAGTATTAAGATAGTTCTAGATTTAAGATAATAAAGAGTAGATATTCTTAATAGTAACGTTATTAAGAAGATAATA
>NW_008751652.1:643939-645654 GCF_000230625.1 Exophiala dermatitidis NIH/UT8656
TATATACTATTTATCTCCCGATTTAGGTATAAAGAGTATAGAGAAGCTCTATAGACTCTTTAAGAGTCGAATTAGGCTCTATTCTAGTAAGATATAAATTTATTTATCTTATTTATCCTAATATTCTTTCGATAAAGAGTAGTAGAGTAAGTTAATAAATTTAGCGTCGCTTATATCGATTTCGTATTTAATATTCCGCTTCGTTAGGAACTTCGTAGATAATTCTTCTTAAAATACTACTTTAAATTTTTTAAGAATATACTAGAAATATTTATTCTTAATCCTAAATATTAAAGAGGTCGCTTCGTCGTTAGAACTCTATTTTTATATAAGATATAGAATAGAAGTCTAGTTAGATATAGATAGTTTAGATATCGTCTTTTAAGTCTTTCGAAAGTTAAGTAGATTTAATCTAGCTTCTTTAATATCTTTATAGTTAATAGTTCGAAAGGGTTAAAGAGGTATCGAAGTTAATTTTCTAGTACTATTACGTATTATTATATATAAGTAGCTAAAATCCTAAGAAGCGCTATACTTCTTTAGCTAGTTAAGTCTAAGAATAATATCGTATATATCCTAATCTAAAATATAAAGTATTATTCGAGCTCGAAAGTTATCGATAGTTAGGCTTATTATAATAGCTTAATTAGAGAGAGTCGTCTTACTATTGGTAAGATATACTTAAAAAGATATACTCTAGATAATTTTATAGTCTTTATCTAGTTATTTAACGACTCTTCTTAAGATATAAAAGATATTAGAACTAGTATTGAGAAGAATCGTAATAGAATAAGAGTTACTATACTACTTTAGCGATTCACTAGCGATATTATATCTCTAAATATAATCTAAGTTATAGTCGAAGACTTTAGTTATATTAATAGTAACGTTTATTAGATTATCGAAAGAGAGATTAGGATCTAATAGGCTCGTATCGATAGTCTTCGAAGAGTCTATAACTTCTTTATCGTCGCTAGATACTCTACTATCTAGCGACTCTTTTCTTTTCTTCGATAGTCTTTTTATATAGACTTCTTTAAGTTAGAGTAATCTTTCTTTTAATAGCTAGCTTCTCTATAATCGAAATAAAGACTATTATCTTAATATTTCTAACGAAAGCTACTCGAGAATTCGCGTCTATTACTACGACTATATAAGCTTTTAGTCTAAATACTTAAGAAAGATTCTAATCGAAGATTATTAAAGACTATCTTAATATCTTTATTAGTATTCTTTTAATCTAGTTAAGCGATTTAAGAAGATTAAGAAGACTTTCTTAAGAAAAATCTCTTTAAGCGCCCTTAGAGAGAGGCTATCTAATATATATTAGCTTATATCTTTCGTTTACTTTTATTCGCGAAAAGAGCGTAGTTTCTATAATTTTAAGAAAGTATAGTATTTAAAAGAAGTTCTATTTAGTTTTAAATAGCTATTCTAAACTCTTATTTAAAAACGAGTAGATATTTAATATCGCTAGAATAAGAATTAAGATATAGCTTAAGAGTTTCGATCTTCTATCGAAATTCTTATACTATTCTTATTTACTTAAGAGAGTCGAATTTATCTCGACGTTACTTCTACGTCCTAATATTACCGAACGCTATCTAGAATACTTTCTTCTATATCTTCTAGTTTATTAGAAGTAGATTAATTCTAAAACTATATTTTATATCTTAGTATATAAGATTTTACTATACTAAGATATTATCTTTAAG
>NW_008751652.1:645674-843370 GCF_000230625.1 Exophiala dermatitidis NIH/UT8656
ACTTTCTTTATATCTAACTACCTTTTAATATAAATTAGCTAGATTCGTATCGCGTTATTATTTTAATAACTCTTATATTTTAAAGACTTTTTAAGCTCTATTCCGTTAATATCTTAGAATAGATCTAATAATAGATACTATTAACTAGATAAAGATCTAGATATATTTATTAAGTTTATAGATAAGAAGATAATCCTTAATAGACTATTCGTAGATATTAAAGCGAAGATTTCGAAAATTTTATAGTATTATAAATAGTCGGTAAAAGCCGTTATAGTTCTTTCGAGATTTTCTAGACGATTCTCTTCTAGAAGTCTATATATTCTCTATAGATTAGCTTCTTCTATAGAGATATTATATTCTAATACTACTATTACTAGAATTAAGAGAGTATTTATATAATATTTAGTATAATAGAGCTTTTAAGCGTAGTTTACGAAATATAAATAAGAAATAAGTAGAAGATAATATATAATAGAAGAAAGATAAGTAATCTTAAGAAGAATATATTCTTTATAGAAGCTTCTACCTTATTTAGCGAGAGTACTTTATAATTAGCTCTCGATCTTTAAGACTATCTCTAGCTAAATAGTACTCTATCCCCTTAAGAGATCTTATTATATATCTTTCTTCTATTAATTTATTATTTTCTATTATCTATAATAATATAAGTAGATCTAGATAGATCTAGATAACTATCTAGTCTTTACTAGTATAGTTTAGATAAAATTCTAATAAAGAGTTCGTTTTAATAATAATATTTCTTTCTCTATTAATATATCGAGCTCTTCGATAATATTATCGTTTATAATATCTAGATCGATAGAACGTAATTAAGAATATTAAGATAGTCGTCGCTACTAGTACTATATCTTATATATATTACTAGCTATTATTTATAGCTAAAGGTATCTAAGGGTAGCGAGACTAAAATTTTTAGGAAAGAAAGTTACTATTTACTACTATAATTTATCTTTCTCGATAAGAAATTTTTATCGTCTCTCGTTATTCGAAAAGTATAACTCTCGAAAGTCTTCGCTATAGAATTAGAAGGAATTCGTCGAGTATAGAAGACGAGCTTCGAGCTAGAAATTTTCCTTATTAGTTAGTTTCGCTAGATATCGAGATAACTTCGTCTATCTTTAATCGATTTTACGTAGAAGAGTATCGATTTTCTCGATAATTAACTATACTTCTCTTCTTTTTAAGAGAGTATAGAAGTTTTTACGAACCTTAGTTTAAGATAGAGAATTATCTCGTCGCCGCTACTAAATATAATTTTACGGAGGACTTATTCTATTTTAACGGGGCCTAGAGTCTCGTTAGACTATATACTTTCTAGGGGTTATACGATAGCGTACGACACTAGTCGAGACCGAAAGTCGGTCCTCGACGTCTTTATAATGCTTGGCATCTAAGGGTGCCCGTTTTGTTATATGTCTAGCCTTGTCAGGACCCTTGTTTCACGCGGACCCGGTTCCAACATCTCGGGGTCCGCGCTCGTCTCTCTCCAGTACTGCTCACCACTAGTACGTCCGTTGAAGTTCGGTCATAACAGCTGCCTGTTCGGCCATACGGTAAGGACAGGAAGAGAAAGCAGAGCACAGCATGTGAATGCTATTTCGTAGGTGACCAGATTTCCTAACTTCTGTTTTTCTTCTGGACATATTTCTTTCCGATCGGTACCTTATTCGGTAGGTACAATACATCCCACAGTCATTACCTTACACCATGGCGAAAAGCCACAACTACGAAGTTCCAGTATTGATTGTCGGCGGAGGCATCGTCGGGCTCTCTGCGTCTCTCTTTCTCAGCACTCATTTCGGAATCAAGTCATTACTAGTTGAGCGGCATGCAGGCACATCAATCCATTCCCGAGCACGCGGGCTCAACCGGCGCACAATGGAACTATACCGCGGGATCGGGATCGACGAAGCTGTGCGCAAGGCCGGGGAGTCGTTGTCTCCCAGTATAGGGATATATCAAGGCCACTCGCTCGTCGAGGTCATCGAGCCCATTGCTCGCAGCAGCGAACAAACAGAGGCAGGCCCGCGAAGAAGAATGCCAGGCGCCGAGTACTTGGAGAGTCTGGGCCCAGTCGAGGGATGCCGGGCAACACAAGATATGATTGAACCCGTTTTACTGGCGGCAGCGCGAGATCGAGGAGGTGATTTGCGATTCAACGTCGAGTGCGTTGCCTTTGAGCAGGATGACCATGGTGTCACGGCGACGTTGCGGGACCGCTCTTCTGCCAGCGAGTCTACCGTCCGCGCAGCGTACATGATCGCCGCCGACGGCGCCGGCAGTCCGATCCGACATAAGCTCGGCGTGTCGACGACCGGAGCAGGCACGTTGGGCCATCTTCTGAATATTCTGTTCGAAGCGGACCTGAGCGAGCTGGTCCGCGGCCGCGAGTTCAGCATGTGTCTGATCGAACGCGAACAGCCCGAAGTCATCAGGGGTCTGTTCACATCCATCGACAACCATAGCCGATGGGTGTTTCATCTTTCGTACGACCTCAAAAAGGGAGAGCAAGCTCAAGATTTCACCCCCGAGCGCTGCGCGGGTTTGATCAGGCTTGCACTCGGGATACCTGACATTGACGTCCAAGTCAAGAGCATTCTCCCCTGGGAGCCGAGTGTGCGGGTCGCTGAGAGATTTCAGCACGGCCGCATCTTCCTCGCCGGTGATGCGGCGCACCAAATGCCCCCCTGGGGCGGTCAAGGTGCCAACACTGGCATTGCCGATGTCCACAACCTGGCGTGGAAGTTGGCTGCTGTTCTGAATAGACAAGCAACGCCCTCGCTGCTGAACACCTACGATGCTGAGCGGATTCCGATCGCGCGTCTTGTATCCGATGAGTCGGGCGCCGGAACCGATGAGCATGGCTTGTTTTTGATGTGGAAATCTCCACCGGCAATGTTGTCCCTGTTCCGCAGAATGCCTAGACTCGGTGGATATGGCTACACGTATGATTCAACTTCTCAGGCTATCTTTCCTGAAGATACAGCCCCTCTGTTGTCGAGGTTGACGCGTCTCGTGCCTTACCTGGGCCAGATAGTTGGGATTGATGGAAAAGCCGGTTCTCGTATCCCGCATATCTGGGTCCAGTCGGAGGGCCCACGCATCTCGACCCTTGACGTGCTGGGGAAATCGTTCGTTATCCTGGCTGGCGCAGATGGACGGAAATGGCACGAAGATGCGCCGAAAGTCGCTTCTGATCTGGGTGTTGGAATAGGAGTCTACCGTGTTGGACCAGAACCTGCTTGCGAACTTGTGGCATCGAGAGGAGCCTGGGAATCTGCCGCAGGCATCTCGGCGACAGGTGCGCTGCTGGTCCGTCCGGATGGATTTGTCGCCTGGCGTGCTTGGAGCTGTCCTTCAGATCTCGAACACAAGCTCCAGGACGTGTTGAAGAGAGTGCTCTGTCGATAATTCTGGAAGCGGATTGGAGGGATGGCCATTTGCTAGACCTTCATGTTGGGGCGTTGGAATAGACAATAAGGAATGGGTAATGGTAAGGCGCTTGGGTGTTTTGGGCATCGCTTCGGCCATGGTCGGCTCAGTGTTGTCAACTTTCTCTGCTCGTCGATCTCAGGTAGCATTGCTCTTTCAATCAAATCTCTCTTCACCCTCACCAAGTAGCGGTTTTGCAGCCATGACGAGCGAGCATTTGCCCAACGTTGTCGGAATGGTCGTTGAAAGCGTTCCTGCAACAAATGATTTCCTCGTCTAAATAGTTAGTTTTTGTGTACTGGTGCGCACACAGGCATTGCTGAGAGGAACAGGCTGGAGTGGCAGAAAGAGATTTTGTGCGCTTCTTGCAGGCATTTCTCCTCATACTAAGTTATGCTATGCTATGCTCGTGCTGAAAGGGTCGAAACTGCATCTGTACAGGTCGACTTTGCTCATCATGTGCCATGTTCACGGCCTCAAGGCTGCATTGTATGCATGCTGTCCTCCAGTCCACTGAATTTCAGGCTTCACGCCTCAGGGCCGTACTGCCCCGTTCTGCAAGTAATATGCCACCCCTGTAAGGTCGCTGCCAAGATAAAAGCAGCAGCAGATGACACGACGCAGAGTCAGATTGTTCTGTCCCGCTCGAGTCTGTCTGGGCGTCCCAGAACCCAGCGTGCCCAGGAAACCCCCCTTGCTATGTGATAGAACGTCAACGAGCGGCAAACCAGCAAAGCACGATCTCAGCGTGGCGTCCTGGCGGCTAAACCTTGACGAAACAGAAAGCATGGTAGAACCCAACGGCCTCCATTTCTTCGCTCGACAAGACCGGTTCGCCGCCTTCATATTTGGTCACTCCCATTCGAGTTGCGAGCGCCATCATTTCTCGATTGCCACGCTCGGACTCCCAAATCTCCGGGAAAGGCTTCCGGTAGCGCTGTTCCAGGTTGTACCCCTCGGCAATGGCACGGAACGCCTCCCATGGCACAACAAATTCAGGCACATCCACCGCCTCTGTCATCCAATACATGTATTTCCAGCCAAAAGGAGGTCGGAAAGATCCATCTGGTTGAAGGGGTCGGAGAGGGTCATTTGGGAAACGCACTCTGTAAATCGAGTTGCCCCACGATGGACCATCTTCCTCTTGGTCATCTTCTGGTGCCTCGCCTTCTTCCTTGGGGGCAGTTTGCTCGCCGCTGCTGCCATTCTGCGACTCCTGCGCCTTCTTGGCCGCCTTGTTGGCAAACCATTTCTGGATATGCTCTGCGCATACATCACTGTTTGGTACAACGCCAATGAAACGGCCTCCCTTTTTCAAGGTTCCTGCGACGTTGCGCAGCATCATCTTTACTTTCTCCTCTGATTCGAATGCGTAGTGTATGGTAAACATGGCTGCCACAACGTCGAACCCGGCATCAGAATGGCGGCTTGGCTGTCCATTGCCAACGTACGGGTCGATTCCAACCTCACGGACAATGCCTACGTCGCCAAGCCATGCACCGAAGCAATCCTGTGGGATAAAGCGAGCGTCATAGATCGGGCGGCGGCCCCGTCGCATCTGCTGATAGCGTTCACGAGCCTGCTGTATACTTGTTTCGGCTGGGTCGAGACCGACATATAGCCCGACCGTTTGGGGTGCCAACTGCCATTTTCCGAGATCTCCGCCTTTGCCACATCCAATGTCGATGACAGCAAGAGGTCTTTGCAGTTCCGGCTCCTTTGGTTCCTCGCCCCATCCCAGTTCTTCAGGCTCCACCTTCTCCTCCGGACTGAATTTTTGGATGAGGACGGACTTTACCCAGTTGTTGAAGCTTCGAAGACCTTTGATCTGCGATTCATTGCGACGCCAATCACGCCCGCGTTCCTTCACCCACTCGGGCCGTGTGTTGTAGAACTGGTTGGAGACTTCCTGAATACCACGATTTGCTAGCGTATGTAGATTTGCATTCTTCTGTTCTCGCTCGGCGGCCAGACGTTGTTGTTCCGCAAGCACATTGCGACCACGACCACGGGCCCCTCCAGGGCGGATAATCTCTCGAGGAGGAGAATCACGTATTGGCGACGGTGACCTACGGCGCTCTTTTGGGGGAGATCGTCTGCGGTAGAGATTGACAGGCGAGCGTCGGCGCGGGGATCGAGATCGCCTGCGAACATCACCACCTCTGCGTCGGTCATCAGGGTCAGGTCTTCGACTGAAAGCAGAAGGAATAGGTCGTGATGTAGAGATTTCTCCTTCCTCCCTTGGTTTGCGCGGTATCCGGGGCAGATCGGCTGGGGTCCTCGGTGCAGGTTTGTTCTTGTGAGAGCCGTTTGTCTGCTGGTCGTGGGACGGCTTCTCAGCATTCTGTGGTAACGCCGACCTGCGTCTCTTCTTGTTGGCATTGGGAGACCCTGTTTGTTCACCGTCCTGCTTCTGCTCTTCGAATTTGGTGTCCGTTTCAGGTGAACCAGATCGTCTCCGCTTCCGGGGAGGACCTTGTGCCTGTTCCTGAACATTTGGACTCGATGTTACGGCAGAGGTATCCTCCGGCTTTCTCTCTGGATCTTCAGCGATGGCATTCTCTGCTATTGTCTCAGGAAGTTCTTTGAATATGTCTCGTGCAGGGTCGTATGCAAATGAGGAACGTCGCCGAACAGGCCCTGTCGGAGGATCGGACATTGTGAAGAGGAGGGTTTGAGCTGCGAAGCGTGTCCTTTGTGCAAATCCGCAACTATTTCAATCTAGAATGAGATTGCACTCAGACTGTAAGACAGTGTGCAAGTCTTTTCGTTTGGGGGTCGTGGTCAAGATGCAGTTGGTTGTCACAGTATTTGGGAAGCTGGAAGTCGGCGACCACAATAATATAGTAGCGCAACTTAAAGTATGGCGTACGCGCCTTGCGCTAGAGGGTTAAGATGGCGCTTGTGGTTAGCGCGTTATAGTCCCGTACAATAATGTTGTGGTTTAGCGCCAGCACTCCTTATTAGGTGCCAGCCTATTGTAGTGATGTCCGGGGGATTTTACGTTACCGCAAAGTCATTAGAGATCAAGGCAGCCAGGAGAGTGTAGCAGTAAGAGACAGTCAATACGGGTGTTAGATTCCAGCCTGTATACTGTCGTATTGAATGCCTCATAGGGCTTCGCCTAGTCAAAAGTAATCTTTTTCCCAGCAAAGGCCGGCAGGGTCTGGTCTTGCATCTTCCGCTTCTTTGCCGCCTCCCAAGAAGGGTGCAAGGAGCCCTGATCATCCCTCTGTTTTGGTTTTGGTCTTGGTGGCTGCGTCTGTCCAGCGCTTGGGTTGTGTGGAGCTTTTGCGTTGAGTCCCTTTCTCGAGCGGTCTCTAGGATTGTCTCCTGGGCCTACTGCGCCTCGTTTAGGATCCCATCCGGCATTTCTGGAATCCTTTTCCTTCTGCTTTGCGAGATGCTTAGCATTCTTCCCATATTTCAATTCGGCCAGTTGCTGTCGCGCTCTTTGTCCTCGTCGATTCTTCCTAGGCTTAGGTTCAGGCGGGCCACGATGCCTAGGTGCGTCCTCATCCTCAGACTCGGACCCAGAGTAGTATCCACCCAGGCTAAGTGACGGTAGAAAGGCAGTTGAGGTGACCCTCGGTGCCGAGCTCTTATCGCTAGTATGTCGTCTGTCATGATCCGAAGAGCCGCTTGGGCTTGGTGACACTGAAATGTCCCGCCTGGACGTGCCGTTGCTCATTTCTGAACGCCTCAAATATGCTGCTTCACCACTCTCTGATTCCTCATCTCCTGAAGATGCCAACCTACCAGCGGCATATTCAGATAGAAGGCGGTCTGCTTCGGAATCTGATCTCTCCGGATGGTCCGGTGGTGCAGCACTTTCTGATTGACCTTGCTCGCTTGAGAAACCATGGAATTCGTCTTCATTGGATTGCGCTGTTTGCTTGTTTTGCTCAAGAGTCGATGGTTTCTTTTCCACATCATCACTGGACCCAGCCTGAGGTATCCCCAGCACATCATAGATCGCCTTCATGATTTCGGGAACAACGTTCTTCACGGGAGTAGACTTGAACAACCTTCCCAAGACATTTGCCTCCGCAGTGGACTTCATTGGTTCAATGGCAGGTTCGGTGCCATAGACTTGGACGAATGCCGGATGCTCCCTCACCCGCTTAGCCCTGAACAAGTGCTTCAGGAGGTACCTTTTCGCCGTTTGGTCGAGCTGCAGCTCTTTCAGCACAATGACTTCTTCACGCAGCCGCAAAAGGGTCTGCGGCTCATCACTGGCTGTTTTCTGGCGGCGACCGAGTTTTTGGCGCTCGAACCCGCGGGCAAGCTTGAGAGCAGCGTGCAGGCGCTTGATACTCTGGTCCATCTTCGCTTTTAACCTCGTGACCTTTATCCGAAGCGCCTGGTCCTCAATCTGAAGCTCATCTTCGTCGTCCCCTCCATCTTGCCGCTTCCGCTTCGGCATTGTACTTTTGAATATAAGTTGGCGATGTTGCACCCAGGAGAAATTCAATGCATCCGCAGGCGTTTGCAGAATCCTGAAAATGACAGGCCCAATGGCAAAAGTTGTCCGCAGCTCTGACAAAATACAACGTTGTACAGTATCGCAAAAGTCCTTCTCAACATTCAAGTTCAAGTTGAACAAGAAGAAAATGCTTCGTATAGCACCGAGCTATTCCTGATATGGCTAGTCCAGACGCTGGGCTCGGAGGAGTTGCCATATTGGTTGCATCGGCTAAAATGCACATGCCAATGTTTTGGACAGACAAACTGCAGAAAGCCTCGTCCCTCCAGGCGATCGGACCTCACTTTCAGCTGATGCCTCTTATGTAGGCGCCGTCACCGGTCAGCATGCAAGGCCAGTGCTGGTTGGACAAGATCACCACGGATGGCTGCAGCTGAATGACAATGCCTGTGACTAACCATTGCGCCATGTTCAAGCTTACATTTGTGCGCTCGCTCATTGAGGCTGACATCTCAGCTGCGGTAAGGCTACCAGTTGCCTTGTCGTCAACGCAATGGCTATATCTATCTGCCTGCCCGCCCCATTTGCGACTCTTTTATCTCTTACATATCTAACATTGTATACTTGAACGGTTTATACAATAGCCGACAAACCGAGCCCAGGGCTGTATTGTTTCCAATGGCCAAGCCGGCGCTCACATACTCTCAAGCGCTTCTTATATTCCTTTCCCTTTGCGGGTTCTGGACTCTCTGGGTCTTTCCCTACCAGAATGGTCTCCTGGCAATCTTGAGCAAGCAGAGCGAGCCAGGCGCCGTAATTCCAGGTCCTACTCCAGCTCCCATGAAACAGACATACACGGGAGTTAAGGTAGTGGACAAACAATTGACCACGCTGGTCAGTTTCTTCTACACAGCAATAGATGGGAACCGAGCGGATGTCTCGCTCTCTTTTCTATACCTGGGGGGCCAGGTTCTTGCGGCTTGGATCTTGATCACCATTGAGGGTCTGCGAGCAGGAAACCAGACCAAGTTCTGGCTCACCACGTAAGTTCCACCGGAGATTAAGTTCACATCGCTGATGGCAGCAGTACGACGTTACTGGGTGTAGGGGTTGCGATAATTGGCTACGCCTGTATCATACCCCTCTGGTTTGCGCTGCACTTAGGGCTCTCGCCAACCGCGGTCAACCCCCGGGATTTCCATCTTATCGTGAACACCCCAGCCAAGCTCGCGCTGGCCCCCGTGAGCATTTTGCTGGGATTCGGCGTCCCGTCTCTTTTAATGTGCCTTCCTGCGCCGGCTTGGCTATCTTTCGAAGCCAAACAGACGTGGACCGGCATCCAACAGGGTTGGTCAATCTGGATCGGGATCACGCAGTATATCCTGACGTCTGTTGTCCTGAATCGGCATCCAAGGGCTACAACTTTGACCGAAAGTGCCAAGCGGACAGAAACGATCAAGTACTTACGTGGCGCCTATATCTTGGCTATCCTGGTGTCGGCCGGATCTCATCTGTTCCCCTGGATACTGTCTCTTCTTGCCTATGCATTTCCAGTCTTGTTCAGCTCGACTTACCTACCCCAACTACAACCGAGCAGGATCTTTGTCCCCGTCTTACCTTTCGGGCCACATGAGGTGAAGGTGCTTGCGGACGGGGCTCTCTGGTTCCTGCAATGGGATATTTTGGTTGGAGTAACAGCAACCCTCGTATGGGCCCTGACCTTGGAAGTCGCCGCCAGACCTGAACCTCTCTCGACGAAACGTAACCTCGCTGGATATTTGGGGGTCGCACTCGTCACACTAGCCATAGGTCCTTGCGGAGCTGCCGCTGCATTGCTTTGGGCTCGGGACGAGATCGTATTCCGGAACTCTACTGGTGAGGACAGCACAGTCACCAAGAAACACGAGTGAAGTGAGCAAAGGGGCAAATATGCAAGGACCCCTTCCGCAGGGACTTGGTGGGCTCCTGGGGCGCAAGCTGCATTCAGCCTTACGTCTGGTTGTCTGTTGGCGGGACAGATCTATGTGATGCAAGCTGTGCATCCGGGCGCCCAATTTCGGACAGGCCGCCTGCAGCCTGGTGCACGGCAACGGTGGCGGTTTGATGCACATTGTTCATCAGAATCAGCGTAATATGGTTAGGACGCCCTGTTGCATAAATAGATGTTCGGAGGGATTGTCAGCCTGTTAAAGCTTAATCGATGATTACTGTACTAATCAAATGGATATTGCTGGGATTCCAATAATGTATCATCAGCACTGACCTGCCACTTAATCTATCTTCTATAACCGTGCACTCCGTCAGCACTCGTCGGTTGTTCCCCCCACCGAGTGCACCACAGCGATACGATCGTCCACAGCGATACGATCGTTTTTCTATAAATTCTATATACTCTTTATTCAACGCGTATATATATAACCAACGATACCTACTAACGCTTAATTAATAGAGGAGAAGGTTCTTAACGCCTACGACGCGTATAATCGCGGCGATTATCCTAATATAAAGGCCGCCGCCGATATATTCGCCGCCCCCGTTTAACGCGTACGTAGACGACTTCGAGATATACTAGGCGCCAGTATAAGAGAAGAATATAATAAGAGGCTCTCTAACGAGTAGAAGAAGGCTCTCTATACGCTTATAAAGTACTATAACGATCTCGGGCTATCCCTAAGGCCTCCGATAATTACTTAAATAGTAAATCGTATACTATAACTTACGTAGGACGTATACGACGATAACGATAGTTAACCCCGTATATCTTATAAATAGACGCGGCGCTTTCTTAATAGATACTCCAAGTTTATATTTAAGAAGCGAAAGCCTATTAATATTTATTAATAGTCTATCGAGATAGAGTATTATATCTTAATTATCGAGTACTTTTATCGCTTCTAGACTATTAAAGAGTAATACGCTATTATCGACGATAATATATAGAATATAGACGAGACCGGCTTCTCTATTAGCGTTAGTAGAGCGTACTACGTTATTACTTAGCGTTAGAATAAGAATAAGCGTCTATATCTTCCTAATCCCGAAAATCGCGAGTATTATATACTAATTAAGTCTATTAACGCTATCGGCGACTTTATCGATCTATTCGTTATTCTTAAAGGCGATATAATTAGCGAGCGCTCTATAACCCTAAGCTTACCTAACGAATACGCGTTAGTCTTCTCCGAGTCGGGTTACTTAAATAATACTATACTACTTAAGTAGATATATTATTTTAATAGAAGAATAAAAGAACGTATAAAAGGGCGCTATAGGATATTAATAAGCGACGGCTTTAACTCTTATATCGAGTATAGCTTTATTAAATACTACTAGGACGAGAGAATTATACCCTTTTACTTATCGCCGTACTCGACGTACCTTCTATAATCTCTCGATATCGTAGTATTCTAACCGTTAAAGTACTATTATACGGAGTTAATAGATAGTGCTATACGATACGAAGATCTTATATTTTAGCGTTATAAGTTCTTAGAGAGCCTTTATACGGTTCGTACGAAGATACTTTACTCGTTAACGATTCGCTTATCGTTTAAGAAGATAGGGTTAGTACCGTTTAATCCGAAGTAAGTACTCGATAGCCTTACTATCGAGAATAGCTCTAACGAGAGCGACGACGACGACGACGATCTATACGTTAAATTCGTCGTTAATAGTACGCCGCGAAAGAGTATATATTAGCTTAATACGTACGCCGATATAATATTAGAGAACGTACGAGACGTAGGTTCGCTAATAGCTACGCTATTTAGTAAGTTTCGCCGCGCCGTAATAGAGCGTACGTATATTAGCTAGGAGACGCTTTACCAACTCGGCGAGACTAAGGCTGCTAAACGTGCGCGTACGTTACGAGAGAATCGACGGCGTCGACGTATCGAAACCTCCTTAATTGGCGTTATATACGTCGAGACGGCACGTCGACGCCTTCAGGCTCGTAACGACGCTAAGATATTAGACTATTATAAGAGACGCCGACTAGCAAAGAGACTATAAAAGCGACTCGTCGACGCGGCTCTCGATATAGCGTAAGAGGCAGAGCGACGACGACGTACGCCAGAGGTGGCTTAACGACGTCAAGATACGCTCGATAGGCTCGATATATAGGTTACTGCCTCTATAAGGCTATTATATTAAGAGTTACGCGCCGAGATAACGATAATAAGATCTTTACGGGATACTATATACTCGCGTATATAAGTTACTATAGTACTATACTATCGCTATATAATGTCGATATACGTTCTTAATCGATATTATATCGACGGTAGTTGTTATATATTTAGTACTTTTATATTCTAAGTCGACTACGTACGGTAACTTCGAGAGTATATTAACCACGACCTCTCGGATAGTAGGTTTTTATATTCGATACGATTACAGTACTAATTTACTAGGCTTAGCTATCGCTTATATTATAAAACCATCGTTGTGGCGGCTGTAAACAGAATATATCCTAACCGCGTGCAGAAAAACGATCGTATCGCTATGGACGATCGTATCGCTGTGGTGCACTCGGTGGGGGGAACAACCGACGAGTGCTGACGGAGTGCACGGTTAATAAATCGTCATGGGCTAAAAGTACCATACTGGCTCGCAAAAGCGAAAGCTGAAACGACAGGGTCCATGAGCTGTCGAGAGACACAATGTGTTCCACCAGGAGCCGGTCGCTGGCCCTACAATAGGCCTTTGTTCCTCAGATCCCATGGGAGACGGCGACAATTGGCCTTTCGCGGTTGAAAAAACAAGGCATCATCAGCCGTCCATCCGCATTCAGTTATGCACCTCATGCAGGGTGACACCAACTGGCTGGGATGTGAGATTCGAGCGAGCTGACGTGGTCATCTTGACCAAGCAGTGAACCGGCCGCAGGACATGGCAGCAAACCCGCGGGAAGGCAATTCACCTTTACCATGTGCATCATCACCATGACCATGAATGCCACCCGACACCAGCACCGGTTTGGAGGCGGTCCCGACAATATCCTCCGTACGACCAGACTTCAGCCAGCCTTGTCATTCGAGGTTTTATCGTTCTACCTTAGCACCAGCGATTCGCAGTCGCCCCTTCCTTGCATCCATCCTGCAGTGGCTCCCTCCGACACGGCCACTCAGCCGCTGTGCTACACAAATACAAACTTGAACTTGAATGCTGGCTACTACCGCCACCGCTCCCTATTCCCTTCGTCTTTGACCTCATTCACTTCAGCTTTTATCAAGTCAAGCTTGTCTTGCCCTCTAATTTACTTCTCGAGATAATAAACAAACGTCGAGTCTACCACGTCCTGGCCGGAGAAATATACTCCTTTATCGCGGTCTCTGCCCAGCCGCAGAAGCAGCAAGTGCCACAGACGCCCTACCGGCGACGCTGCAGGCAGCATGCAAATACTCTGTGCTACCGCAATTGCAGCTCTAACAGGTACATGCATTGCGTCTCCAGGATACCTCAGCTTGGATGTCGAGGTACGCTCGCCGTTTGACCGGGGTCTTGTACGCAGACAGAACTCGGATAGCACCGTTGATGCTCCTCTAACTCAAAACACGAACAAACTCGAATACCTGGTCAACGTCACCATCGGTACACCTGCTCAGCATCTTGCTGTCACCATCGACACGGGATCATCAGATCTATGGGTCCCAGCATCCTCGTCCGTCCTCTGCAAGAACGGCGGGTGCGACGCGGGATCTTTTGACCCGACAGCTTCGAGTACATACAACGTCGTTGACCAAGGTGGCTTCAACATCGTAAGTGGTATCTCAGGCTGACGCTACCGCAGCTTGCCAACTCGTAACTAACCTGTGTCCAGACGTACGCCGCACCAGGAGATAGTGATGGCGGCGACTGGGCGACTGATACCGTCACTGTGGGCGGTTCCGCCCCAATCCAACAACAGCAGATTGGAGTGGCATCAACACTGTACGATCCCCACGGCGTGATGGGCGTAGGCTTTGACACAAACGAGGCGAATAATCCCAGTCCGGAAGGCGTATATCCGTCCGTGATGGACAATCTACAGTCAGCCGGCATCATCAATCGAAAGGCTTACAGCCTGTACCTGAACGATCTCCAAGCCAGCAAGGGCGCAATCATCTTTGGCGGCGTGGATTCCACCAAGTATACCGGCGACCTTGTTGCCCTTCCTCTGCAGGAAAGACCCGAGGGCGTCATCTCTGAATTCTATGTCACTTTGACAAGCGTGTCCTTCACGGATGAGACTGGGAAGACGACACAGTTGTCTCCCAACGGTTATGCCCAATCAGTCCTGCTCGATTCCGGTACCAGTCAGACTCTCCTCACCGACGATGTTTTCAACGCTTTAGCCAACGGCTTCGGGGCAGTCTACGTTGGTGAAGGAAGCTATGCTGTCCCTTGCAAATTCTCGAATATCAAAGGGTCGATCAACTATTCCTTTGGCGGCGATGGTGGGGTGACGGTCAAGGTGCCCGTATCTCAAGTTATTGGCAATCAAATCTTCCCGGGAAAGAACTTCAATGATAAGTCTGGAGGCTGCGACTTCGGCTTCGGGCCTCCAATCGATGGGGTCAGTATTCTAGGAGACACCTTCATGAGAAGTGCATATGCCGTCTTTGACATCACCAACAGCGTGGCAGCTCTGGCTCAGGCGGCAGAGAACAAAACGGACACATCCAGTATCGCCGTGATTCCTTCCGGCACCGCGATTCCAGGGGCATCTTCGACCGCCACCGCGACCGGGACACAGCTTTCGAGCGCGGCGCTGACGGAGCAACCGTCTGTTCCGACGGCGAGCGCGGAGGGCACGACCTTGGTCTTTGCTGGGACGCCGACGTTCAACCTTGGAGCTCAGGCTGCGACGGGAACTGCTGCAGGCTCGACAACATCTTCCGGGAGAGCCAACGCGGCAGCACCCACGGCGGCCCTTCTGGGTTTGGGTTTGGTGGCCGGAGCCATGGTGCTATAGACGCGAGCCTTGATGATGGTGGCATAAACGCATCCAGGAACGGCGCAAAGTAGTAAACATAGAGAGATTAAACCGAAAACAGTTGTTCACCTATATCGATGCCCGCGCATAGTCCATCGGGGACGATGACCCACGCACGCTCCTGTGAGACCACTAGTAGTAATGAACAGCATACACCGCCATTTCCAGCATCACGCAGCCCGGAAGATAAAGTAGCGGGGGCTCCCCGTGTCTCGTTGCACGCGGATATATTGCAATTTAAACACCTTGACGCGTCTGTATATATCCCGATATCAACATCTCTTGACACATGATGACTCTCGAATCACTCGAGGCTCCTCTCGCCACGGGCTCGTCTGATTGGCGGCGGAGTCGTGCACCCGACACTTGCTCTTCCCGCTCCGCACACTGACACCAACTCAACTCATCGCAATCGCGACCTCGAGACTCAAAGTTGCCCCTCGTTGGATATATTGCCTCACCATCCCGCGAGTCCTGAGTGTTCTGACCATCCTCTTATCCCAAACGCCCATCCTTGCGCCATCGTATACCCTCGCGAACAACCCGCCGTCTTCTACGACTTGAACCGTCCACAGCGTTCCAAGATGACCTCCGCTTGAGTCATTGTCCTCACCCCACCAACTCTGTCTCCGTCCGCCATCCGCGCCTTTAAACACGCCGTGACCCAGCGAGGTTACAGCGAGGCGCCTTCCTGCGGTCCTCGGAGACGTCGTTACCATTTCCGCATACCACATGAGCCACAATCTCTGGCGCTACTTGCTCGAAGATGATGTCGATAAATTTCGGCAGTACCTGGCGAACGCCACCTTCACCTCGGGGCCTTCGAAGGCTTCCGGTGGCGGCCAGACTGGGGGCACTGGGTTGAAAATCGGTAGTCCAGGCAGTTTGGCCGCGTCCCCAAAGACACCACTGAAAGCGCGAAAGAGTTTGGGCAATGCAACGGGCAGCACCACACCAGGCAAAGGTGCAGGTCTGGTCCTCACCAGGGCCGAAGTGAACACCAAGGACGCCTTCGGCAGGAGTTTGCTGCACCATGCCGTCTCGTCGCGCTCGGAGGAAGCGTTATCTTTCGTCAAGGCATTGCTGGAAATGCCATTCGTGGATCTCTACGCCCAAGATGTCGAGAGTGGATGGACGCCTCTGCATCGAGCTCTTTACTTTGGAAACATTTCCATTGCCCATGCTTTGATGGCGCGGGACATACAACATGCCACAGACTACACTGCCACCACTCAACGCGCCCACGCCGGCGGCCTGGTGAAGATTAAAGACCATGAAGGCAACAGTCCTTTTGAAGTCTTTGGGCTAACCATCGCACCTCGTTCTATTCAGGAGGATCCATCCACTCTGCCGTCTGGCCTGGGAGATAATGACAGCAACAATGGGGTGGACTACAATGAGGAGGAACAAGGCAATCATAAGGCAAAAGGCCACCTCTCGCCCCTGGTCGATCTGGTCGGCGACGAAGTGTACGCTTTTGGGAGCAACAAGAATTTGTCCCTCGGTGTGGGAGACGGTGATGACAGGCAGTTCCCTGAGCGCCTCCATTTCAAGCGTCCCGATCATTTACTGCGCCGCCTTCTCGATGATCATCTTGCATTGAGGCAGAAAACGTTGGTCAATGAAGAGCTGGCCTTGAATACTGCCAGTCTGTCTCGAAGCGATATCCCCGCCATCATCCGCTACCGACCCATCTCAATCCAGAATGTGGTTATGTCCAAGCTACATACAGCTGTTCTGACCGATGATCCCATCTCTAATTTGCATATGTGTGGCTTTGGCCGCGGAGGACGCCTGGGTACTGGCGATGAGAATACATCGTTCACATTTCAGTGCATCCAGACAGGGGGGCTGGCCAAACGCCGCGTATCTTCAATAGCTTTGGGTCAAGACCACACTGTGGCTGTCTGTTCACAAGGTGAAGTCTATACTTGGGGCAGCAATCTGTACGGACAACTGGGATACTCCCTTCCCGAAGTGCCACCGAATGAGATCCCCATGCAGTTGACGCCCCGCCAGCTGTATGGCTACATAAAGAAGGAGCTCGTTATTGGTGCAGCGGCCTCCGCCATTCATTCTGCCATTTACACCTCGTCCGCGCTATACACCTTTGGCAAAAACGACGGTCAACTCGGATTGATGGACGCAGATGCTCGCTCCCTTGAGATACAGGTGCTACCGCGGCGCGTAGGAGTATCTGTTCTTCAATCACCAATCCAATCTGTTAGCGCGACTGACCGGGCCACTGTTGTCTTACTCGAAAACCACGAAGTTGTTGTATTCACACATTACGGCTGGACCAAGGTTTTGTTTCCGCTGGAGACGTTTACCAACTACTACATGTCTGACATGTTACCTACCAGGTACAACATGGAGGCCAACTACATCAAGCACATCACGAGCGGAGGAAACACGATTTGTGCTCTATCATCTTATGGCGAGGTTTTCTCTATTGAGGTGCCCAAGGTGTCTGAGAACGTGCCATCAAATACCTCTACGACGAATCCCACAAAGGCCCGCAACGCTTTACCGCCGCCATCGCGCTTGTGGTCGATCCGTAAAGCTCATATGGCGGCTGTCGATGTGGCCGCCGGTCAGAACGGTTCGATCATTCTTTGCACGGCTTCCGGATCGGTATGGCGAAAGGAGAAACGCGCAAACATCAAAAGCGTACGCGAAGCGAATACCGGCACCACTCGCGCCAAAGACTATAAATTTGTCCGTATTCCCAATATGACCGGTGCTATTGCGGTCCGAAGCAACGCCTTTGGAGCATTCATGGCCGTACGCAAGGACTGTACAGTGACGCGAGATCAAATCGTCCCGGATCCACCATCATTGTGGGCTGATGTGCGCTCTCTACTTCCTTTTGCGACGTACGGGACGACCGAGACGGATACGACGGAGGAAGTGGAACCGGCCCGAATTAGCCGAGCCATTATTCGTACACCATCTGCTGAAGAGGATATCCTCAATATCTGCAAACAATACGAACCTCTCGCTCAAACCCAGTATGACTTATGGGTTACGTCCAACCTGACCGATGTCCGCCTTCCAATCCATTCGTTCTTGCTCAAAGCCAGGAGCCGCGTCATGCGAAGCGCGTTGGCTGAATTCCAGGAGACATACTACTTCTCCATCCCAGACGTCGTATCCATCGAATATGGACAAGACGGTCAGATACAAGTGCAGTTCCTTGGCGCCGACTTCCTGACTCTGATAAACCTTGTCTTCTATTTGTACACGGACAATGTGATCGATGTCTGGCATTACACATCCAAGGCACTGCACCTTGCTCCCCGTTACCGAGCAGTCCGCATCGAGCTCATGAAAATCGCGACTCATCTCGAACTGCAACAGCTGGAGCGTGCTGTGCGAACCATGGTCGATCCTACTCTCAGCCTTACCAATGACATGGAGCTCGCTATCCTAGACAGCAACTTCTTTTCGGACGCTGATGTTTTAATTGAGCTGGCAGATGGAGTCGAACTTCCCGCACATAGCGTCCTGCTCTGCGTCCGCTGTCCCTTTTTCGAGGGCCTCTTCGTCGGCCGAGCTGGCGGACTGTGGATGTCATCCAGACGCAATGTTGCCGAGGATACGTCTGAAGCGGTGCGAGTGGATCTCAAACATATTGATGAGCGCATCTTTTCCATGGTGCTAAGACACCTCTACGCCGATACTGGGGAGGAGATCTTCGACGATGTCGTCAGTGATAGCCTGGACGCGTTCATCGACATCGTGATCGAGCTCATGTCTGCCGCCAACGAACTGATGCTAGACCGGCTGGCACAGATCTGTCAACAGACGCTGGGCAAGTTTGTGAATGTGAGGAATGTCTGTTCACTGCTCAATACTGTGGCCGAATGCTCAGTGGACAGTTTCAAACGTGCAGCACTTGAGTACATCTGCCTCAACCTCGAAAGCATGTTGGAGATGCGGCTGCTTGACGAACTGGACGAGGATCTACTGGCCGAGCTCGACGAAGTCGCACAGGCCAATCAATTGGCCTATCTGCCATTCTCGCGCAGCGAGCGTGCCGAGACTGAACTTTTTGAGAAACACCCTGAGCTCTTCGACGATGTGGAGGCTGGGCGCCAACGGAGGATAGACTCCATGAAACTGAGATCGAGACTGGTGGAAGATGAAGAGCGCCATGCTGCTACCATCAAGTTCCGCACCGGAAGCTTGGAGCGGCAGGCGTCCTCGCCACTCATTCCTAGAAGCCCTCTTCCTACGCCACTAGCCGACTCACCGGCGAGCACCCCCAGTCCGAGCCCAGCCATCTTGGCGAACGATGGTGGAGACGAGCTACAGTTCGACATGGATGACGAGCATCCAGATCTCTTGCCAGGGCCTGCGGCGCAGGTTCAAGAGAGTGTTGCAGCACCAAGATCTCGACCATCCGATGCCGGGTCGTATCGTGCTCGGAGCATTCCTCGGGCGGATTTGGAGATCTCGCCACGCTCTACCGGCGCTAGACCCATCATTCCCGATGTTCCTGTGCAGTCGACCAGAGAGTTTGAGCGAAAAGCAGTCTGGCAGACGCCTAGGATCAGCGGGGCTAAAACTGACCTGAAAGGCATAATGGAGCAGGCTTCCTCCTCGGGGGTGTCGAGCCTGACCCAAGCAATGCGGACAGCTTCAATGGCCTCTAAGACGGCCCCCAAGGTCTCTCAAAAAGAAAGAAAGAGACAACAGCAACAGATGCGGCAACAGGAAGCCAAGAACTCAGAATCAGCAAAGGCCGAGAATAAAACACCTTCTTCACCGTGGCAGACGATTCCAAAATCGCCCAAGCCTAGTTCTTCACCAGTCGTGCCAGCACAGTCCTTCGGATCGACGACTTCCAAACAGGAGACTCCCAAACAGCCTCTTTCGGAGCGACAAGCTATGGCAGGCGGTACGTCCAGTCGGAAACCCGGTATCCCACCAGGAAACAGCAGTCCAGCAAGTCTTCCAGCTGGCATTACACCTCCTACAAGCAAACCGGCGGCGCCGCAGATACAATCGGTGCGACATACGCCCTTGCCATCTAGGACGCCCAGTGGTATTGATGCACGCACATCAATGGCGGAGATTTTGGCACAGCAGCAGATTGAGAAAATCGCGGTCAAAGAGGCTGTGGCGAAACGATCGCTCCAAGAGATCCAGCAGGAGCAAGAGTTTCAGGAGTGGTGGGACAATGAGAGTCGACGCGTGCAGGAAGAGGAAGCGCAAGCTGCTAATGCACCAGCAACAGCAACAGCTCCAGCTCGGCGAGGAGGGAAAGGCAGCCGTGGTGGTCGAGGTGGACACCGTCGAGGTAGTGGTAAAGCAAAAGCTACAGCCACGATAGGCAGCGAGACAGCTAAAGCCGGGGCCGAAAGGGCAATCACGACGACGGCGTCACCTTTGGATCCAGGACAACGAATCGGACACAATGCCAGTGCCAGTGGCCGTTCAAGCCGTGGCGGTGATGGTCGAGGTCGAGGCCGGGGCCAGCACAGGGGTCCAAGGCATCATCAATAGAGATATACGGCACATTGCAGTACCTACCAGCATTGGGTTATGTTTGTATAGACTAGTACTACACGGAGGAGCAGTAATGGACGGGACGAGTAATGGATGCGATTTGTACAGACCAATGGCAGTCAACCTGTATCTTTCTTTTTTCTCGTTCGGTGCCTCAAGCTGTCCCTGTCTCTGTATCCATGTTTCTCCAACCACTGCAGGGAGTTCTGCCCTTGGGTACCTGTAGATTGGCTGCCTCAGGCTGCCTGGGACCCCTTTGCTCAAAGGACCGGACATAATACTTTACAAGCAGGGTTTATACTAGGTACTGAAAAGTGTGCCAGTGTGCCAGTGTGCCTGCGTCTGCAGCCTACCCGGTCCCTTGAACCCCAGCATTCCATCTGCTGTACATACCTAGGTACATACAAGCGACCTCGTCTACAGTAGCAGGTTGCTTGTCTTTGTTTGGCTAGATCTTCGCTTCGATTCGAGGACCACCACCACCACCACCAGCGGCAGCATCACCACTACTAAACTGACAGCACTGCAGCAACAAGGACCATCCCGGATTTGGGGCTGTCACCCCGGTCGGAGTCGGGTCTTGTCCTCTGCCCAGAAGACTGTGATTGATGATGAGTCTCTCTGGCCGTGTTGGTGTCTGGGTCGGTGTTCTGTGATGTCCTCAATCCTCGCCACGGAGGACTATTCGATAAATGACACCCAGCTGCAGTGGTTCTGGTAGGCACCGCACTGTTGCGGGAGAGCTTCCAGACTACCTATCAACGCTGAGTCAAGGTGATAGTAGGTAGGTGTTGGTGTAGTACAGTGTCAAGGTGGGCGGCCGCCTGGCATCCGGAGACTGTGGGGAGGTGCCAGTGGGTGGCACTGCATAACGGTGCCTGTGGTAGGATTGGGCAGAGACTGGCATGCGGTGGGTTACGGAGGCTCTTCCGACACTCGAAACTCCAGTACAACTACTGCCTGCAGTGGTAAAGAAAGCCAAACCTACCGTAAGATAAGGGCAGTTAGGCGCAGGGGAGGCAGAGCTTAGGCGGAGCGCTATGCTGGCTCCGGGCATGAGACCCCCAAACGTTGAAGCTCAGCTGCTAAGAAGCTATTATCTCTACTACTTCGATCCCCGGCGACTAGTGTGGGTGGTACACAACGTCCCTGCGCTCGCTCTCCACTCATCATCAGCATCATCATTGAATCCATCCGTATCATACTGTAGTTGTGACGGGTACGAATGACTCGCAAAATCGCAGTATCTCTTCCATCTCGTCCACTGCCTAGCTACGCCCTTCACCTTATCGCCCGTCTTTGTAGTTTTGTTGCCTGGTTGAGATTGCAGTTTGCCTGCTCCATCGCCTGACCACGAGTCGGACCCAACGTTAACGGCGCCTGTCGCCTGTCCTTCTACCCCAATCACATGCCGGTTCCGTCATATGCCTGCGACTCGAGACCATCGGGAACCTGAACCTCGACCTCAACAACTCGCCGCCCATCCTCACACTGCACGCTGCCCTGCCCGCCCGTAGATGGCTTGCTCATCTACTTGATCAAAAAGACTGTCGAATGGCATAGCTAAACCACTCCGAAATCTCCGGATCTGCTGTTTTGTCTCCCTATCGAACGAATGCCTTGACCGCTTGATACACTCCCGGTGGATATCAAACATTGAAATACCATGGAAGGATATCGGATACCTGCTGTTACTCATCGGTCCACTGAATGCTAAGCCTGCTAGCTCTGTACTGCCTGCACTACAAGTGAAGACGCATTCCTTGTCAAAGGTCAAACACCATGCATCAACATCCTCGTCCACCACCTGTGACCGCGTCTCCCGCGAACTCCGAACAGACCAATCCCACACGAACCAACAACCCCAGAGATCGAGATCTCCAGGCGCTGAGGACGACTTCGCCTCTGACCCAAGGGTCCGGTTCGTCGGAGGACTTTGCAAACGCACGGCAAGATTCACCAGCGGACAATCCCGGCGTGCAAATGCAGCGGTTGAATCAGGTCATCCAGAACTTCCACACCAAGGCCGCCCTGATCATTCTCCAGTCTCGAGTAGAACTGTCCCCTGCCTACTCCCAGAAAACCGAGACCAAGCGGGTGAATCGGTGGTTCAACCTCGACATCGACGAAACCCACGAGTACAGGGACGATATCAAGAGATGGAAGACCTGTGATGTCGAAGACAACCGACCTCCACCGTTGGTGATTGAGGTCTTTCTCACCACAGACCCTCTACAACAAGGCCAGAGGTTGGTGATTGTGGATGAGGACGGCAAGAGGTGGGACGTCATGACCACGCTGTCATCCCGGAACAATCATCGACGGATGGCAGAAGCGAACGAGGTCATTCTGGAGCGGTGGACGATCCAACTCGGCGATGCCACCGGTCCGGTTCCTCCAGACCTTGCTACGCTTTTGCCGCTGGTTTACAAGAAGAGCATCGTCTTTTTCCGGTCTCTCTACACCTACAGCAACTTCCTTCCGGCGTGGAAGCTGTCGAGGAAGATTGGAAAGTCCCGGTCGACAATGGCCATGAAGATTGGATATCGCATTGTCGATGGCTCACAAATGACTGGTTTGTCCCGACCCGACAACCTCAACTTAAGGCTGTTCGACAGCAATTCCGACGTGCTGTCGTCATATGATTTCGGCATGACAGACTCGCCCGCCGGACCCTTTTCCGTCAAGGTCGACTACCGGCAGAATTGCGATTTCCGGATAGATGACTCGGAGGAACTATTGAGTTCGAGGTTCCTCGGTGCTGATGATGACCTCTTCCGACCATCTCTCCCGGTCAATAGAGCGGGGACTCGAACGACAGAAGTCGGCTCTCTGCCTACTGACCGTCGGCAGCACCTTTTGGAATCACCCGAGCTGGGACTTGCGTATGGCAGCTTATCTACTTTCCACCAAGCAGGCATTGCCAGTGGAACAAGTCCGATTTCGGCCCTTCGAAATGCTCAGGAGTTCGACACCAGCTCTCCGCCGACTCCCGAACCAGCCAGACAAACCGTACACTCGCATACGACAACAGCGGCTCAACCCTCACGAACCTCTCTCAGGGCTGTCGCAGCGAATCGCCGAAGTTCGTTTTCAGTCCATCCTTTCAAGACTCCCACACTCTCGGCTTCACCTCTTGGAGTCTCTCCGCTTGCGAGCTCCCCTCGAACACACTCTGCAAGGGTACCTACTTTGGGCTCGTTGACTGAAGAAGGAATCCCTCCCCCGGCTGCCACCGCCCCGGTGACCCTGGCAGGACGTCGAGCGGGCTCTTTGACTTCAGACAATGCCGTAGCTTCGTCGACGTCTAGCTCGCCAAAGCCAGCTCCCGTCACCAGATATAGCAGTAGCTTTAGCCATCGCCGTGCCCGGCTGTCATCCGGTGGCACAACTGCCCGTACCGACGATGATCAAACCAGCAGTGGTAGAGGCAGCGCGGCGTCTTCGGCTCAACCAGGGTCGGGATTGATGACTGAACCAGCAACGGGAGGGGGCAGCTCGGGTTCGGTGGCGGAGGACGATGGAGAAAACATCTCCGAGTTCTTGAAAATGATCGAGCTGCAAAAGGATCTGCTGTCATCGCCTTCGTCGGCCGCAGCGGAAGCGTCGACGCGAAGAACGGCGGCGGCCCTGAATCGCTTCCACCGAATGAGAGAGTCCAATGCTGCACTGTCGGAGTCCATGTCTTCTTCCCTGATGTTGCAGAGATCTTCGGGCTCTTCTAGTCGGCAGCTATCAGGCGTTCCTCCCATGGTGGCTGGGACGTCCATTTCGACTTCTTCATCGCCTGGCAAACCAATTTCACCCCACACTCCACATACACCTTTTGCGCCGTCCCGGCTTAGCGCCGCATATAGCCATGACGACGGGGACACTCCGCATCGATTTTCGGTCGGAGAAGAGGCACCCTCGCCTTCGGATGCTCCGACAGAAGAGACCGCTCAGGCCGAGTCGTCTACGGCCAATGTGAATGCGATCGACATACCCAATTCGCCCAGGCCGTTTTTGCCAGGGTATCCACGATCAAGCTCGGCCCAACGGCAGCGACCGTTGAATGATGCCGACGATGACGTTGCCGGGTTCTATGGTATGAGAAGTGCCAGTATGGGAGCGGACCGACGGCGCGGTCATGGTCACGGTCATCGAAGGGAAGCTGCTCGAGCTGATGATGATGACGACGGAGGAGAAGAGAGACCAGTCGAATCTACGTTCTCGTCTCGTCGACACCGACCTAACGAAGGGTCTGTTAGACGCGCCTCTCATCAAGCAGTGCCCCATCGGCATTCGGGACTAGCGACGGCAACACCGCTAGGAGCTTCAGATGGAACAGGCTCAGAACCAGAACCAAGTGACTTGTCGGCTCGAGCGTCGGTAGCGGGAGAGGGACCGCCGGCAGGGTCTACCACAAATACAAATACTTCATATCTGGCTAGACAACGGATTACGTCCCGACCACACCAAGCAGGAGGATCGGGATCGGGACCGGGATCGTCGTCTAGTCGACTTGATAGTGGTGCTAATAGCGGTGGTGGTGGTATCGTCAGTCGTGGTAGCGACGGCGTCGGTGATGAGGATGGCCCCGGTAACAGTGTCCAAGTTGGTGGTGATGGTCATGGTGTTGATGCCGGATCTACAGGCTCGGAGCCGACTTCCTCGTGGGCAGTGCGAGGAAGTGGTGGTGGTGGGCATCACGGTCATCATCATGGCAGTCATCATCGACGACATAGTAGGGCCAGTGTCGTCAGTAACTTGAGTCGGCCGGCGGCGGGCGTGGGCCTGGACGAGGACGATTTCCTCCCGTTTGCCATGGAGAAGAGTGATTTCAACATGGGCGGGAAAGCATAAGCCGGAGTTTTGACAGTGAACAAGTGAACCACTTGAAGGCGGTTGAACGAAGTTATTACTGAAGCGAACTTTGTGATTAAATCGACTTGACTTGACTTGGCTTGGTGTGATTTGACCTACTTTTTTTTTCCTGAGCTTTCACTTTTTAGGGGTTTGGTTTTGGTCTTGGTCTTGGTTTGCTCCGAGTCGTGGTCGTGCTCATGACACGGTTGGTATGGTACTCGGATGGTTCGACGGTTGCATCTACACGTGGTAGACTGGGTATACATAAATTTCTACTCCATCTGGCAAAGTGCAGTGGCTCAGTTTTATTTCTAAGAGTATCCAAATCACCATCGAAACGAGATCATGACTGTGACGGGAGGGGGACTGTGACTTCTAGAAATAGGTACTGGTATAGTAAGGAAGATACCACATATGATACCCATCACATCACTTTTTGCGACTGCAGTGTGTCAAAAGATATATTTTGCTGTATACTCGGTTTCTTCGGCTTTCTTCGTTCTTTCTTCACCGTCGATATCCGTCCCTGTATGCATCATAATCCTGTCCGTAGCCATATCCATATCCAGGATCAGCGTGACCCGTTCTCGGCGCGAATCGATTATTGTAAGGGCTGCTGTCCATTTGTGTTGATGGGTAGGCTGCGCCGCCGCCTGTACGCCCGCCATTGCTCCTGGTAGGACTGGTGTTGTTGTACGGACTTGGCCCAGACGAAGTACCCATAGTTCCTCCTCGTGTCCTGGTATACCCACCGTTATTCCTGCTGCGACCAGCATGTTCGAAATCTGACAGCCCATACGGCGGCGCCGCTGCATCATCCTCACCGACAGCTCTTCTGCCGTCGGCGTTGTTGCCATTCGGGGCTGTCAAAAAATTGTTGGCAGGTTGTACACTATTGCTGGTACTCGTACTCTCCGTGCTCCGATGCAAAGAATCGAGTTTCAAATCCGAATTGTCAAGTAACTTCTGATTCTCATATTGGCCCGTCATCTTGTCGTATTTCCCCAAAGCAGTCTGGGCGCGACGACTGCGGATGTCGAGAATGACCAGGGCCACTTGGGCGAGCCAGCCAAAGATGGCAAATGAGTAGAGGGCCTTGTAGATGCGGCAGATGGACATGCCGGCGTCGGAGGCCCAGTTTGCTCGACTGCAGCTGTGCCCCAATGTGCCGTACATGTTCCATGTGAGAAGACCCAAGCCGATACTCCACAAAATGAGGATGAGACTGTTCATGAAGAGGTTGAATAGGGGTGAGAGGAAGGCGCAGGCGTAGATTATGGCTGAGAGGAGAAGAGCGAGGAGGGATGAGAGGGTCGATGCGAGGACCTAGGTTGGAGATGGAGTTGTTAGTAATCGATTGGAAAGAGAGTGAGATGGAGAGAGAGAGATCTTTGTGATGAGAAGAGAGGTGAGATCTTTGCGGCCATATCTTTCTTTCTTTCCTTCTTGCCTGCCTGTTTTTTCCTTCTGCGAGTGGTATATTTGGCCGGTCTCTCTTGACCGGGAAACAAGATAAGAGAAAGAACTGTGCCAAATAGAAGAGGGGTAAACAGGACAGGACATTATTACACTCACAATAATAAACGTCCAAGGCAACTTGAACCCATCATGCCTCAACTGAATACAAAAATAAATCAATATCCCTGAGACAATACTGGCACAAACAAATGCGATGCCTCGGATGATGTGGAAGCTCGCTTTTGGGTAGACTTGTGGCCGACTCTTCATTTTTGTATTTCTGTCTTCTTGCATGGTAACAAGAGAACGAACAAGACAGAGACAAAGTCTTGTAGACTGTTGTTGAGCGACGGAAAGGTCACGCAGCGCAGGGGTCCGGCTGGCTGGCTGGCTGGCTGCTTGCTTGCTGCAGCGTTGTCTCAGGACCGCCTGTCTTTGTCTTGCCTCCTGATCCTGCTACAATTCAACTCTTACTGTTGCGCCCCGGGGTTGCTCGATTCAATCCACAGCGACGAGTTCGTTCTTCACATCAACGACAGTGCAGTCGGTCAGTCTTCGTTGCGTCGGAGTCGGGTGCGAACTCGATCGACGCAAAAAGCACGGCCGTGGGAGAACTTGATTGATGAATAGTGACTGCGGTGTCTAAACGGTCGGTCGGTCGGTCGGCCAGCCAATGCAAGACTGGGGCGCTGAGGCCAAGCGACACCCTACGCAACGCAACGCAACGCGTCGCAAGTCGTGTGGGGAGGTGTCAGAAGTAACGAGTGGAGACTCGGATTGGAGGCGGGAGTCGTCACCAGAACAAAGATGATGAGTGAAGTGATTAGCACAGATGTTTGTTGAAGGAGGAATTGGTAGTGAGCGATGTATGTTGGTCTGCTGTTGAAGGGCGGTGAGACAGAAGATACTGTACCACCACTGCAGTGCCTACAACTGTACAATGTATGTGTTTACTGGTGGGCTGAGCAGGCGTGTCGCAGGTCAGCATTTGTCGTGGATCTTCAGTCGTGGAGCCAAGCGAGTGGATTGATGGGGCGGCGTTGGCCCCTGGATACAAATACGAGGCTGATGAGGCTGAGGCTGATGAGACCAGATATAAAAATAGATCCATGCCATGATTGGCAGGCTTTCTTACAGGATGACAACGACTCCTACTACTGCTGCTGCTACTGCACTGCCTGGCGTTGGAAACCTCCCCCATAAGCAGAGCGCTCATAGAGGAAGCCAGTACAATCGTATTGATATCGATAATCGTCTACCGGCGTTATCCTCCCACTGCTGCAACTGCACGCCTATCGGAGAGGACTCTCCTTTACAATTCCATTCCCAGGCACAAACGTCCCCGCGCCCGCAGCATTCAACCTGAACGCCCCAGCTCCAGATCCAGCTCCAGAATTGCCAGTTCCACTCCCACTACCCCGTGAGGCTGGCGGTGAGATGGGTAGCGCATGGCTCATGGCATCAGGCGTGTTTCTTCCACTCGGCACGGCGCTGTTGGCTGCTCCGGTACCCACGCCATCCGGCACTTGTGTACCTCCAATACTTCGTAGAGGAGGCTTCCAGCCATATTTGACGCCCTTGCGATAGATGTCTTCTATCATTTGGTCCACAATCCCCGCATCCTCGTATTCCTGATACTTCCGCCACAGCCGTAGAGCCATGCGGGCGTCCTCAATGCTGTCGTGGCCGTCGACTTGCGAGTCACTGCTTGTGGTCTCTTCTTGGATGTATTCCTTAAAAACAGCCCAAGCCAGGTATCGCAATGAAAATCGCCGATTCTTGCCAGGCGCCAGATACAAAAATTGTGTGTCCACCGTCTGACTCTTGGGCACGTGGATGTTGACTTTGCGAAAATCCGATGCCAGTCCGTGTCCGACAAAGACACAACCGAGGTTGAGTAAGATCCAGAGTTTCTTGTATGCGACCTTGAGTGGGACAAGGTTGTGCTGTGAAGTCTGAGGGTCGAGGTCGCCAGGCCGGATGCCAGAATATTGTGTCTTGTAATCCACAATCGGCTCGTAAATGGTGATGTAGTCGTCAATGAACGGCACTCCTTCCAGGTCTCCCTGGCCACGCAAAACACTCACTCGAGCAAGACCCGACTTGGCTGGTCGAATGGTCTCCTGCGTCCCATCAGCCTTAAAGTCGATTTCGGCCTTTTCCAGTTCAACAAACTCCGTATCCAGAGCGATCGGCGTCCCATGTTGCGGATGTTCGTCCGGGGACAATATTTTACATTCGTCGATGGGATACAATCCGTTGATACTGTAATGCTGATACAACAAAGTCGTGTCCATATTGTCTTTCCATGAGTGGTCAAGTTTGCCATGTGCACTCTTAACCTGATAAGCCACCACACTGGGCATTTTCCAGTTCTTGTTGAAATGCAATGCTTCTCGCGGATCAACTGGTGTCACCAAAAAGTCGTTGAAGAGATGCCAATTGGGGAAAATCTTGTGGTTCGGTGTGCTTTCAGGTTCGGGGCTTGAAACCTCGACGTTCACCATACCGACAAGATGTGGTTGATGTCTTTCACTGGTGTCGATCTCAGCCACGAACCCAACGAGCTCGTACACAACAAGATTGGGCGATTTGTTCCGTAGATGCACCGCCAGGTCGGCTCCTTCAAAACAATACACGTTCTTGTCTTGAATCATGATCCCGACTTCCGATGGAAGCCAGCCTGGAGTTTCCCATAATCCACGCATTGCTGGATTGCCGGTCAGAGCTGCATTGATCATCATCACCATTGGCAGTCTTCGAACGGTCTTGCGGATGGCGAGTTGTTGGTATCTTCGACACCTGCTGCACCATCCCCTGTTCTTTGCCTCCCGCTCAATGGTCGTCTTCAGTATTGCTGAGAATTTGAGGTATCGCGTCGATTGTTTTGGGTCGCTCTGCGGATAGGTTAGATCATGTACGTAAGTGCTGGCCGCCTTGGTTGTTTCGTGGTTACAGTACATGCACCGGATTGCCTCGAAGGCGTTGCTGGCCAGGATCTCGTCAATACCCTCACTGTTGGCAGCCATGGTTACATAATCATGTGCCATTTGTTTCATGAAGAATCGATTCACTGCTTGGATGGTCGCAGAGAGTGGATTTCCATTGGCCAAGGCCAGATGTTCGAAGAGGCCGAGGTTCGCAGCTTCTCTGGAGGCGCCGAATGCTCGAAGCAAATTTGTTGCCTGACAGTTCTGCCCTTTCGCCTTTTCCAACATGTCAAAAAGGAAGCCGAATTCACAAAGAAGGCAATTACCGGCCACGCACGAGGTTGCTGCATGTTGGATGGCAACATTGCGGATCAGTGGAATGAATCGATAAAGTTGGAGGAGGGAGTTGACGAATGAGTTGGCAATGTGTGTTTCCAGACCCGAGTACGGCGTTTTGTTGTAGTATCGAAAGTCAAAGTCATCCACCCCAAACCGGCTGTATTTGATCTCGACGTTGCTGTACTTGAGCATCCGCTCCTCGTCAGTCTGAGCTCGCCCATTCAAGGAGATACCCGCCAGCGATTCGGCGGCATCAGAAAGCTTCCTGCCATTTCCATTTGCGGTGGCCTCTTTCGCTTTCTCACTCAGGAACTTGGGGGCCGCTATTGATGCTGGAACCTGTCCCGCTCTGGTATCTTCCACCTGGTAGCGGCGAAGCTTTCTTGGATTCAGGTTGGGGGCGTAATGACCCATCTCGGCTGGCTGCATATGGAAATGAAGAGAAGGTTCAATCGGCACCGGTGGCGCGCCAACCTCAAAGACCATGTGACTAGGCCACGCGGATAACAATGGTTCGGAATAGTATGGCATCCCAATTGTGTTGAGCGGTGTATCATTCCAGTCAATGTGGGCGGCAGGAGGCGGAGTGGGATCCGCAAACTCAGTTTCTTTGCTGATATTATTGAAGCGGACCTTGGAAGGAGAACCCCAGAGGTATATCAGGCCATTTGTATCGGTGATGACGAGAGCATCTCCAGACGGGGCTATTTCCATGCCTAACATGAATTGGACGTTTGCTTGTTTGAGCATGACATTGACTGGATTCATCAGGTCCACCACCTGCATTTGACCCGTTTGTGACGCAACAAAGCTCGTTGTTTGTAGTTTCGGATGCATACGTACGTAGGCAGCCCCTGCATGGAAAGGAATTGGTGGTAATGAAGTGAGCGTTTTGAGATCATAGACATTGGCCAGTGGATCAACAATAGGTACCCCCAGTTGCCGGACAGAAAAGCCGCAGGTTACCAGGAAATCATTGCGCGCATCCATGTCATTGACGGCAGTAGAATGTGCCTTCCACGTCTTGAGCAGGGAATAGTCACTCAAGCTGAGAATGTGCACATTGCCATCGTCGGTTGCGGCACAAATATGCCGACTCTTTTTCAAGATGGTGTACTTGGCTTGAGCGGCATGCTCAGATACAATCTGGCCTTTGTCTACGTCAATGATGAAAAAGGTACTTTGGCACCCTGCCACCAAGATGAGGTTGTTAGTAGCCGTGAAGGTCATACATCGAAGGTCAAGCATAAGCCGGTGGGAGAGATGCCATTGAGTCAAGCCTCGGCGAGTGACAAAATGGACACTCGAGGCTGAGATCGACACAATGCCCTTTTCGTGGACCAAGAACTGTTTGACTGGGCCTTCGCCGAGATGAGCCTTGACAGAAACATATCGCTGCAGTTCCGGTCCATAGAAAGCTGTCACTCGTCCCTAACACAGAACATCTGCGTAAGTTCTGCACGTTGGGAGTTAGAAAATGACACTAACCTGATCGTTACCGACCCATAAGAGTTCTTGTTGATCATCAAACGCAACGGCGCTGGCTGGAGTAGGAATTGCATGCAGGCCGGATGAGGGCACCGCGATGCGAGTGATTTCATCCCAGTCGGCCTCCATCGGCGCGATGTGTATTGCTAGTTATCGACCATGGACCGGGAGGAGGGAGCCTGGGGAGGCGCCTGCGTTGACAGAGGCTCCATTAAGGAGCGGTTCACGCTCGCATCGGTGTTGTACAACTCGGAAGTGAATGACGGGGAGAGACGAAGGTGAAGGGTGCCAGTGGTGCTTTACGCTTCACGGAACATTGAGGTTGAACTCAGATGCGGCTGACATAATCATGAGAAAGTGGCTGAACTGGCTTGAGGGCGTGGCTAGTGACTTATGGCTCAGGCATGTGGCTTGCGCGTGGCTGTGGCTGGTGTCGCCTTCACTTCCTCTTCGATCTTCTTCTCCCATCAACATGAACATGAACAGCACAGAAATCGAGACACCAGTTAATAGCAACGAGTATCGATGCTCCGTTAGAGTCACCTCCTGTATACGGCGCACGTTAATACAATAATCGAAAGCATCACCGTCCTCGACACTATTCTACCGCGTCCTGTCTGCCTCTCTTCCTTACTGAGCTCTGTAACCTTTGCCGCGCCATCGATTCGTGCCTGGACCGTCTCCGCAACACTTATTTCCTTTCTCTCCCACACTCCCTCTGCTTGAGCCCCGTCCACATCTGCTTTGTCTGTATTTGACTTGTTCGGTGCATCGTGGCACTCTAGCACACTAACAAGAGTCGTTACTATGGCAAGTTACGAAAGTGAGGGCTTCAGTCCGGGAGTGCAGACATGAAATTGACCATCCTTCAATAGCTGAACACGGCATCGATCGAGTAGATCAAACCGAAAGCCGTCCACGCAGGCCGGACCTTTCTTCCTTCTTCAATCTTCTGTCCCAGATTACCCCCGATCGACCGGAGGAGAGAGCGCGGGAATATGCTCTTCCAGTACCCGGCGATGTGTCGGCCGCATTTACCTCACTCGCCGAAGCATTTCAAATAATTCAAAGAGAAAATGACCATGCAGACTCGAATCTCCTCCAAGACATGATCAGCTCCTTGATAGAAGCAGCCGAACATCCACCTCGGGAAGTGAAAGGTGTGGACGAGGAATACATTGCTGGCCTCGAGCGGGTCAATATCAAGACGGTCAAGAAGGATGCGGAATGCCCGATCTGTGGAAATGCATTTGTGGACGACCCTCATCCACTTGTGGTACGGCTACCCTGTCACCCGACTCATATCTTCGATCTGGAGTGCATCAGGCCCTGGCTTCTTTTGAATGGGACCTGTCCTCTCGATAGAATGGATCTGGCGCAGCGGGAGCGGGATCGAAAACAGAAACTGTTGGAAGAGATCAAAAAGAATGCCGCTCCTGACGATGAGGAGGAAGAGTGGGATGGACTGTATGGCTAACAAAACGAGCGATCAACTTCCTTTCACAAACTGCGAACTCTGTGCCTCCACTTCCAAGCTATACCTGGTGGCCTTGTTTTGGTCTCCTACTGTTGAAATATTCCACCAGCATTCTGCAATGGCACCAAGGGATGTCATGACGTATTGAACACAAGCCACATCGGGATATCGGTGCTTTTTTCTCTACCGGATGCAGACTCATGAGGGCCCAATAAACAGAAGTTTAGCGTCTCTGAGCTCACGCTATGTTTGATATGGAAGTCTTCATTGCAGGCAAGTCGATATGAGCGGTCAATGGACTCGTCTCACTGTCTTTCTCATGTCTGAGGACTATGCGTGCTTTGCAATACATGATTTGCTGCTTCGAGAGCGTCCTTGGGCTGCGAGCTACAGTATGTGGGGCTTGATAGTTCGTCTCGTTGTTTGCTGACAAATGCGATACACCCCTTCACCTTCTGCCTCATCAGTGTTCCAGATGCGATCGCATGGTGTGATGGAGTTACCGAAAGAACATATCCAATCGTACTGGTGACGGATATTGCTTCAATGCCTAGACTCGATTGACATTTCCAATCAACGATAAGGACAGGGAAACGGACCTGATATACTAGTATACGTGCGTACCTCCAAGTCCTCTTACCCACTACTACGTTGTAGTATGCCATCTGTTTTCTTATATCTTTCAAGGTAGGTTCCTTCAATTCAAACCCTGGATAGAAGGGCATTTAGGACATTTCGGAGTCAGCCGTGGTACATAACTTGCCACGATTCAATTCACCGGTCGATATTTGCTTGTTGGACTGCCCGTGTCACACGTCCGCCATGACTTCCATTCCGACGTCTACCAAGGCTTGGATTGTTGCGAATTACCCAAGAGGCCTTCCAACCTTCACTACCGCGGACGACAGCAATGCCACTTTCAAACTTGTTGAGCGGCCGCTGCCCCCGCTGGGCCCTGACCAAGTTTTGCTGAAGACGCTCTACCTATCCAACGATCCAGCACAACGGACATTCATTGAGCCGACCATCCCACAAGAACGTATGTATGCGCCACGTACGCAGCTCAACAACTTTATGCTCGCTTTAGGGCTGGGAGAAGTCATTGCGTCGACCTCTGAGAGTCTACCAAAGGGTACCATTGTCGTCACTTTCCAGGAAGCCTGGGCAGAGTATGTCGTGGTGAATGCCGCTGATTGTCAAGCTCGAGGACCGCTGCCCAATGGTTTGAGCATAACGCACTACCTGGGTGCTTTTGGGGGCCCCGGTCTCACCGCATACTATGGTCTCGTCAATGTGGGAGAGACGAAGAAAGGCATGAGAGTCGTCGTTTCCGGTGCAGCAGGCGCTGTGGGCAACATGGTGGTGCAGATTGCAAAAAATGTGCGTTGCCCCGAATCTCTTACTGTTCTTTTGTAAAGGGTTGACACTACTCATAAGTCCCGCTTCCTGGGGCTGTTGGCTGTCGCCAGTACTGACTAGCATACGCTTGTACTGTACAGATTATCGGCTGCTCACAAGTCATCGGAATTGCCGGCACAGACGAGAAATGCCGCTGGGTCGAAAGTCTCGGTGCGGACGTTTGCGTAAACTACCGCAGCTCTACCTTTGAACAAGATCTTATCAAGGCGACTGATGGGTTCGTGGATGTGTTTTTTGACAACGTCGGTGTAAGTCAAAGTCAAGCCCTACAGCTGAAATCTATCCCCTTGTTAAAATCGCAATTGGACATTGCTTCTCTTCTCTGTTGGGATGATGTATTGATCACTGACCCGGTCATCCTTCTGCAGGGTCACATTCTGGACCTAATGCTTTCGCGGCTCAAACCACGCGGCGTCGCTGTAGCATGCGGCTCTATCTCCATGTACAACTCTCAAGAACCCACCGTGCTCAAGAGTAAGTCTACAGACGGTTGAACGATTAACAACTGCCTACTAGTTAGTATGGCTGACTGTTTGCAGACTACTTCCAAGTCATCACCATGCGCCTTTCGATCCGCGGTTTCTTGTTCATGGACTATGCCTCTAACACCCAGGAGATCCTAGATCTCTTTGCCCGCACCGTGCAGGAAGGTAAACTCAAGGTTACCAATGAGCAGGTTGTCGATACCAAATTTGAAGATATCCCCAAGGTGTGGTTGAAGCTGTTTGAGGGTGAGAATACTGGAAAACTGGTCACCAAGCTGGTCTGAGTAGACTTGTCTGCTTTTCTACAACAGAAGGTTTAGATCTAGAAGATGCAGGTGGTTATTTCGGTCGTTGTGAGAATTCTTCATCGTTGATTTGGATCAATCGATGAGGTCTAAAATCACTTTTGATGGTCATTTTTGAGGACCTCCAGGAAGATGGTCTTGGTTGCCATTCCGTCGTTGTCTTCATACTCATATCAGACAGATAGTATGGTCTATTGTTACACATGGTCATCATCCTCGCTAAGCTCACTGCTGAGGTCACTCAATTCGCTTTCATCATCATCATCGTGGTCATCGTCTTCACTTTCGCCTCCATGGTCTTTCTTCTTGGTCTTGTGGTTATTTTCTTTGTTTTTCTGACCACCGCCACCCTTGACAGCAGTGGCAGCTTTGCCAAAAGCAAGCGTGGTCTGGCCCTTTTCAGGCACGAGCTTCTTTTTCTCCAATTTTATCCTCTCCTTTTCTCGCTTGGCATCAAACTGTGCCTGCATTTTATCTCTCTCATCTTTTCCCCGAGCACTCAGCTCGCTGTCCAGTGATTTGAACTGGTCGCTCTCGGGATCCATGCCAATGAGGCTCTCGAGCAATTTGATTTCTGTAGCCCAGATGGACTTGTCATCAATCGATTTTTTCCCCGTTGGATCAGCCGGGTCAGGGCGCTCACAAGGGGTCTCGAGAATCAAAGGCAACCCCTGGAAGCGAGGGTCGTTCATTATATTGTGAAAGGCACGTAGGCCCAAAAAGCCCAACCCAATGTTCTGATGGAGGTCGCGGTGACTGCCTAGGGGTGCCTTTGAATCGTTGAGATGCATGGCCTTGAGGTACTGGATACCCACCACACTATCAAACTCGTCCATGACGGCCCTGAAGGATTCGGGCGAGCGTAGATCGTACCCGGCCGCAAAGGCATGGCATGTGTCGATGCAGACTCCGATTCGAGACCGGAATTCAGGTTTGATCTGAGCGATGACATCGCGGAGATCCGAGAACCGGCCGCCGATCAAGGTGCCGTGGCCGGCCATGTTTTCTAGCAGCGGAACAACGGTCGTGGTCTCGGAAAGCGCGCGGTTCAAGTTGTTGGCGAGTCGTATTATTGCCTCGTCAAAAGAACCGCCGCCCGCACCGCCCGGGTGGAAATTGTAGTATCGGATCCCGAGCGCCTCGCAACGGTGCAGGTCGTCGATGAAGGTCTCGTAGGATTGCTGTGCTTTGCTCGGGTCCTCGGTCGCCAGGTTGACGAGGTATGACCCGTGAGGCACGATGTGCTTCCCGCCGTCGTATTGGTGCTCGATCAGACCCTTAACGAAGGCGTCTCGGTTCTCGTCCTTCAAGGGCGGATTCTCCCATTTCCGTTGCGATTTCAGAAAACATGCGAATGCGTTGCCGCCGATGTGTACGCAGTTTGTGATTGCGTTCTCGACGCCCTTGGCGATGCTGGTGTGTGCCCCGACAAACATCTTGAGGCCGGTCGCTCGTGATGCTAGTGGTCGAGCTTCCTCTTCTTTCTCTTCTTTGGTTTTGCGCTTTCGCTTGGGTTTTGTGGGTTTCTCGACTTCCTCCTCCGCCTCTCTCTGTGAGGATGCTTCAGCCTCATCTTCTGTGACTTTGGTTCCTTTGGATCTGGCTGTTCTGCCGGACAGCCGCTTGTTTCTGGGTGTACCGACGGTTTCGGTCTCGTTGACTTCGACTTTTGTCTCTTTCTGCACCGTTACCACTCCATTAGATACGGACGTCAGTATGTCCTTCTCCTCTCCGATGTTCACGTCGACTTTCTTGCTACGCTGATTTCGAGAAGCCCGGGGAGAGCTGGTAGTGGATGAAGGATCTTCAGTCTTGTCGATTGTACGATCCCCACCCCGTGGAATTCGTTGGCATAGTGTCTTGCTGTCCGAGGATTCCACGTACGCTCGTTTGCGTTTCCTGCCAGTGGTGATGCTGTCGCTGAGTGCGGCCGCAGCAGTGGCAAGATTGGCCCTGCGTGTTGCAGGCATTACGGCAAGTCGCCCGACGAGTATAGTGTAGAATGTCGGCGGTCGAAATCCCATCACATTGTGAAGATGGAGTCAATGATGAACGAAATGCAAACGCGCTTCAAGGTTGTTGGAGACGCGTTGATTATAGTGCATGATCGACCACTAACTCCGGTAGCGCACTCGGCTCACCTTCCCTGGACCAGATAAGCGAGCGTTGCGGCCGCGCCTCTTCCTTGAATAGAAACAGCACGCATTGACGAGGATACCCACTGACTCCGCTGTCTCTTCCAACTGATCGCTTTTTCAAAATGGCAGAGGATGACGATACCCCTGTCTTGTCGCACACGGACAGCGACAGCGACGGAAGCGAGGATGAATCCAGCGACGAGCCGGTCGTAGAAACACTTATCGCGGGTCGAGAGCGACGAAAGACCGCGGGCAATCGCTATGACCGAGATTTGCTCCTTGAGGAGGCCGCGGCAGCGGCGGATGAGGACGCCGATGAAGTTACGCTTCTATTTGCGGACGCTGACGACGAAGAGGACGATGAATTCAAGAGCGATGAAGAAGATGAGGACGCGGACTTGTCATCGAGCGACGACGACGACCAAGGCCCGAACGTTGCGCCCGATGATTTAGAAGGGGAGAAAGAAATACAAAAACATGCCAAAGAGGAGCGAGCGAAGAAGCGACGAGCAGATCTCGCCCTTACGAGTGTGGCTGGCATACGAAAGAAACTAAAGACCGATCCTACACGGCCAGGTGGACTCTCAACGCAGGCGAAGCCGTCCAAGAAGAAAGAAAGGGTGACATGGGTTCATGAGCCGGATTCAGGTCGCAGTTCGCTCCGAAAGCAGACGATCGCCCATCGCGCGGAAACGATTGCCCGCCTGAAAGAAAGCGAGGCGCAAAGCAAGAAGCTAAAGGCGCTCAAGGAACAACGGGACAGAGAACGCGCAAAAGATGCTCCGAAAGAACTTACTCAGGCCGATCGTTTGGCTGAAGCCGCACGCGTTGAACGACAAAATGCTACAAGTCTCAATCGATGGGAAGCCATGGAGAAGAAGAGGCAGGAGGAGCAGGCTGCCAAGTTGGCCGCTCTGAAGGATAGGAAGCTAGAAGGCCCTGTCATAACCTGGTGGAGCGCCCGAGCCCAATGGATAGGGCCAAGGCTGCACAAGATTGGCACCAAGGATGCCGGTGATGTGATAGAGGGGGGCGTGGAGACGAAGAAACGTGGGAGAAAATCCAAAGCGTTCCTGGAACAGCAGGCGGCGGCAAAAGAGGCCGAGGTCGGCGCGTTACAATCACAGAAGGAGAATTTAGAGCGGCCGCCAGAGTCGCAAACGCCGGCGGCAGCAACAACAGCAGGAGCACCAACAGACTCCCCAGCAACGGCAGTGCCAATGGGACCACACCAGCATGAGCCGCTAACGACACCACATGCAGCGAAAGAGCCTTCTCAGGACACGGTACCATTGATATCAGATGAAGGAAAAGAACCTTCTAACACTACGGTATCGACGACATCGAATGAAGTCAAAGAATCTCCCACCGGCATGTTGCCGGATGCTGCGCCCCCAACAGGAGCGGTGCAGCCGCAAGACACGACTATAACGACCACACAAGAACAAGAAGATACATTTTTAAAGGGTATACATGAGTACGCAACATTAGGCAGTGATATTAATCCCCCTGGGAAGGAGGTTGAAAGTTCTGCACCTCAAACTTGTGACTCAGAACAACAAGTGGAACCAAAACCGGAACCAAAAACGGAAGAAAACCCAGAAGAAAGACCGGAACAAAAAACGGAACAAAAAGCTGAAAAGCGGACAGAGTTGGAAGATGTATCGAATAACAACTCGCTGCCGACGGTTGAGACGCATGAGAACGGGAAGAAACCCCCCGAACCACTCTCGAATGATGCGATGAAGCCAGAAAACTCCTCTCGCCAGTCCACAGAGCCCGCAAAGACAGATGAACCTGCGCCGACGGTTCCTCCTGCTGCAGAACCCGTTTCAGCAGTCGATGCTTCACCTGCTCCCGACACACCGTCCCTTGCAGTGATTGCATCCGATCCAAAGCCACCAGTCGCTCAAATATCATCAGATGCAGCTGCAGCCTCAGCCTCAGCCTCAGATAAGTCAGCAGAGCCTGTCCCTGTAGCGGTTCCTCAACCGGAACCAGAGCCGGAACCTTCAACAAGAAACCTCGTCATATTGGAGAAGTTCGAGGAGCTGGCAGATGAGGCTCGGCAAGAATATTCCTTCTTCTTCAACACTCACACTCGCAGGGCAGCCAAACCTGCGAAACAGAAACATACTCAAGAGCTGTGCCCCATCACGGCTTTGCCCGTTCGATACCGAGACCCGGAGACGGGGATCGGGTATGCCAATGTCGTTGGATACAAAAAGCTTCAAGAATTGAAGCAACATGGATTTGCGTGGAGCAGCATGCTAGGATGCTATGTTGGCCGTGACGGGGGAATCATTGCCCGTGGAGTGCCAGAAGGGTTTGCGGGTTCAAAATGAGGCAGGTTGCCGTTGATTGCCAAAAACATGCGGAGGGTATTACTTAGTATCAGGGTCACTCGGTGGTCCGGGTACCCGCTAGTTATAAACAAGGCTGTCGCGTGATCATGATCATGATTAGTGGATTATTATTATCGAGGTCTGGCCAGCCCATTACTCAAATGCACTGCCGTAGACAGGCTGCCATTTTCCTTCATTAATAAGGCTAAAAGGAATGCAAATGCAAGCGGCATCTGAGTTGCTCTTTTATTGTGCTGGGTCATACCAACTGACGGATGGCTGCATGAGCGGTGATAAGGCAAGGCTGCGGTGGGGACACTTGGCCAGGGACTGGTGCGTTACTAGTATGCCCAGGGTTCTTTGTGATGCTCTGAGCCATTGCACCGTTCCGGACCCAAACATCTACAGTAATTAGGTCCGCCGGTCAGATGTTATGTGTAGCAAAGGTATCAATAGTAATAGGACCTGGTAGTAGACTCCGAGTCATGATCCTTTCTGGGCAGACGGTCTTTATGGTTCTGGAGACGAGTTTGGTGGGCCTGGGGGGCACGATAACGGTACAGGCTGCTAGTGGCACTTGGCCTGCATCTATCCGGCCCAGATGCGTCGAGGCTCCAATCAGGGGCTCAAGACCCCTGGGACATTGTTTATGCGGTGGATCATGTCTGGTCGCGGCTTATCAGTATCATCTGGCGATAAGCTTCTTCGATGTCACTATCAGCCCGGTCTGGAATGCGGTGAGCACGAGATACATACTATCGCTCATTTAGTCCTATTATTGTCATTGTTACTATCATTCTTGCTCACCACTTGGCCGGGGACCGTCATTGTTGTTCATTTTCTCAATCCCTGCGGAGTCACACCGACAAACTCACCGCAGTGCATCAGCCTCAGCATCGCAGGTCGAAATCATTACTAGGATATCGCTTGTCTTCCTTCTTTTCCTCCCTTATAATCACCCGCCTTCTCAATGGGCGACGACCTTCCTGCGAATCCTCCTCTTCCTACCAGTGCTCATGGCAAATCTCCCGGCGGCGGCAGCAGGAAAGCCGGGCGGCCCAAGCATCTGAAGCGTCGGAGCATACATGCGAATCCTAGTGCTGGCAGTACTACTACCAGAAACGCTGGTGACTCGCCGTCTCGGACACCGCAACAGACAAATAACACATACATGAAAGAAAAGGAAATGGCAGCCAGTTTTCTTCAATACTGGTGAGTAGCCCTGCGCTCCCAATGCCAATGCCAGACCCGATCCAATTTGGTCTATGTTGGCATACATTTACTATTCATTCCAATACTCAAATCAAATCTCAAAGCGCCATGTGCGAGAAACAGATTATGACTCCATGCAATTCCATTCTATACTGCAGCGAAGCGTAAGTCGACTACCAGAAAACCAATAAGCCAGCCCAGCCCGGCCATGCCATGCCATTCTCCTGTACCTTGCCTTCTGGTCCAGTATATCCACGGAAAAAGAGAGCCAAAAAGCAAAAGTGCGAGACTAACAATCCTTGAAACCAAACAGATGTCGACGCAAAGACTCGGCGAAACCACTATCGGCATCAACCATCACGCCCTCGTCATCTCCAGGCATGGCTTCAGCTTCAATTCCTATCATACGCTCCATCTCCAGCAGCGGCGCATCATCGCCTCCTCCAGCTTATTACCATCAGTACGACTCCCACACTCCTTCTCTCAGAATACCCGTCGACCAGCACGATGCCAAATCCGATCTTGACCCAACGGAATGGAAGCCCAAATTACAACGTCCTTCCCATACTCGACAGAGCGAGGCGTTTCGCTATCTGTCCCGGTTCCACCAGACTATGTTGAACAACGACAACATTAACAATGCTTGGACCTCAACATCGGTGCCTGATGCCGCCCTACGACCGTCAGCAGCGCCGCGGCACAAAAGTACCATGAGTTTGAGCGCCAGCACCATCACCACCGGCACGACGCCCAGTCTGGGCAATACACCCACGACCACTAGTGCCAGTACAAGCTTCGACAGTGTCTATAATTACGATTACGACTTCAAGATGCGCCCGCTTCCACCGCGTCAGAATCCAATGACCTCGACTAGCCCCGGCACATATCGTGGTATCGGTATCGATTTGGTCACGCCTCATATTGCTCCTCCGGCTCCTCCGATGAAGATGCATGTCGGGATGAATGATGCTGATGCCCGTCTCAATGTGGAAGGGGCTAAGACTAGCACGCCAAATTCAAACTCTTCTGGACTGCGGGCGCTGTTTGCAAAAGAAGGATATTAGACTTGGGCTCGACTTGACGCCCACCGGCTGGCTGCCCTGCTTGACTCGCAGACGCATAGAGAGAAACACAGCAGAAAAGAGGCCATGAGGGAGAGGCTGTGCGAGTGTGTGAGAGAGGATGAGGCTCAGAGAGCCTAGGTACGGTACCTACCTACCAAGCAAGGTAGGTACAGTATCAGTATCCACCTATTTTTGCTTGAAACTTAATCAGATTGTGCTCTTTTCCTTGTCAGCCTGTCTCATGACCCGTCTACCTTACTTGCGATCGGCATCATGCGCAGGGGTTTTCACCCTTCTTCACTGTGACAAAGATGATGCGTAAAAAGCACTTGAACTGTTCCACAATCCAGCCGAGTACCTAGCTACTAGTAGCTAACTTACAAAAAGGGCCCGAGCCGGAGCCCTTTTCTTTTCACTTTTTGTCGAAGGGCAAATACAGGAGGGCCCAATTTCAGCTTCAGCCTCCCACCATGCTTCCCCTTGAAAGGCATTCCATTCCATACCATTCCCTTCCCTTTTTTTGTTCATCAAGGTCATCTTTACAACATTGCAGTCACCTAGTCGAATTGCGAGTGGAAAGATGAGCCGTACCAGGTGACAGTTGCCTGAGGTATCATCTCACAATCTCGATTTTCACTCCTCCGACCTCGCAGTACTCATTTCCCCAAACCTCCCTCTGCCCCGCGTAGTGTCATAAGCACTCAGAATCCTCGTCTGCTGGCCCGCCTCATCGGCCGCAGAGAAAGCATACCCTCTCTGTTTCCGCATCCTCTGGACCTGACGAACCTTCCTCACCGCTTTCTGGAACTGTTCCATTCTAGGCCGGTAGTCCTGGACATTATATTTCTGAATCTCCTGGACATGATGGTACGCCTGCGGGAAGTACATTCTCTTGGCATACTTCCAAGCGAAATCGCGCAGCAAGCAAGCCGGCGGAAGCAAAAGACACAAGGCATAGAATACCGGAGAGGTAAACATGACCGGAATAATGCCCTCGAGTTCCGTCGAGAAGCCCGAGCCAATATTGGGGGCCGCATACGAATAGGCCGGGATGAACGCCAACCAGATCACAAACGACCCCGGAATGGCCAAAACCGTATATTTCGTCCAGACATTGGTGATCAGCGCGGCTTTGCCGAGCACAACGAGCAATATCGCCGTGTATGTCGAGGTGCCCCAGAGCCAGTGGCCGCCGATCTTGCCGTTGGACAGGACCAAATCGTCGTAAAAGAAATAGGAGGAGAAAATGTACGCGATGATCGAGTGGTAGAATCCGTTGGCCACCCACGACCAGAACGAGTGCATGCGGAAAAACACGCCTTTTTGAGTCAACTGGTACAGTTGTGGGTATCGATCCAACAGCCGGGCCGAAATGAATTGGTCGAAAATGCCCATGGCGAAGGGTGGGAGGACGGTGAATAACACGTTGTAGAATGACAGTGTCCATGATTCGTAGATGACTTGGCCGGAAAAGGAGTTTTGGAACGAATACTGTTGTCACAAATTAGCGAGGGCTGGTTTGAACACTCTTTTAGTGCGGTACTTACCCAAAACTGTGTCATAAACATGGCAATGTTCTTGTAAAACGAGTACAGAATCACCTTGCTGATTCGGTGGTAACTCCACGCTCCGTGCACCAGGAGCAGTTTCCTCAAAAATCGAAACTGGCCAATGGCCACGTCGGCGCTGCGTGCAGCTTGGAGACCTTCGAGGCCACTGATGCCCACGCCGACGTGGGCGGCTTGGATCATCGACACGTCGTTGGCGCCGTCTCCGACGGCCAACAACAGAGCCTTCAAATGCCGCTTGACCAGTTTGACCACGAGTGCTTTTTGCAGAGGCGATACTCGGCAGCAGATGACGGCCTTGCACATGACGGCCAAGTCGAGGAATAACTTCTCCATATCTTTCTCCAGGGCGAACAAGAGCGACTTGCCATCAATGACTAGAGCCAAAGTGTCGTACTCTCCCGACGCTGCTTGACTGCACACGGCGTCGTACTTTTTCTGGAGACTGTCCCGGGTGGCCGTCGAAGATTCCTCATTGATGATAAGCAGCGTCATATCTTCGCTGATAAGTTTGCAGCTCATTCCGATGTTGATTGCTGTTTCTTGTCGGTCGCCCGTGAGAACCCACAGCTTGATGCCCGCTTGCTGCAAGGTATGGATGGTCTCCGGGACACCGTCCTGTAGGCGATCTTCGATTGCCGTGGCTCCCAGCAGAAACAAATTCTGCTCAATGAGCTCGGCAGCCTTGTCGAGTTCTTCGGAGCGATTCCCACTCACCGTGGTGGCAGCCTTATCGAAAATCTGTCGCCATTCCTGATATTCTTGTTCGGGGATCTCACGCATGGCCAGACACAATGTCCGCAGGCCGTCTGTGGCGTAGTCTTCAAGGTGCTGCAGCGTTACATCCACAATGGGATTCTCCTTGGCTAGTCGCTCCAGAATCACTGTATCTGCTCCTTTGCAGTAGATCCGGATCTTGCCGTCGGGACACCGGAAAATGGTCGACATACGCTTTCGTGTCGAATTGAACTCGCATACCGCCAAAAGTTCATACTCCAGTTCTTGTCCGTCGACCTGAATGATCACCGCTCGTGGTTTACGCGCCACGAATTGATACCCTAGCATCACGGCACCTTCCACTAGAGCTCCCTCGTCAGGAGATGCGGCTTGGTACTTGATGTCTGACTTTTCATCCTTGCGTTCGGGGATAACGGTGTGACAGACTGCCAGCAGAGTCAAAAATTGGTGGATGGCCGATCTGCTGGGATGCGTCTTCAGATTCTCCTTCAGCCGGTTGAAATCATGGATTCCGTTGGTGTCGTCGGGCCCCGTGGCTCTTCTGTCTTCGGGCACGACGCCTGCATACTGAATGCCACCGATTGTGCATTGCTTGAATTCCATCACGTTACAGGTCAGGGTGCCCGTCTTGTCGGAGAAAATGTACTCGATCTGGCCTAGCTCTTCCACAAGGGATGACGTTCGGCAGACCGTAGAAGTGTCGGTTTCGGGGTAATAGATGTCAAGGTCGCTGTTGATCAGATACGCTTGATAGTATTTGACCAACTCGATGGTCACAAAAAGTGAAATGGGCACCAGGTTGGAATACAGCACCCAATAAGTGAAGATGTCCAAGAAGAACTGGGAGGCCGCATTGAAGCTTTCATAGTACAAATACGTCAACTTCTTTCCGGCAGTCGACCGTACGACAATATCGCCAATTGTGCTGATAGCGCTCAATATCAACAGAATCGCCACCAGCATAAGGATTTGCTTGTTGAGCATCCGTTCCACGTCGGTACGTTTAATCGGGGTCGCCGTCGCGTTCCGCATCAGTTTCGTTTCGTGCCCGGTAAAGACAACGATGCCATGCACCCAATGGGTATTTCGTAAAGTTGCTCCGCGGAGCAGCAGCTGGTCAGGATTCAAGGGAAGCTCTTTTTCGCGGCCTCCGCCAGACATTGTCAAGGTGGCTTCGTACGTGTAAAGACTGCTGTTGGGCTGTTCTGACCGGACACGTCCAACGAGGCGCCCAAGGTCCGCCGGGCTGACCAAATGGGCGGTCTCAGGAATGGCTTGCTTGACCTTCAGGTTCGTTTCGCCGTCCAGGTTGGCCGTCTCGATGTAGCAGAGACCTTCAGGCTCCGAACTTGCCAAAAGGACAAGATCCGCCGGGAATGGCTCCTCAGACTCGACTCGAACGATATCACCAACTGCGACATTAATCCATTTGGTCTCGACAAAGTCGGAGCCTTTCAGCACTCGGGCTTTTGAGTCGTTCAATGCTTTGTCGGATTTTTTCCTCTTGTAATCCTCCGCCAACTCTTTCATCGCCGACACCGCAAGTACAATGATCAAAGGGACAATGGTCGTGTATCGATTCGTGGGAGAAACATTGGGTATCTGTTGAAGCACGGCGGTGAACAGGAAAAACAAGTTTGCATATTTTGAGAATTGTTCCAGCAGGAATTTCGGGATAAAGGTCGCGATGTTGTATTTCGCGGTGGAGATATGGTTGTCGACCCATCGGTTTGTCGCATTGGCCTCCGGGTTGTTGAGATGGATGATCCGGGGACCCAGGGTAGACGGGTCGACCTTTTTCTTTCCGAAGATAGCCTTAACATCCTCGAAAGAAAACGCCCTCCGTTCGCGACCCGGCGTCGTCTCCTCCGTGCCTGCGGTATCGACCCTTGTATTCTGCATGCCCGCTTCCGTCAGAGGGAGGGCCATGTCCGAATAATTGCTGTCTCGCATTCCCAGCATTCCTTTGGCTCGGTCCACCATCCCCGACATGGACATAAGACTCGCTCGATTTCTTCCATGGTGACTTCCCACTACTTTGACGCCTCCGCCAGGGATATTCTCATCCGATGGGCCTCCGCCATCGTAGTACTTGTAGCCTCCATCATCTTCACCGAATTCGTCGCCGCCATCGCCGTATTTGGCGTAGTTGTGCAGGTCCGAGGTTTGGGAGTAATTGTGCGTGCCATCGGACATGTATGGGGCCGCGAATGGCCGGGCAGACGATGCTACCGGTTGTTGCGTGGTATGGCCTTGGGGCGCTCCTCTACCTCCGCCGACGAAGTCATCGTAACTGGTCGAGGGTCTAGGTTCGGGCTGGAAGTCATCAGAGTCGTCAATGTTGTATCGTTGGAGGAGTTGTGAATCGTCAACCGGAGGTCGCTGTCCTGAGCTGTAGACGGGCGTGGAACTCCCCAGATCAACAAGGTGGTCGTTGTTGGTGTTGTTATTGCGATCGGAAGCTCCGGGCGCATCAGGGCGCCCGGCCATTCTCTCCGCGCCAATATGGATTTATGAGGTGAGAGTGCACGGCATTACCGGTCCGGATGGACGGTCTCAGGTGGTAGAATCATGCAAGGGCGTCGTGGGTTGTGATAGGGACGTCTGGGAGATTGAGCGCGGGTAAATAGTAGGAGTTGAAGCGAACAAAGAGCCGCAGCGCAGGCGGAACAGAGAGATGCACGTTGAATCCGAAGTGAGCCTGCAGTGAGTCTGAAGTGAACTGTATTGAATCCCCGGCACGTCGATCAGATCAGTTGGCGGCGGTAATGATAGGCATCAATGTTTAATTCAGCTGCTGATGCCAATGATGATGCTGCTGCGGCCATCAAATGAACTTGAACCCCATCAACCGAGACACACGGCGCTAGTGTTACAGGTGCCAGTCACTGAGATTCCACAACCGGCAGCGGAAGAACAGAGCGTAGCATCTTGAACCCTGCAAATACGACACTCGTGCAGGGTATATTTACAATCTGCATTAATAGAATGGTATAGATATCAATCATTGTTAATCGACCATCTGCTTGCCATTGTCACTTTATTCCAGCCTTCAAGCAACGATCTACGTCCTGATGCCTTTTCCAGTAGAATCCCACCAACCTGACGCCTACAGGTACAAAGGCCCTTTATCCACCCTCTTGGGGGCCGCCCAGTGCCATGGCTGCCTAGGCGAGGATAAAGAGCACAGATTCGTTGTACAAGTCCCCCCAAAACTTACACTGCCACAATGGCTCTGAGCAGTTCAAGTTGGCCAGGGTATCACAATGTCCTCATTCCCAGTATCCTGAAGCCACAATCCTGCTGCGCTTGCACCCTGTAATACTGAGCATACTTCTTCCACACAATATAGCAGAGCTGTCACTCCAGTCATCGCTCATTCTCTGCGCGTAGTTCGGCAATCAGTCCGCCAACATCCCGCCGCGTTGCATCTTCTGCGAGCTTCTTGGCCACGAACCCGTTGATTTCTTTGCCCTTCGCCAGGGCCGTATTTGTACATTTCAGCAGGACCAACGCATCGATGGGGCTGCCGCCCAATTTGGCGATTTGACATAGTTCGAAATCATTGACCGTGAGAATGACTTCGGCTTCCCGGACTTGCTCTTCGCTGCGGGTGGCGTCCAATAATACGGTCTCTCCTCCGTGATAGAAGCTGAAAGTGATGCAGACTGGGTTATGCATCAAACTTAATGGGACAGGAACCCGTTCAGCCATCGTGTAAATGGTCACATTCTCTCCGTCGACGGACACGTCTGGTCTCCGAAAGTGTCTCAGTGCCGCGACAATGGCAATGCAGGATGCATCAATCAATCCGCCATCGGAATCAAGCACATGAACATCAGCCCTCACAGACCAGCACTTGGCCCCTGCAATGATGCACAATGACTCGGTGTCGAGAGCGTTAGATCTCCGTATGGCTTTTTCCAATATACGGGACAGGATCACCTCCTGCTCGGTTTGCCTGTAGGAGCGTGAGTAGACTGTAGGAGCGTGCGTACAGGGGAGACACTGACCTGCCCACTTCATATGCTGGCGAGGCAATGGGACTCAGCTCAGTCACAATGGTGAAGATGCCCTCGAACTTCCTTTCTTCCAAGGGTTTCGTCACCTCTGCTGATATTTGAACATGGACTCTGCAGAGAGTCAGTTGATTTGGTCTGGCGATCGTGATGGCGCCAGGCCTACCTTGTTTTGCCTAGACGTAGTGTGGCTGTTCCATATTCCGCTCCGAATTCTAGCTCAATACCTCTGAATTGGTCGAGGGGGCGACCATCCACGCGCACATTTTGTTCAAGAGCCTCGAGGATGAAATTCCGCTCAATGTTTGATATATCCACTTCACGAGGCATTGTGTTGGAATAACAGCGGTGTTTGCTGGGTTTTATTGACAGAATCCGACATGGGCATAGATGTTAACGGGCGAAAATTGACTCAACAGAACCCTCGGAACGATATGTTGGTTTCGATAGTCCCAAGGGTCGGATATCATTCACTCAGAGCATTAGTATTCGTCTAACCTGCTGTATCATGTGAAGAGTTTCCAGATTATTTGCGGCCTTCAAGTTCAAGAGTCTGGAACTTTTTGTCCGCTCTGGCAGAACTTCGGCACCAATCAGAGACGAGGATTTGGCCGCAAAGTGGACGACAACTGCTGCCACTCAGCTTACTAAAGGCAAGCATCTCGACGATCTTTAGATACAAGAGTCCTTTTGCAAGACCTCGAACTCGGAGCTTGCACCATTGTGCTGTTCCTCCATTATTTTTCTACAAGTTACACCCTGTTGCGGTCTTTCCAGCTTCAACCTTGACCGGGCAGACGCTTGAGTCGCCACCATGACTACAGGTAAATGAGCTGCTCACGAGATCTATCTCGGACCTACAAGCTAACGTCTGTCCAGCGCATCGGCCGACATTTGACCCTGCACGGGGCAAGGAAGCCCAGAGAGGCCCTGCATACCACCAGCGACTTCTCCCAGCACATACATATCTCAAAGTTCGGTGAGTGCGAGGCGGGTTTCGATGCGCCGGCAAGAGCTCACAGTCGCAGGCAACCAGGACAAGGCGGAGCGGCAGATGCAGAGAAGCGGGATCTACGAGCAGAATTACTCGCTGCAGAAGCAGCACACTTTGCAAAGACCAAAGGACAATCAACCGAAGCTACCAGCAGCAGTCCCCCTCGGACCTTGAAACGCGAGCTGGAGGCCCCTCCAAGTGATGACGAGAACGAAGATCCCGATGCGAAACGAAGAAGGATATTAGAGGAAACCCGTGAAATCGATGCCGACTCGGACAGGGGCGACAGCGACAGCAGTGAAGAAGAGAGCGACGAAGAGGACGAAACGGCCGAGTTGATGCGCGAACTCGAGAAGATTAAGAGAGAAAGAGCTGAGCAGAAAGCCAGAGAAGAGGCCGAGAAGGCCAAACAAGCACAGGAACGGCGAGAGGAAGATATTGCACTCGGTAACCCGTTACTAAACCCCAAGGCGTTCAACGTCAAGCGTCGATGGGACGACGATGTGGTGTTCAAGAATCAAGCCCGAGGGACAGAGCAGAAAGGCAACAAGGAGTTTGTCAATGATTTGCTACGATCAGATTTCCATAAAAAGTTTATGGTAAGTTGAGAGCTCGTGCTGCTTCTTTGGAGAGGTATTGACCTGTTTCTAGTCCAAATATGTTCGGTAGATGTGGTGTTCAAGTTTATTGCTTCAACACCCGTCACATTTGATGATGACGACCAAGCTTTGTATATTACTACCATCGAGATGGCGTGTGCCCACCTCACGAATGATTCTCTGCTCGGGGGATTCTTGCACAATTACACTAAAAAGCGGTTGAGGATGCAGTCAATCAGAGAACCCCGCTGTAGGACCAGGCTGAAATCAAATGCTGGACCGCCACTGGCAATGGGGCAAGGCACTACCCGCCCCCGGCAGTGCTTCAGCGAGCTGTGAACACGCTCTCGGCCAGGGGCAGTGAGGACCCATGGGGACACAGATCCGAGTTTGATGAGCTCAGTACAGAATGCAAAATCGAGAGGTACCCTTACTACTCAGTCGAAGCGGGTGTTGAGCCGGTCCGTTGTTTGGCCGTAGCTATTGAGGGCAACTTTAACTGCATGGCCTCCGAAACCGGTTGGTAGCCTCCACCCAGACATTCCGGCACTGGAGATGCAGAGCTTGAGCGATACACTCGCGGAGACTTGAATGCAAGCGAGGCCAGGCCCGAGGCATATCCGAAGCAGTCCTGATGGAGCAGATCAATCGGCGAGGGGACAAGCGCGGCGCAGCAGGGAGGCAGAGTCCCAGAAGACCACAGCTACAAGTTACCTTAGGTACTGTACCTAGAGGTACTACAGCAAGGAGTATAAGGCTACCGTACCTGGCACTTTACCAGTAAGTTGACCTACCTACCGTATCAGCTACATACACATACTGCTGAAAGGTGCTGTGTGAGAACAAACAACTTCAAGCACAGATGTTCCTTGGTCGAGTGCCATGTCCATCACGTAAATCCAGGGTTCACTGTCGATCTGGGGGGGTGGATTGCGGGACCAGAACCTGAAATACCCGGCTCAAGTTGTACGTCAAGTTCAGCTGGCTCCGTGACAGGAATCAATCAGCTCAGAGTAGCGCAAAGCTTGAATCTGCTCACGCACGCCATCTCTACGGTCCAGGGACACGACTAGAACGAGCCAACGGGCAGCGAACCGAAGTACATGTAGGAACACTGGCAGTGCCTGGTACTATCACTGGCATCACTGCACCTTTCCTAAACGCTTCCAGTTTAGCTCGAGGCCGACTGGCTGCATTCCAAGTTTAGGTGCATGATGAGGCACATTCTTGCAAACACTCCTCGCAGCAGCAATAGCAGTCAGTCTCCCTTGTCCAGCCCTTCGTCCGCTTCTGCCCCTCTGCTACTACCTTGGACGAGCGACCGGCGACGTCAATGTCCTCGCTTCCTGCGGCACGTGTGACCGGGGTTGGTGCTGGTGATTTTCCCGTGCCCCTCGCAAGCCAGCTCCGATGACGACGCGGTGTTGAATATACCTGGTAGCCGTTGTCGTGAACCTGTCTCCGTGGCACCTCGCCAGCTGAGGGGCCAGTGGTCCAGGTCACGGCGGTCTCACACAAAGCATACCATACCACACTGAGCCGTGATGCCCCCTTTGACGCGGGGTCCCTCATTCAGCTCTGCACCTGCGCCCTCCGAGCCTCGCCAGCAACCCGGTCAGGATCGGCGTGGATGAAACTCGTAGAGGTTGCCAGCCGGAACTGACGTGCTTGCTTCGATTGCACAAGGGATCTGGTCTTTCCTTGATTTTATGCAGCATGGTACTGGCAGCCACATATACATATTACCCTCTCCCTCGCTGCCTCCCATTTCGTTTCCAAGCATATCATCCACTTCACAATTCCTCCTAACTGCATCCTCTTCCAAGACTTACCCATCTGTATCTGATTGACCCATACGAGAAAGACTGACCACTAACCATGTCTTACAACGACGACAAAGTACGCGAGGTCCAGTCCGTGTTCTGAATTTGTCTTGGATGAACTAACACATGCCTTGCAGCAACGTGGTGGCGGCTACGGAGATGACAGCTACGGTGTACGGTTACCCTCCCCCATCTCCATCGCCTACGCACACACCGTACTGATACAGACATTAGTCCTCTGGTCGCGGAGGCGATAGCTTCGGCTCCTCAGGCCGTACCGGCGGAGGTCTAGGTTCTGATGATACCTACGGAACCTCTGCGCAAACAGGAGGTGCCACAGGCGGCGGTTACGGAGACTCTGGCCGTACCGGAGGTGGACTCGGTCGTGATGATACCTACGGAAGCTCTGGCCTCACCGGAGGTAACACGTCTGGCGGCTACGGAGGTGGTGACCGTACCAGCGGTGGACTAGGCCGAGATGATACGTACGGCGACTCTGGAAACACCGGTGGCTTCAGCTCCGGGCGAGGCAACGAGTATGGTGAGTGGTGACCATCTCCCAGTTGACTCTAAGAGCAGTATCTGACAAGAGGGGCATGCGGCAGGCTTGGGCAGTGGCAGGACACAAGAACAGTCCAGCGGTGGTTACGGTGCGAGTGACGATACCTACGGTTCCGGCAGAGGCACTGGTGGTGGCTTTGGTGACCAGAGCTCTGGTCTTGGTCGTGATGAGTATAGCTCTCGTGGCCACACTGGCGGTGGTCTCGGTACGTACACCATGCGGTGGTATTGACCCAAGTGTGCTTGATTGACTCTCCTACTAGGCAGCGACGACACTTACGGTGATGCCAGCCGTACCGGCGGTGTTTCCACTGGCCGTGACAATGATTATGTAAGTCTTGCCGACCCCAGCCTCCGCCGGCGAGGGGACGGCGTCGGCTAATGCATGCATGTTACAGGGCTTGGGCTCCGGCCGTACTCGAGAACAAGAAGCCGGCGGCTTCGGTGTTGGCTCTGGCCGCCGCCGCGATGATGACTATGATGATGACAACAACTCCAGCGGCAAGAAGGATTCCACTACGGGCAAGATCCTCGAGAAAGCCGGCAGTCTCCTTGGCAGTGGCAAGGTGCAGGAAAGAGGTGCTGAGAAGAGACGTGAAGCTGGCGGTGACAACGACTACTGAGGGGTCTGCCAGTTTGAGCAATGCAATGGTGATCCAAGCTGATGGTGCTGGATCCGGCACGACAGAGCCCAGGCGAAGGGAGGACAGCTCCACCTTCTTTTAAGTTAGAGCGGTAGTATGCCGTTGGCCGAAGGACGACAACAGGCTTACCAGTACTGATCCAATCATTATCAGTATAGTATCTCATGGCACAATCATCAAACACCTTTGTCACGGTTCAACGTAAAGTTGCAAATTCGCATATCATGTCGTATACCTCGTAGGTTCATGTTCAAATTGCCATTCAAGTCAGAAACCCGGCTTATCCGAGGCCAAGAGTCTTCTTTCAGGATTCAGATCTTGGCCATTTAAGTTTCATTTACTACAGTACATTTGCTCGTCCTTAAGTTGGGCTTATCGCGGTCGGATTTCGTGCGGCGCCTTGCCTTGGGAGCGATTTCCAAGTCCAGCACTTTTGTCTGGGTGGTTCGAGTCATCGATCCGAGGCCATCTTCTTCTTACTCAGTAATAACTGGAGCTCGATACTATGAGTCGTCGAGGTCTTCGAGGTCTTCGAATTTGTCACGATTTTGAATTCTACCTAGGTACTTTTATTTTTCTGTCCTCAGCCCAAGCCTTCTAGATCGGATTTGCAGGCAGCCAGCCAGCTTGGGAGTCCTTCCACCACCTCCGGTCAAGGACAAATGCGAATTTCGGTCTTGATATATATATGTATATATATATATATCCATGGATCGGGATCAGTTCTGTTGCTGGCAGGACTAAAACTACCGTCTCTCCCATCCAACCACCCGAATCTCTATCGCGGTCTTGCCATCCCGATACCAATTCTTATCATCCAGCACCCGGGCACTAATACTGCCCTTTCGATATCTTTCATAGTCGTCATCAACATCGTCATCAGCACAGCCCTCTTTTTGTTCCTTTTGTTGTTGGTCACGGTCACGATCACTGTCGTTTTTGTTTTTGTTCTTGTTGCTGTTGTCGTTTCCTCCGGCCTCGATCTGGATCTGGTTCTGGTTCTGAAATTGGGGGATCTCGACGCCCTCGCCAACCCATTGGTTCAGTCTTTCAGGCGCGACGACCTTCCATTTGGCCGATTTGATGGCCGGGTCGGCGGGGAGGGCGTCGGGGAAAAAAGTGTCGCATTCGAAAAAATCGTCTTTTTTGGGCGGTTCAATAATTGTGCTCGAGGGACGACGGGCGGCGGCGGCGGCGGAAGAAGCAGCAGTACTAGTATTGTCGGTTGTAGTACTACTAACACTACCGGCAGTCGAATCAGTGGCTTTCCGGACTTGGGTTTGGAGAATCCGCACGTCGTATAATTCGGTTTCTGGGCCCGTAGTGCTAGGAGTGGTCGATGACAGAGACAGGATTTGGCGGTAGATTTCGGCGCCGCCGATACAAAAGATTTTGGGGATTGATATGGAGATGGAGATGTATTTTGGTTCTTGTGATGATGCTGACGCTGACGCTGACGCTGTTTTAGAGTTCTTGGGAACAGATACCGAGATTGGCGAGGTTGATGACAGAATGGCCAGTGCGGACTTGAGATCTTGCGAGATCATGATGGGCGATTGAGTCGAGGATGGTGATGATGACGATGACGACAAAGGTACGACGATGGTGGGCGTTGCTTCGGACTCAGACTCAGACTCAGTAGCGTCGTTGGTGTTCGGCTTCGAAGTTGTCGAGGGAATATTGGTTTTGGTAGCAGGCACGTCGACCTTGCCGACACGCCAGTCGACGACATCGGGCTCAGCCTTTTGGTTCTGATTCTGCGCCTCGGCGATCTGCTGACCAAGTTGTCTAGGGTTGCTGCGCGTAATGATCACGTTCAAGCGGTTGGGGAGGGGCCGGAATTTAGGCGGAATGCTCTCCCACGTTTTCCGGCCCATGATCACGGCATTGAGGTTGAGCAGAGAAGAATCTGGATCCGAAGAGGAAGTCGTTGGTGGGACGTAAGAGGTGACTTTGCGGAAAAACGCCATGTCCGCCTTGATCGGCGGCCAGGGTAGACCTCCTTTGTTCCCAATGCCCATGGGCGGATTGAGACTCGTCGCCACAATCACATAGATTGGTTTCGGGTGGACGGTCACAGGGCGGATGGTGGTGGTCGTCGTCTTGATGATTTGTTGCGCCGTGGCCGCGGCGGAATGGGATGGGTGGTGGCCAAGCATTGTGGGATCCGAGTCCAAATCCTCCACGTCACGGTCGTTGTCGCTCAGACGTACAGGGAGTTCGGTTGGAGATGATGGTTCAGAGAGCGTGGTCGATGGAGGTGTTGGGATGGTGGACATTGTTCTTTGTGCGAGTGTTTGGAGGAGCTGGAAGGTATACTGTAGGTAGCCTCGTGTAATATCAAGTAGACTGATGATGTAACAGCGCGCTCGATGCGGAAAGATCTTGCAACCAGACTTTTTGTTTGTTGCAGACAAGTCAAAACCTGGGAGTGCCTATTTCTCGTTGTCACTGTGATCCAATGCCTGAATATGAAGATCCAAGTGGTGCAAGTTGTTTCGGGTTGCCTTAGTGGTGTTGATTGTGCCAAATTGTCTTGGTTGGGCTGTCTTTCTTCTGCTCGCCGTTCTTCTACCGTCAACGCTTGCTTCCACGTACTGTCCCTCGAGAAAGCAACAACCGAAAAATGTCCAGAAACCTAGGCCGTTGTCTCGTTCCACGATATAAAAATGGTTGAGCCCCGTTGGATACTAGTTGGGGGAGTGATCTGGTAGTGTGTCGTGCGGTGTGGTGGTTGAAATTACCTTACTGTACATGTGTTATCATTCTTTGTTGGCCGAGGTGTTGCCGGGTCTAGATTCCGCGCCCGAATCTCAGGCTGGTCTAGATCTCGAGAAGACTTCAGTGGACACACTGGCACGGGCACCAGCCTCGTCCAGACACACCACAGCCGTACTACTAACCTCCTATACTAATAGTACCTACAACCATTGAAGGCCGCTACTAGCCCTACATCGCTGGTTCTATGCGAACGAATCAAATCGGAGTTGCAGATTGAAGTGGCCGATCTGTCAGCAAAAGCAGAATTTGAAGAGCGATTACTCGCCGGCGGAAAGACCCCGCCGCATGCTGTACGTAAAAGTGTTGGACGTCAAGTTGGGGTGCTGGATAATAGACCACAAGGCAGTGGACACCGTCGCGATTCTAAGGATGATAATACAACCGAAGTACCTAGGTAGGTATACTAGGACGGAGGCCTAGATAATGGTCCACTTGACAGCTGAACCGGAACTGATGCAGATTCCGACTTTCATCCCATAAGTCAAGAACGAAGCAGGTGCAATCGAAGAACAAACCATACTAGACACCTACAAGACTCTCTGCCCACGACTCCACAGGTTTAAGGTGAAATTGGTCTCATCATTGTGTCTGCGGACGGACACCGACAATGCATCGAGGTCGATTCGGTGACCTAAACTGAGATGGCGCGCGCTCCTTCTGCCATACGTACAACGTTGTATATGGCCTTCGTGTACCGGGCAAGGAGCTAAGAAAGATGTGTGATGACTTCCAGGTCGGCAGGAGAAAGCTCTCCAGCTTGGCAGTTCGTAGTTCTGGAGGGAGGGACTGCCGTGTCGGCGGCGTTCGATCCGCGGGCGAGATCGTCTTGCGAGACCTCAGTTTTTGCGAAAAGTCTCTGTTGAGGCATAACCCCGTCTGGGAACAATCAATAAGTTCGTGTGGATTGAAGGCGCCCGCAACTCTCAATGGTACAATAGCCATGATGCCGTCATCGGCACCGGCCCTGCTGCGACAAAGGGCAATTTGCGCATGCCCACCATCCGTTCCTTGCGTAGATGGCGCCCGCCCGGTGGAGAACAACGAAGGAGTCGGACCGACACCTTCGGCCTTTCCGCAGCTGTGCCAGCAATCGGTACCAGGACTTCAGCATGTTGTAAGCAGAGCCAAAGGAGTGCCTTTCTGCAGTGACTCCAAGATGGTCCATCAGCATATGTGCTGCTTTTGTCTCCTATGTCTTTGTTTTCTGGTCATCCCAGTCTATCGTCGTTTCGTACTTCTCCAGGAATTTCTTGAATCCTTCCTCAACGACCCTGGTGTCCTCCTCCACTTTTCGTTTTGTGGCTTCGTTTTGCGGGTTATTGTCATTTTCATGATCCTTTTCAAGAGTGTCTAGTCCACCAAACAACCAGATTTCTTTCATTGTCCTGGTCAATACCATAATCTCCTCAGCCGCCCGAATAACCGCCGCGGACTCAATGTCTAGTTGGAATTCTTGTACTGCCGTGTCTGTGAGGGAGGGTGGTGGAACACCTGCAGAGGCCGGTGGTATAGTGCCTACGCTCGTGCCATCAAGTGCAACGGCGAAGATATTCTCTAGTCGTTTGATCAGGGTGGTCGATAGTGCCGTAATGCGGGCTTATGGCTCGAAGTCAGAAACAATATTGTGGAAAAAATGGAATGCAGATAACAACATAGGGTAACGAGAGTTTCGTGGAGTGCCGGCGCCGGTACAACACCAATTTACCTCTTTAACAGCGAGGCGGACGTCCACTTGACCTACCTTGTAGAAACTTTGCAGTGGGTACAGCGTCCGGTACGTTCTCCCTTCGCGCTGAGACTTCCATCATTAGGAGTTGAATGGGGTCGACTGTGATGCCTTTCAGTGGTTTGTAGCGGCACCCGAAAGTTGCCTGCGCATTCGTCGCAGTCTAAGCCACGCCAATAATAGTAGAAAGGGCAGGGACTGTGGGAAACCGGCGACGTATGCAAACCTGGATGCGCTGAGGCTCAGGTTGAGAGACTGGGCAACATATCTGATGTGAAAAGCGTTGTCAGACGGTTACGCAGCCGCGTTGCTCTGCTCGCTCTTCGTATGCACCAGGGCAGTGCAGAACCAAGTCCATCCGCTGGGAATCGTTTCGGCGGTACAAGTTCAGTTCAAGTTGTAGTTGCAGTTGCCGCATCAAGAGTATTATGCTCCAACGTAGGAATGCTGCCTTTGTACGGTGGAGCACACAGGGTGCTGACCCTCATCTTGAACTTTTCCATCGAGCTGAGCAGAACGTCGAACTTGAAGTCGTCGAGACACCACTGCCACTCTCCCTCAGCACGGTGAGGATTCCTTCGGTCAATCCTCCCTCGGATTCTTACAGTGTCTACTCAGCGCCGGGCCAGTGGAGGATCTTCTCCGCTCTCACATTATACGGAGTTTCGCCTGGTGGATAGAACCTCAGGCAGGCAATCCCTTGCGGGCCTCAGGCTCAGCATCACGAAATGATGGCTGGTACTGAACTATTTTCTCCAAGCACAGAAGTTATGCCGCCTATTGCTCCGGCGCTGGCATTGGACCAACCATGCATTGCCACAACTAGAGTTCTGGGGCATGTAACTCTACAACGATACTGTGTATACGGTTACCTTTGCCATTGTGTTCTCTCTGCCTCTCACGATTCTCATCCCCAACAGGTGGCCCACCTCTGTCTCAGACACTTCCAGGCATGTGGACTCCACGGCCTCCCAAGTGTGTTCGGCACAGCCTTGCCTTTTCTTAGCAAGACACAGCTTACGGTATCCATCAGCTAACAACAAACACATCCCGTTCTGACGTCAAGTTAAGCTGCGGTCTTCGCTTTTGTGGGCCATACGCGTGGTTGTGGAGAAGGCTGGCCGCGCTTTGCCCGTGACATTCGGCGGACAAGAACGTGTATGCTCCAGTATCCCTGAGACATGCATGCATACCGCAGCCTCGGAACCATGCCTGCTCTGCAACTAGAACCGACCGGCTCAGCATCACGTACAGCAGCTCGTCTTCGGCTCCCACGGCAGCGAAGGGAAGAATATCCAGCGACGGGATGGTTGAATGACCAGGGTTGGCCAAGAGTCCCCTCGCCATTGGCACGTAAGTACCCAATGTCTTCCCTCCAACTCTTTCTTCTTGTCAGACTGGGTTAGTTAGCCCGGCAATGACTCGCAATCGTTTCTATTTACATGCCAGGCCTCCCTGCTGCGTCGCCTTCCCGGTCGATGGCGAGCAAGGATGATCATCCTCGTCATGCAGCTGGTTCCTGAGCCTCAACTCTCAGTCGATACTTGCAACTCCACAGGACAAGGAAGTCTTCATGGCCGTTCTCCACCGAAAGGATCGGCAAGCAAGAACTGCGGCGAGGTTGGTGGTAATGATGCCGACCTCTGCAATGCCTTTCTTTCGATCGATAGACGGGAATAGAGCATCGAGAAGTCAGAAAGGTATAAAAGACGGCTTCCTTTGCAGCCTTTAGCCCCAGTTCTTCTCTCATCAAGCAGACGCCCCCATCCCCCTCTTCACTCGCTGTTTTCTATTGTCCTGGGTTTTCTTTCTCTTTTCAATCACATTCGTTAGACCTCGCCTAATATGGCAGGCAAATCGATCGTTCTGTTTTCTCTCCTGGCCCCCGCTCTTGGTGCTGTCCTCCCCAGAGGGCAAGACCAAGGCGCCGGTCAGTCCTCTGCTCTAACTCAGTCGACACCAGAGGCTCAGACAACGGCTGGCACTGGTCAAGAATGGGGTGACTGGGGAAGTTCTGCTACCACCCAACCTCAACAAACGACCCCGACAACCCAGCAGCAGCAGACTACCAAGACTACTGAAGTAATTCCGTCTTCCTCGCAGCCAGCAGTAGTCTCTTCGACCTGGGGCGACTGGACTCAGTCATCGACCCAACCTGCACAAACCCCGTCTACCCAGACAACCACTCAGCCAGCAACAGTTTCATCCAACTGGGCTGACTGGACTGGATCCTCGTCCACGCCTGCTGAGCAAACGACGCCCAGTGCACCGGCACAGAGCTCCACAACTCCTGTGGCTGTGTCGTCTAGCTGGGGTGACTGGACTCAATCATCCAAAGTCCCTGATACTACTTCCAGCACATGGGTTCAGACCACCACTCAGCCGGCTGGAACCTCGAGCAACTGGGGTGACTGGACTCAGTCAACTGTCCAGACCACTACATTGATCACTTCTACCAAACCTTCAACGACCGCAGCCACTACCCAAAGCACAGAATCCCAAGGCTGGGGAGACTGGCAATCAAGCAGCACCCAGCCTGTAACTCCCTCGACTGCTTCTACCACTGCCTCGGTCACAACTAAATCTCAGGGATGGAATGACTGGCAATCGTCAACCAGCACTCAGCCAACACTCCCGTCCACTACTACCACGACTGTTCCGGCTACTACGAAGTCTCAAGGCTGGGGCGACTGGGAATCCTCCAGCACTCAAGCGACAACCCTGTCGACTACTACCACTACCCCATCGGCCACGACTGTCTCAACCACAACTAAGTCTCAAGGTTGGGGCGACTGGGAGTCCTCTAGCACTCAGTCTACGAACCTGCCAACCACCACCACTACTGTTGCGGCTACCACGAAGTCTCAAGGCTGGGGAGACTGGGAGTCTTCTACCACTCAGTCGACAACCCCATCCGCTACTTCTACTACTGCTTCGGCCACGACAGAGTCTCAAGGTTGGGGTGATTGGCACTCTTCCAGCACCCAATCAACAACCCTATCGACCACTGCCACGACTGTTTCGACCACAACTAAGTCTCAGGGCTGGGGTGATTGGGAATCCTCGGGCACTCAATCGACCACTCCGTCGACCACCGCCACAACTGTATCGTCCACCACCAAGTCTCAGGGTTGGGGCGACTGGACTTCCTCCACTACCCAAGTGACAACTCCGTCAACTACTACCACGACCGTTTCCGCCACCACGAAGTCCCAGGGTTGGGGCGACTGGCAGTCTTCTAGCTCTCAACAGACAACCCCATCAACCACTACCACACCCGCTGCTACCACGAAGTCTCAGGGTTGGGGTGACTGGCAGTCTTCTAGCTCTCAGACAACCCCATCTACTACTACCACGCCCGCTGCTACCACCTCGAAGTCTCAAGGTTGGGGCGACTGGGAGACAAGCTCCACATCTACCGTTGTGACCAGCTCCACCACAGTCCCTTCGGCTACCAAATCTCAGGGATGGAATGATTGGGAATCGAGCTCTACAGTCTCTACCCCAGCCGAAAGTACCACTACCGCTCCAGCTCCTACCAAATCTCAAGGCTGGAATGACTGGCAGTCCAGCTCTGCGCCTACCCCAGAAACCAGCTCTGCTCCGGCACCAACTGCTTCTCAATCCAAGGGTTGGAATGACTGGCAATCAAGCTCCGCACCTGCACCTGAGACCAGCTTTGCACCGGCTCCTTCTCAATCTAAAGGCTGGAATGACTGGCAATCCAGCTCTGCGCCTGCACCAGAGAAGAGCACAGCACCAGCTCCAGCACCATCTGCTTCCCAAGAATGGAACGACTGGAAGCCAAGCTCTGCTGCTCCCGCCCCGACCACAGCACCGGCAACCACACCGGCCCCAGCACCATCAACCGCGCCAGCTCCAGAACAAAGCAAGGGCGCCAGCTGGGGCGACTGGAAGGGCGAGTCATCCTCAGCTCCAGCTCCTGCTCCTGCTCCGGCTGAGTCGAAGCAACCTGCCCCTGCTCCCTCTGCATCTTCGGCTCCCGCCCCGGCTCCCCAACAGAGCCAGGGTGGAAGCTGGGGTGACTGGAAGCAGGTCCAGAGCCAAGGCGGAGAGTGCCAGCAAGCCACCACGACAGTGTACATCACTGAGACCGTGACTGCCTCTGCCACCGCTACCACCACTTCCGGAGCTGCACACTCAACTGGATCCTGGGCTTCGGGAAGCAAACTCTGGCCCAGTGCTAGCAGCAGCAAGGGCTGGAATGACTGGAACTAAGACCGCAACAGAATAAATTGTGCGCCGTGCCACCAAGCACCAGCTCCGCCTCTCACGGAGGAAGAGTCAGCAACGTGCTGACGACGAGAAACGACATGATATACAGTATATAATCTGGATCGGACCCTTTTTTTCTTGCTCTTTTTTTTTTTATTTTGGCGGCAAAGAGTGAAGTGGGCGAAGCGTTCCCAGACGCGCGCCATAGAAAGGAGGAATTGGAGGCAGGCATTTTCGGGTTCTGCCAAAGTGTCTGAATTCCTTCCTGCTGCCATTAATGGATTAATGGATCAACAAGATGGATGAGTGAGTAAGCGTGGTGGTCCTTTTCTACAGCCAGACGATATCTGTGCGACCTGAGTCCGGTCCAGATTAGCCATTCCTTTTATAATGTTTATACCTTGAAATTTAAATTTTGATATCATTAAAATTTTACTTCAACTACGCATATACTTGGTATCAGATTGTTGCGTCCAGTCAGTAAAGTGGCCTTTGTATATGTATATGTAGAGACCCAACCAAGGGCTGTGTTCATATACTACTGTTGTAGTGAGCAACATATGCTGTACGTATATATTGTATGTACATAAGTAGGGAGGCCACTTCACATCCTGTTAATAAACGCCAAACCCAGACCGACCAATTTCATTTTCGCTATGTACAGCACTCATCTGCTGTGCTCGTCCTCACTCTCCCACGACACATTCTTCAAAATAACACGCAATCCATTCTTCGGCCGGGCCGTAATCCCACCCTTGATATCAATAACTTCATCCGGATGCAATTGTGAGAACTCAAACGAGCCCACAAACGCAGCGACCAAACACGCAAACTCGGCCTGCGCGAACTTCATCCCAATACAGCTTCGGGGCCCGTGCAAAAACGTCAAAAACGCATAATTGCTAACCGCACCACCGGCATTCGCCTGGCCGGGAGCCATCCAGCGATCCGGATTGAACTTGTCGGCATCGGGCCCCCAGAGTGCAAAATTATGGTTGACGGCCCAGGGAGACAAAATGATCATGGTGTCGCGGGGCACAAAGTGGTTCTGGATCGAGGTGTCGACGGCGGTTTTGCGCAGTGTTAGTGGCACGGGGGCCCAGAGGCGTAATGTCTCTTGACATACGGCGTGGAGGTAGGGCATGTTGTCGATCATGTCGTGAGTGATGACGACTTTGGAGTCAGAGTCACCACTACCGAAGCTGGCACTGGCGCTGGCGCTTTTCGGCAAGTGTTGGTGGATTTCCCGCCTCAGCCGCGTTTGTATCTCTGGGTGCTGGCACAGCATGTATACTGCCCAGGTGAATGCTGATGCGGTGGTTTCGTGGCCCGCCGCCAGAAAAGTCATCATGTTGTCGACTAGCTCTTTGTCGGTGAATCCACCAGATTCCAGAGCTACTGATGTGATGTCCAGGTCGGTAGATTGCTTTGGTTTTTCGATTTGCTTTTCGGCGTTCGCTGCCGCTTCCGCTAATCGCTTCTTCTTCTGGTCGACTAGTCGTTGCGCCGTGTCACGCGCCACCTTGGCCGCCGCGGATGTCATCTTGTTCCGCGCCAGCGGGAGACTGCGTAGGACAAATGGAGGCAAGAAGAATTGCAGCACCGCGACCAATTGCGCTGTGCGGTCGGGCGTGAACACTGCCCTGTACACTCGGTTCAGCTCGTTGGTTGGGTCGTGCAGCGCATTGAGATCTTGACCCATGCCTGCCACGCCGATGATGTCGAGCGTCGCTCGGCTGACCCATTCGCCTATCTCGACGGAAAACGGTTGGGCTTCGGATTTGTCGGGGGCAGAAGCTTGCGCCTTTTCAAGTTCTGATTGGATGCATTGCACCATTTCCATGGATTTGGACCAGAAAATCGGATACAGCTCCTTGATATGCCGGAAGTGGAAGGCTGGCATCAGGTTCTTCCGCTGCGCCTTGTGTTCATCGCCTTCGGCGAGGAGGATCCCAACACCGAGGACCTGGGAAAGCCCGCTGCGAAGAAGTTCCGGCTTGATGAAGTCGTAGTTTTTGGTCGTCAGCACTTCGGCCAGGGCTTTTGGTTCGGTGATCAGAAGCCGTTCTCGTCCAAACAGGTGGAAATATCGAATGAGCCCGTCGTTTGGGATTTCATTCGCCCATCTTCGTAGTGGCACTCCTGAGGGTTCTTTGATCAAGGCAGGGAATTGGCCTCCGAAGAATGATCCGCCAGGTACAGTTGGCAGGTCGCGTAAAGGACTGACGAACCGGGGATAGATGGTGAGACTGTACGTGAAATAGACCAGACAACATAGTACAAATATCGCCGAAGCGGTCCAAGTATAGGACCTTAGGATCGTGTATTCTGGGGCATATTTGACCAGAAGAAAGGAGGTAAGCAGGGAAGACCCGAGCCAGAAACGATAAGTGCTTAGGAACTCTGGAAATCGGAAAGGCATGTTGAAAGGATAGTAGATGGCGTTGAGATTCCCACGTCTGGTCTCCGAATTGAAACTCTCGCAAGGTTGGCGACGGCAAAAAAAACAAGTCCTCCAGCGAAATTCGAGACTTATAATAATGATATACCCGCCCAACTCATCGTGCACAGCCCCGGGTATATATCACAGTGTACGTCAGATTAGGACAACAGGACAGGCAGAAGTGAATGCGAAAGGAGACAGCAGGACCGAGACGGCGGACGAAGGCTTACCTGCCGGGTAGGTATTGCGATGAAACTGGTCAGTGAACACACAGACAATAATAACCTAGGTAGTACTGTAGATGGACGAGTAATAGAAGCCATCATCCTCATGTCGGCAAAGTGGCCTCACTTTTAAGTTAATGTCTGACCGAATAATGCAACCTCTTACAGCGCAGACATGCAGCCCAGCCTGCTGTCAGACGGCTCATGCTACTTCACTTCAAATGCACATGCCAGAAAGGGTGCTTGTTGCGAGCCAATCGGCTGATTGACAATCCGATCAACACGATTCCATGGTCATGGGAGTGGCACCACAGGCCATCCACGATACGAAATACGGTGTGCTTGGTCCATCTTCTGTGTGTGCATATATTTGGCCGCACTGCGAGGCGACTCTAGAGTGCGACAGAGGTCTTCACACAGCCTGTACGGTGCATAGGAGCCTGCGACTGCCAGGATGCGGGTTATGCTGCAGCGGCGGATACGGAGGATAAACAACACCCGCCGGCACAAAGTTTGTCCGAAGTGACGAGGCTGGCTCAGCCTGATGGAAACGCCACTGACAGCCTTACTATTGCCCCTCGCAGCAGAACCAGCACTACTATGCAGAGAGCAGGGTGCGTGCCGGGAATCTCGCCGTAGGGGTCTCCGATACTCTTTGTTCGCCATACTTTGGACATTTGCCAAGTGAAATCCATGGTAAACATGGCCCTACTTCTTTCTCTTAAAATGATCGAATCCAACAACAGCCCAGCTTAGGGTGCCTTTCTGTAGTTGTCCAACCTTCCTCAAGGGTTTCTAATGCCTGCAGTCATCCTGGCGTATGCATCGCATATCCTCGCGCAAGTAACCTTAATTGCTTCCTGTTGGAAGCAGGAGATCCACGACAACAGCGCGATGGTCACTCATCCACACCTGATCATCAAATCGGCTCGGAAGGACGCCGTAGCACTGTACCAGCTCCTTGAGCTTTTCGTCCTCCTCGTTAGCCCCCGTATCTGAAACTCCAATGTGGATGAAATCGATTCTGTGCCTCCCGCCTGCACCCGGATCCCCTGCGAAGCCGGTGAAGGTCCGCTCATTGCTGTACGCATATAATTTCCCGTCCGCATTCTTGTTATCTGGTATTAGACGACGTACATCTATGAAGCCGGAACCGGCGCTGTTAAGAAGTTGGTACGCGTCCCCATCAGGGCGACTATTGAGGTCCCCAGCCAAGAATGTAAACTGTGGAGAGAATTTCGATTTCAGTCGTGAGGCGACATTCAGGATGAGTTTGGTAGCTTCCCGGCGTGAGACAACTCCTTGGTCGTCCAAATGGGTATTAAGAGCAAGGATGATTCCGTGGCCATCTGAACGATGGGCGTGTCCTTGGCCGGCCGGAACTGAAGGCTGATGGACTGACTCTAAAACAGCACAGGTCAAGATGCGGATGCTTGAGGCATCCCACCCCTTCTTGCCCACTTCGCCAGTCTCATTCAACCAGACTGTTTCAAAATGCGAAAGCTTCCAGGCGGACTTGCGGAAAAAGATGGGACTGTACTCCCCTTTCGTCTTGCCATCGTCTCGTCCCACTCCGACATATGTCCAGTCGTTGTCGTCGGCACCGACGGGCCCGGCTTCATTACCTGTCGTGGACACTGTGGATGACTTGGATGTGTTGAACGTGTGGTTGATCAGATCTTGAAGCTGGCGATGCAAGACTTCTTGCATGCAGACCAACGTTGATGGCGGAGCGAAGTGTGGCCGCGTGTGATACTTGAAATGGCTTGATAGATGCGGGAACCGGTCCTCCCAAAGGCACTCGTGCTGTTCGGGAGTGGTGTTTGCAAAGCGAATGTTGTGCGTGATGATACGCAATGGCAGAAGCGCCGTGCTTGACGGGTCATGGAGCAGCGCATGGCGAGACGCGCGTGGGGGAGATGACGCATCGCCCATGATGATGCCGTATAGCAGGAATCCAGGGAGAGACTTGGAAGGTGACTGGGACGGGCGGGGTTCTGCTAGTAAATACCACGATATATAAGGAGAGACGCCGTAGGCACGGCACGAAGGAAGCGGTGAAGATACAATACCAACCAGCGAATAAATATATTCCAGTTAGATTGAGAAATGCCCAATGGACGTAACCCTACTCGTAGCCATCCGCAGATACAAGTACTAGTAGGACATCTACTACACTGCAATGTTCGACAGATCCCACCTTCACAGAACGCAGGCTCTCGGGCTGTCCAATGCAGTAGAGATCAAGCGGATGATGCACCGGGCAGGAACAACATGGGTTCATCTGCCCCGACTTGTCAGTGGGTCTCACCTGCCACAGCACACAGGAGCACAGGCCAGCCAATGACGTCGAGTGTCCAGCCATAGAAGTCGCTGATTCAGCAGTCTAACTTTGGTTCGTGATGCTGTGCTGTTGTACGTATAGTAGTACTGTACAGCGTACTGTCCTACGATAGTAGTCGGTGCTTACCAGTGGTAGATGGGATGCAGTGGCATGCCTTCAGTTGGAAAACGTCTGGTACCGAAATGATGCAGGCACGGCAGGTTATTCGCAGGCCCGTTGACTGTTTTCCGGCGAGCTTAGGGAGGAAATTTTCGTAGCAAGATCATGGTGGCCCTCCTCGGCCGCTGCCGCCTTGGACCAAACAACTATGGGCCTATTTCTTAGGTGTACCTGCCGGTCCCCCGCGCGCCACTGGAAGCGCCTTAACTTGGATACTGCTACGTGACAATTGAACCTAACCGTCCGTGAGCAGTTGTTTGTTCACCACTTCCAGGTGACAATCACCAGGAGCTGGTTGCTGGCCTCGTTGAAAGAAGACGAAAAATGGCCGCGGAACTTTGGTCACTGGAGGTTGGGCGGCTGCTCGGAGTCGAAGCTAAACCCAATTGGGCGATTGGGTGTTCCGGACGCGAAACCGCCGCAATTGAGTCGAGAATTGATCCATCCCAGACACGTTTGTGCGCATCGATCGCAGCCGAGGCGGATCTGGTATGTATCCCTCCCTTTGATTGTTGTCGATGTCTTCTTGTGTGATCAGGCCATGGTTGTCCAGAGTGGCGATGGAGATGTCTCTGTCTTCCCACCCATGCTGGCCTCCTTTCACCAAATTTCACCGCAAGGTTTGTCCACATGGCTAACTCCATCAACAGACACGCGTATTCCCGCGATTGGCCTTTCACCTGCTATCTCCCAAGCAATCTTGTGACATGTCGTCGGTATGAGCAATTCTCTGGATGGCGCGACTGCGGTAGCCGCGCCCACAGACTCCCCTGCTGTCACCACTCCCAACAATGCCGAATCAATAGCCCAAGGCAAAGAGAAGGCCAAAGAGGTCCTAGCCGCCTCGGGCATCAACATCTCTGGCAACGACACGCAATCCGAAGTAGATGGCTCCGATGCCAATCCCATCGCGAACCGGAAGCGCAAACGCGAAACACCACTAGAAAGAATCCAGGCGGACGAATATGTCCAGCGCGAATACCATTACAAGGCGCTTTTGGCAGAACAGATCAACCATCCAGTACTGTCACAGCAAAAGAAGCAGGAGCTCGCTTTCTACCAGAGCCTGCGACCGAGACGTGAACATGACCCGGGCTCCATCTTCGGGTTTGGCTATGAAGGGTTTGGCAATCCTAGGACGGACGAGAAGAATCTACGCGACCCTATTCTCTACCCACGGCAAAGAAGACCGGGGAAACGGAAAACACTGCCTCCGCGCGTAGCTCGCAAGGACCAGATTCTACAAGCCGAGCAAAGCGAAGACCTGGTACCCATTCGTCTCGACGTCGACTGGGGAAAGATCAAGCTGCGTGACACGTTTACTTGGAATCTCCATGACCGGACCACATCTATCGACTATTTCGCGGAGAAGCTGGTGGAAGATTTCGGTCTCGAGGTTGCAGCCTGTGGACCTCTTGTGCAAGCAGTGGCTGCCAACATCCGCGAACAGATCACCGATTACTGCCCTCATATCTATACCGACGAAGAGCCGTTAGATCCGTCTCTACCGTACTTTGCTTACAAGAATGACGAGATGCGCATCTTGATTAAGTTGAATATCACGATTGGGCAGAATACACTCATCGACCAATTTGAGTGGGAGATCAACAACCCCTTCAACTCACCAGAAGAATTCGCGCGCCAGATGACCAACGATTTGTCTTTGGCAGGCGAATTTACCACGGCCATTGCACATTCTATCCGTGAACAATGTCAACTGTTTTCCAAGTCCTTGCACCTTACCGGTCATCCCTTCGATGGTCGGCCGGTCGAAGATCCTGACCTACGCGAGAATTTCCTGCAATCTCCACTACCCAGTACCTTCCGCCCTTACCAAATGGCCAAGGACTACACCCCATACCTCTACGAACTCAACGAAGCAGACTTGGAGCGCACAGAGCTATCCATCTCTCGAGAACAGCGGAGACAGAAGAGGTCCACTAACCGTAGAGGCGGTCCTGCGTTACCAGACCTGAAAGATCGGCAGCGGACTATTCGCTCCCTCGTCGTTTCTTCCGTCATTCCTGGAGGTGCATTGAGTTTGGAGGAAAGCCGAATCTTCCGAATCCCCAAGGCTGCGAGAAGATCTGCCCGCGGCCCAGGCCAGAGAGATGGGCTTGAAGACTCGGATGATTCCGACAGCGAGGAATCCGGCCCTGGTTCGCCGGCCATTCCAACTCATTTGTTACAACAAGGCACAGCTCGAACGCGGGGAATCCGCAATGCGGCGTTGACCGCAACCGCCGGCATCCGTTCGAATCTGAGTGGATTGGCTTCCGCAAGGTCTGCAACGCCGGATTCTATAGCACCTACCCACCACGAAGGTCGATCGTCGGTGAGAAGAAGGGATTACAAAGAAGAAAGTGATGAAGAGTCCGGCCCAGAAAAGCTCGTCGTGGTTTTGAAGTTGGGAAAAGCCAAGCTTCGTGAATGGATGCGGTCACAGCGAGCCAAAGATCGCGCAGGGTTGGTTTCAAATGCCTCAAATCAAGGAAGTCCACGTCCAGGTTCTCACTCACGGTCTGTCTCGGCTGCACCATTGAACCTTGCCGCAATGCCTCCTCCGCCCTCCCCCGTACCAGCTCCTGGCGACATTCCTGGCGCTGTGGATGCTACGCATCATCCTCCCAGTGCTGCTCATCCTGCCGTAAGTTATCAACCTTGATTCAAGACGAATTTGTTACTGATCGATTTGCATCAGCCTCCACCCCCTGACTGGCTTGTTCAAGAGCTGGAGCGGCTTCGGAAGATCTATCCCCAAGATCGCTTCGAGGGTTTCATGAAACATACGGCAGTGGATCCGAAAACCCAGAAGCTGCTGCCTGCCAATGAAAGCAACAAAGCGCTCCCACACAAGTATGTTCCGCGGATTAGATGTCTGGATTGCCCGCCGGGCAAAAGTTACATGCCGAGCGCCGAAAATTTTGAAGCACACCTCAGGAATCGTGTTCACAGGGCAAATGTGGAGCATAGGTTGAGCAAAGGTTGAGCATGAGTTTGATAGCGTTATGTACGATGAGGTGGGAACATGGCTCCGCATCCTGTCAATACCCGCTTGAAAGAAGATCATTTGGATAGAACATACCACGAGACGTTATGGTTGCTGGGCGCTGGACGTCGCTGCTTAGGGTACGTCGCTGGCCTGAGGCAGTCCGTCTGGGTTGGTATACTCTATGTCTGAGAGGTAGCACGAGTATCACGATTCCCCAACGAGGGACAAGACTTTGTACAGCATACTTCTGTCGCGGAGGGCTGCCAGCAGTGAGGTCAATCTGCCTTGAATATGCCTTTAAAGATCGATTAATGCCACAATATGAATTTGAGTTACAATAGTAGCGGTAGTGAATGTGCTGTTGGCATGGGATGACATTGCGGGGAACTTCAGCCCACTGCAGGAAGTGAACGAACGCACTGACATGGCATCCGTCATAATTCACAACCAACGCACTTGTCATGTGTAGACTCGAAATTCTCAGTCCACCAATTCCTCCACCGCAGTCTACAACTTGAACACCACGCCAGGATATAGTCCCGGCACCTCTCTCAATATGGCGGAAAACAGTGCAGAGATCGGTAAGCATTATAGATCCGATTTCTTTCCGACCAGGCATCTCCCCTCCTTCTCGCCCAACGCATTTTCATTCCCAAAGACTCCCTGTCTAATGTTTGATCGTGGCTCTAGAAAATATCAGCAACCCCGATGTCTTGACCAAGGTATGTGACCAAAAGAGATGTTCTGAGTAGCGGCTGACTTGTCCTTCAGTACAAGACTGCTGCGGGCATTGCGCAGAAGGTCCTAGAGGAAGTTTCAGGTATGTTGTGGTGGTCACGCAACCACATACCCAGCTGATTCCCCGTTTCAGGATGGTGTCTGCCGGGAGCCAAAATCGTCGAGCTGTGCCAGAAAGGAGATGCGCTCCTCGAGTCCGAGCTGGGACAGGTCTACAAGAACAATAAGAAGATCAGCAAGGGCGTTGCTACTCCCTGCACCGTGTCTCCCAGCTCCTACGTCACCCCTTTCACTCCCCTCGTCTCGGACACCGAAGATGCGGCGATGGAAATCAAGGCAGGCGAACTGGTCAAGGTTCAGCTTGGAGCACAGATCGATGGTTACGGTGCGATAGTCGGCAATACGATTGTGGTTCCGGAAGAGAAAGGGAAGAAAGCCGAGGTCACAGGAAGAGAGGCAGACCTGCTGCTGGCCACATACTACGCCAATGAGCTCCTGCTGCGGCTAATGATCCCTCCTGGACTCCTGGCCACCGGGACAGACGAGGAAAAGAAGAAAGCCGCCGCTGAAAAGCCACCCACCCAAGCCAAGATCATTCAGCTGGTCGAGAAAGTCGCCAAGGCATACGATGTGCATGTGGTCCAGCACACCACCTCGTGGCAGTTTGAACGCAACGAAATCGAAGGCAAGAAGAAGATCATCTTGTCTCCGGCCGACGGTGCCAAAGGGGAAGGCTCGGCTGAGGTCGGCGAAGTGTGGGGTGTCGAGATGGGTCTCAGCTTGGGATCCGGCAAGGTGAAGGAGTTGGACAAACGCTCCACTCTCCTGAGGAGAACCACCACGACGTATGGTCTGAAGCGGCCAAGTTCGAGACAGGTCCTGTCGGAAATCGTCAAGAAATTCGGCACCTTCCCGTTCAGTCTCCGTCAATTGGACGACGAGAGAGCCGGCAAGGTCGGCGTGGTCGAATGCATCAGATCTGGTGTTCTCCGCGAATACAGACCTTCGGCTGAGCAAGACGGATCGCCCGTGTCCAGACTGTTCACCACCATTGGTAAGCTTAGAGATGAGTAGCTGCGGGAGATGTTTACTGATTGATATTTTCTCTTAGCGATCACCAAGAATGGCTTGACCCGTCTGGCAGCTCCGCCTCCATTGGATCTCGACTCGATCAAATCGGACAAGAAGATTGAAGACGAGGAAATCCTCAAGATCCTGGAGCAGCCTACGAGCAAGTCTACGGGAACGAAGAGCAAGAACAAGAAGAAGAAGAAGAAGAAGCCCGCCAAGAAGGCAGCTGCTGCTGCACCAGCGGAAGACGAGGATGAAGATGATGATTCGAGCGACGAAGAGTGATTATGCTTCGCTGGGCGGTCCTCACCTTTCCAGCTTGGATCTTGGCTTCTCCCTCCGCAGATGTGCGGACAATCTTGTCACTGACGTTTCCAGGAGCCAGAGCCGAATCATGGCCGAGTCACTCGATGCGTGTTCGCAGTCAGTATCTGTTGGGCGGGAAAAAAGACATGCGACAGGATTTTCAGTCTGGAGGAAGGTAGCGCAGAAAAGTTGAGTGCATGGACAGACCGGACGGCAGACTAGAAGCAATACATCGATAAAAAGCTTTCAAAACGAGTTGATGTTTGTTGTAATCCTGTGCGGTTGTATTGTGTTTGGGGTCGCCTCTTGTACTTCATAATATTGCCAGGGGCGAGGGGCAAGGCGCGCCATCCCCTACACATCGCCACGTCACCACTGTACTGCAATTGCTGCCTATTTAGGTGCCTACAATTAGATGAGAGAAAAGAATGACTTGATAGAAGAATAAGTCTTCATTTTGTGTAGGACCACGTAAAACAAGACCATGAGTGAGTGCCCGGTCATGGGAATCAGCAGACGTGTGGTTGGTAGAAGAGGAAAAAGGGGGATGGCAGCATTTGCGCAGCCTTGGGACAAACCCTAACAAACAGAGGATGACGAGGACTGGCCGAGCTATCACTCAACCACTTCACGTACGGCACCCGCGGAAGAAACAAAATCACCATCATCGTATCAGGCATCATCACAGGCAATAGTTAGACAATCTGAAGCAATCCAGTAGGCTTTTACTGTTGATGAAGCCCGAAGCCAGTGGGCGGATGCCGCGTGAGCCCGGCCCCTTGCCCCGAATACGTCCAACCATTCGCAGCAACACCGCATACCATCCATAAACTTGCAGAAAGCACATTTCTAAAGACCCAAGGCAAGCCTGCTCTCTCGTCTACCACTACGCAGCCTGCGCTCGCTGCCCGCTGAGCCTAATATAAGGCTACTGTAAGTCTCTGTCCTTGACTTCCTTGGTCGGCCCTGAATTAATGTGTTGGTAGTCGGCGCGTGTGGCGCGAAGAAAGAGCAGGATGTCCACGAGATCGTTGCGGCACAGATCGAGCCGCCTGTCGAGTCCTGCTACGTTTGGAGAAAAGGAGTCTGGTCCCAAGCCCGTCGAGGCTCCCCCGGCGAGAAATGGCCAACAGTCAAATCTGGATGCATGGATTGAGCCCGCTGTGCGGCCTGCGGTGCCGAGTTTCGAAGATACAAAAGGTCTGGAGAGAGCGGGTGTGTTAGAGAACATGCAGCCTTTGGGGGTGGCGCCGTCGCAACGACTGCTGCACAAGTTCAAGTTGAACTACGCGCGACCTTCACCGCGGGCTACGAGTACGCCTGCGCAAGCGGAAGAAGTGGTGACGCCGGGCGTCGAGCCCGAACCTGAGCCTGAGCGGGAACCTGAAAAGATCGATTTGGCCTCGTCCATGGAATCCGAGATGCCGTCTGATCATCCGGCTGAGCCGCGTCAGGGTCCTCAAGCAGAAGCCATGATGATTTCCAGTCCTCCGCGTGGCCGTCCTCCTCGACGAGAGGTTGTCGAGATGTCGCAGGCAGCGAATGTGTCACCGTCGCCGGCCAAGTCGTCGGGTACGCCGTCAAGCCAGGTGCCCTCCAAACCGGCATCGATCCAGGCCCATCTACGGCAGGATCGACTTCGAAATCACATTGATCACGCGGTGCAGGAGGCAATTCAGAAGGGGACGCCGGATTTGGTGCCCGGCTTGCAGCGGTTTCGCGATGATGCGCGCGTCATGCCCGAGTTGTGGAATGTTTTAGAGGCTGTTCTTCAACCTTCACCTACACCTGAACAATTTCGCACTTTTAAACACTACATCAAAAACGGACTTAAGGATTATCGCAGATCGAGCCAATTCTCAGCCAGCCCTTACCAATCTTCTCCTCATCACTTGCATGATCCTACTTCCCACAACCACCACCTTTCTTCGTATTCATCAAACATGGATCCAACCGAATCGCCCGGCCGGCGCCGTGGCCATATCTCTCTCTTCATCAACGGTTCCTCAATTCGAGGCTCCAATCGATCTGCTCAAATGCCAAATTCGCCCTCGCACGCGTCGCGCCCTGCGGCGGTCATGGATTCAACTGAGCGGCCATCTGAGCAACCCCCAACGTCGTCACCCAACAAGCGCAAGCGTTCACGCAGCGTGTCAACTTCATCGTCGCTCTCATCTGCCAAATCGCTGCCTCCACCCGACGATTTCGGCGCTGCGGACGACCGCGAGCAGCCAAGTGAAGGTCGAGCACCAGGCAGTGCGCGCGTGCGTGCGACCGGACAGCGCCAAGCCTCAAGTCGAGCGGCGGCTGGGAACCGATTGCGTTCAGCTGCCAGCGCCACGGACCCTCCGTCTACTACTGTCACGCCGGTAAACGCGCCTACATCCAAGGTGGCCTCAGCTGCGACGAAGAAATTGAAGAGAGCCCGCGAGCCCGATTCGGAATTCGACATTGACGAGCTTGCCAAGCGGAAGAAGACATTTCTTGATGATAGTTTTCATGATTACAACACCATCCCTCGGCCAGAGAGCAATGAGCGTGAGCCCGTTCTTGATCACCCGCCTCGACCAGACCTTTCTGAGATCCCGCCCAAGCCGGTCGTCCATCCCAATCGTCTGTTGGTCTCTCAAGACACCGCACCATCGTCGCCGGTGAGCGCTCAGGCTCCTCCGGAACCGGGCATGGCCAACGGAACGAACCGCAAGAGAAGACGCGAAGCAGTCGATGATTCCGATGAAGTTGATGCTACCACTCCAGAACCGTCTTCACCTCCGCCATTGCGTTTCCCATCAGCGACTGCGCGTGCGACGAGCGCTACATCACGAGCAACGACTCCCAGAACAACAAGACTGCCACCTACGTCGAAAGCCCGTCGGTCTGCACGTGTTATGGTCTCGTAAGTATTTTGTCCTGCGACTTGTTCTTTTTTTCTCTACTGCAGCCTATTTGAGGAGTTGGCTGTCTGCACTCCTGAACAGGTCCAATCCGGACCTCACTGATCTTTTAAGAAACTTTGTTATTCATGTACAAGTACTCTACTGACCAACCATCAACAGGCCCAACAAGCCCAAAAATGGCGGCATTACGGCGGGAATTTCACGTGGGGCTCCTGGGCGCGAATCCACGATCGCCAACGGAGGGAATTCAAGCGCAGAAGTAAGTTAATGCCCGAATCCGCTCACTTCCCAGCGAGAAATCCCCGGTCTTTTTGTTGTGTCATGATTGGGCCGCCTTTTTGGCGTGCACTTACCCAATCCTCCTAAATTGGCTGTTTCTTCTGGGCGCTGCCTTATTTCCTGCTTTCATACTTATTCCTCTCCTGTTGGCATCACACCTTTTCCCTTTGATTTCCTGCCTGTCTTTGTCTTTAATGTTCTTGCCCCATCTATCAGCACCTAACATAATCAATCAGGACAACGACGAATTTTGTGCATCATGCGGCGGCGAAGGAAAGCTGCTCTGTTGTGATGGGTGTACCAACTCTTTCCATCATGCATGCTTGGAGCCACCCTTGAACCCCGAAGAAGAGGTCGAAGGCGAATGGTTTTGTCCGCGATGTGTTGCCCGACGCTCGAAACAGGCTCCCCAACCTACAGGTCTTCTAGGGCCGGCCATCCGCCGGGTTGAGGACATCATCCCCAAGGCATTCGCTCTTCCCGTGGATATCCGCGAATATTTCGAAGGAGTTCGTACGGGCGATGAAGGCGAGTATGAAGAAGTCGGACTCCCCCGGACTCAAAACAACACGGTCAAGATGAACCGAGCGGGTTTCATCGAAGAGCCAAACTACAAAGAAATCCGCGACAGCAAAGGCAAGCTGATCACTTGTTTCAAATGTGGCCACGCCGCCGATGGTCGGGACATTATTCCTTGTGACTACTGTCCTGCCCGATGGCATCTGGACTGCGTCGACCCGCCTCTGGCCGTGCCGCCACGACGACGGGCTGGCGACAAACCAGGTGCGACATGGCGCTGTCCGCTTCACGTGGAACACGACTTGGCGGCCGTCGCTCGTCAAGCAGAAGTGGCTCCCGGAGAGCTAGGTCGGGTGCCAACATTACGCAAACCCAAGAATGCGGTCCCCGTCGATGCTCCCTTGCGTCGAGGATTCCGCAACAATGGCATCATTGAAGTCGAACTCGACGAGGATGAACCTGTTCTGGACCGGACCAAAGAGGTGGACATGATGGGCAAGATTTATCGGCTTCCCGAGAAGGGTATTCGGTTGGATTTCATCGATCGAGTCAAGCGGAGCTGGTACGAAGATCAACAATTCCCCCAAGTCTTACATGCTCCCAAGCGCATCCGCACCAACAAATACCGGCCCGATGGGGCAGTACTGCATCATCCACCTGAGGAGACGATCGTCAAGGAGGTGGTTCGAGAACCCGATTTCTTTACGGGAGCCACTGCCCTTGCGATTGCAGAGACGGCAAAGGCTAATGCGGCGCTTCGCCGTCGTTCCATCAGAGAACAGCAGGCGGTTTTGCATCTGGTCGAGATGTCCCAACAGCAGCAGCCTGCATCTGCAGGTGATGACAATGGTGATGTTGGTGCTGGCGGTGATCTCCCTTTTGCTTCGGGAGACGCCCTGGCCGACTTGACAAACCAGCTTGTCAGTGAAGCTCCTCAGGAAGTGGTTGACTCTATGCAAGACACGGAACTCGATCAGCTGTTGATGTTGCAGCAGTTGATTAGCAAGAGATTGGCTGTTTTGGGCCGTGGCACTGGATCGAAATCGAGTGCGGCGACTCAGCAGCAGCAGCTGAATGGTGATGACACCGGTGCTACTGGTACGAGTGGTTCTTCTGCCAGTGGTCAGGATCAAGATCAAGTCGAGTCTTCCCTTACCAACTCGAACAGCACCGGAACCAAATCCAAGGCCAAGATGATCAATGGGGATAAGGACAATACCGACACTGCGGAAACTGCTCCAATCTCCTCGAGGGTATATGATCAGCAGAAGCAGTACCCTTATGAGGATTACAGCGTTCAAGGTGTCAATGGCAACGGCGATGGCAGTGGCAGTGGCAGTGACAGAAGTGATGACGACGAGGTCGAGGTTGTTGATGAGAACACCATCACTTGAGACGGACCGGTTTTACCAGCCAGTACTGCCAATTTTGTCGAAGTTTGTTTGCCGCGGATGACTGCACACTACAGCACAACACAGCCTGTCATCATGTCTTGCCTTGCACTACCACAATGTACAACTACTGATTTCTGCTGCAACCATTCCCGACACTTCGTCACTATTGAGGAAACTCCTTACAAAGAGCCAAGCCTTCTTTTTTCTTTTTCCTTCCAAGTCAATCCCTCGCGAAGGAGAAAGAAAGAGGGAGAGACTACCCTCTGTCAACTACTCATCTACTCTTCTACTCATTGTGTGTCGCGTGTCTTTGACATTGAGTCACTGGGTCACTATCGAACATGGAGACAAACTTGTCTACAGACACAAAGGTGCTTTTCTACTGTGGACAAAGCTGAGCTGGAGAACAGCAGTGTGAAGGACGTGGAGGTGGATTGGATTGAAAATACGTGGAGGTCAAGAAACGACCCAAAGATGAAATGAGAGGGCTCTCTTCGGTTGATCACACATCCAGACTGGTTTTGTCCAGTTCAGTTCTTCTCAAGTCTTGCAGTCTCAACTGGTCAATGGACAGTGGTCAGCGCGATCGGTGCATGAGCGAAGCAAAAATGGGTTTCTTGTGGGTGTGTGTGCGCGTGGATATCAAACCCCCAGTCACGGCGTTGCATTGCTTTTTGCATGGTTGCTTTCCGCAGGTGCTTTTTCTCAAGGACTGTATGATTCAAGTTCTCTTGCTTGCTTGGGTGGTCATGGAGAGGTTTGCGGTTTGCGGCTCGTCTTGCGGTTTGGACTAGGGAGGGAGGCTCTTCCTCTGCGGTTCGGTTCGGCTGCAGTTAAAAATCAAATCAGTTCAGTTTTTGCTCAGTTCTAGTTCAGTTCAGTTTCAGTCCAGGTCAGGCGGATGAGATCAGGTCAGATTAATCGAATGGCGTTTTTTGCTTTACCACATATCAATCAGGACTACTGCTCTACTACTAATAGTACTACTACGATTGTGGCACGATTCAAGCTCCAAATGGATAGGATGTTTCTCTCCCTGAAAAACTCGAGGAAAAGACATCTCGTTTGGGTCAGACTTTCTTGGGATTGATCGATTGGGATTTGATTTCGCCTGCCTTGCCTCACTGCAGCTTTCCATTGTGCCTATTGTGTTGTTGTGTGTCGCGCCCATTCGCCTGCACCCGCCGCATTGCACCACAGCTAGAAAAAGAGAGAAAAAGGAAAAAAAAAAGGCAAGAACAAGCCATATGAATCGGTTGGTGGAAGCCCATCATGCCCCGACCGGTATCTCATCTGCAATTGTGTCTGCAGAATGGCAAACAAATCCGTACTTCCATGGCCAACTCGCCGATGAACAACAGGTCTCTCTGTCCAAGACGGCCTCTGCCCCAAGCTGTCATGTGTCCTCTCTCTCCAATGTCGAGTAGTAAGTAGTAGGAAAGCCCAAAGATGCTGTTGTTTCCCACAAAAGTTAGTGATTTGATGAAAATGCCAAAAAAGTCAAAGGGTTTCGGTCAATCACAAACCTTGGAATGGCTGGGAAATCCCTGACACGATCCATTGATGGGAAAGATGAAACCGAGTCTCATCAAAGAATCGTGCATTTCTTACTACTCTTCTTTGGTGGAGGCTCGAGAGCAGCAACGATTGCCTCATCAAAGACGTCCTTGAGTTTGTACTGGGTGAGAGCACTGCATTCGACGTATTTGACCGCGCCCAACTCCTTGGCCATTCTTTCACCATCCTCCTTACGAACGGGTTGCATCTTCTGTTTGGCGAGTTTCTCACGGACTTGTGGGTCGTCACGTAGATCGGTCTGAGTTCCGACGATCAGACATGGCACACCGGGACAGTGGTGGTGGACCTCGGGAAACCATTTCTCTCGCACGTTCTCAAACGATGCTGGCGAAGTGACGGAGAAACAGACGAGAAAGACATCGGTCTGCGGGTATGACAAAGGTCGAAGCCGGTCGTAATCCTCTTGTCCTGCTGTATCAAATAGACCAAGAGTGTATGGCTCATCTCCGATCCTGGAAGCCAGCTCGTTAGTTTTATGTAACTTACTGGCTTGAGATCGGCAAACTCGTGAGGTTGCCGCAAGTCGATGTCATATAGATCGACAGCCACTCTAGCCACTTAAAACCAAAACTTTGGATAGAAACTCACATCACCGTGACGGCGTAATTGTCAAAGACGGTCGGGACATATTCCGAAGGGAACTTGTTGGTGGTGTACGAGATAAGCAAGCATGTCTTGCCGACCGCGCCGTCACCGACAACCACACACCTGTTGAGGGTTAGTTGTGCGGAGAGATTGGCTGTTCTTCTCAACTCACTTGATCGTTGCGACAACCATTCCGTCTTTGTTTCTCAGATGGGTAGCGGTGTCGAGATTGCGAACACGAGCAGGCTTGGTAGGTCTGAGAATGGAAAAGCTTAGCTTTGGCTTCTTCGCCATGGTGCGGAGCTTGGGAAACTTGGGAAACTTCATGATGATGATGGCTTACCAGAAAGGTGGTGGGTGTGAAAGAGAGAGCGCCGCGTGAAGTGAACTTAAGTACTCACGGGCAGATGAAGCGGTCACCGAAAGAGTGCCTTGTGTTCTTGCTCGGGATCACGCCGTACACATGTGCACTGTGTTCAAAAAAGAGGCAGTGAAGTTTCCTTGTGTTCTGTCTGTTTATCTGGCTGTATTGATCGAGCAAAAAGGGAGAAAGCAACACTGTTTCGACACTGTCATTCCTCCTACTTCTTTTTCTGCCATGGAACATCCAATTGGACTCACGAGTGACGGGTCGCTGCCAAAGCGAAGGATAGGATTCCGAAAAGAGGTCTCGATATCGACCGCGCGTCGCGCCTCGAGTTGAGCAGTCGATGCTCAATCGGTCAACGGTCAATGGATTCGAGTCGCAAAATCCCGGCGGTAAGAAGGATCGTTGACCAGCAAGAAAAATATGGAAATGTCCAAGGCAAGCTAAGCTTTTTCTTCGAAAGGTCTAGTCGTGAGAACAGAGAATAGGCATTTACCGGAAATGTCAAGCGGCAAGGAGGAGAACGATTGGGATTCGGGGCGGAATCTGGATGGATTGGATTGATGCACGAAGGAGAGGGACCGAAGACGTGTAACCAGACGGAAGATGGCTGCTGGATATAGAAGATGAATAGCGGACGTCGACGTGTAGATGAATGAACAATAGCGACCAGCCAGCGACCAATATAGTAGTAGTGGTGGAAATGGAAGTAGAGTGCGATGTCGTGTAGTAGTGTAGTGCAGTTGGTGGTGTGGAAGCTGGACTAGGGACGTGCAGTGAAGAGCAGCACCTACTTACTAACCGCTGTTGGCGGTACGCAGCGAAGGGCGAAGATTATTGCTGAGGAGGAGTGCAGTTGGCGCAGTTTGTTGGCTCAGTGCTGCACTGCTGCAGTCCACGGTGCTGTGGTTGATCTGCGGCGCAGGCAGAAGACTCGGGGCTTCTCTCAAAGGCCGCCGCTTCAAGTTCAGCCAAATAATCACGGGCGCAGTCCAGGCCCCAGGCCACCACTCAAAAACGGCAGCAAGGACCGTCAACAACTGCTGCCAGTGCTGTACCACTACTTACTGCTACTGGCACTGCACAATCACTTCTGAGCTGAATGTCGGGCAACTTCTCTATCTCCAACCACTACTGCACCACGAGACTACTCAATTACTGCCATTCTCGACAGGGGTTCTTGTTATCCGTACCTCGATCCTTGCTCAAGACCCCTTCTTTTCTCTGCCTTCCTTCTTCCCTCACCGACCCTGCCAGCGCCAGTGCTTGACCTTGGCCCTCCCCGGCCCCAGCGCCGTCCTCAATCTGGACCCTATTCACTTGTACCAAACAAGCAAGGCCTTGTCTGTCTTGTCACTCTCGCCGCTGACCCAGTGCCTTATGTGGCATGGCGTCCACGCGAAACACCTGGCACATTTCGGGAGTAAAAGAACCGTACCTACCGCTTCGGCCAACTACTAGCCCTAGGCAAAAGCAAAGGCCGAAGCACGCAACTCAGGCCGTGATTTCTGTCAGCAGTTTAGCTTATCCACCCCTTTCAGAGTCCGACTCCTGAACGCGGAACACACTGGGAAAGACGTTTGTAGGGTCTGGCTGCCTTTTCGCCATTTCCTGCTGCAATTCAAGGGTGTACTCCAGGTGGATTTCTCTAATCAGTCGCGTCACAGTATTTGTGCCTTTGGGACCTTTCTCCGGCGGCCCCATGGAGAGACTGAAGACAAATATCAAGGGTTTATTATTCTTGTACCTTGAGACTCATCGCACAGATGCTTCATGGCATGCTCGTCCTCTCTCTCCCGCCATCCTTCCCATGCGCGACCACATACTAGATATATGTACATGTACATTTTTCAAGGCACATGGACTGGGAGACCGGACGTCCTCCGGCTATTATCTCCCTTTCCAATGCTCAGTAGTAACACAAGTAGTAATAGGCAGTCCTGAGCTGCAGCCGGCGGACCTCGCCCACTTGAGAAGCAAATCAAACACATCAAACACACTGGTATTAGAACAAAAGTATCGCCAAATGGCCAGGTCTTCCCTGTAAAAGAATCGAAAATGCAAAACCATACCTCAGAAAATAAAAGGAAATGTTGATTAGGTGTCACTTATTTTGCTCCGATCTCCTCCTCAGCCCAGCCGGAGAGGCCTCCGCGGCTATCGCTGGTCAACCCGAGTCCATTGAATCCGCTGGTGCCGAAACCAGTGCCAAACGCAGATCCAAAGCCTCCAAAACTACCCTGAGGCGCATGTCCTCCGAACGGGCGCGACGATGAAGGGCCTTGTTGGGTAGTTGATGATCCGCCGAAGATCTCCTGCGAAAATGCTGGCAGTGATACCGCGCGTGAATGAGCACTGCGAGCGGCTCCCAAACCAGTGTTGGTGGGCGCTAATAGGCCGCCAATGGTCGTGGAAGCACCATTGTTCATCGAGTTCGCGCCGCCAAATCCACCACCGATACTGCTCTGTCGAGGAATATGAGACGAAGTGGTGGTCGTGTCGAGGCCACTATGACCATTAGGCATGTCGCCATATAGCGTTGCCTGTTGGTTGGTCAAAGCCTGGTTCTGCTGCTGTTGGAGTGACGCGAATGACAGTCCATCCTCTCGCATGTCTTGCTCAGCTTGGGCCTGTTGTTGAGACACGTGCGACAAATACATGGTCAAGGGATTGTTATTTCCAGCATTCAAGATCGTCGATGGTGTTGGGGCAGCCATGTTGGTAGGAGGCTGACGAGGGATGCTTGAAGCCTGCCCGCCGACCGAGGCTTTAGGTCCGACGGGGATTTGAGACCTTGTTGGACTGACACCCGGCTGGGACACGGGGTTCTCAAAGCCATTCATCGTGGCGGGAGAACCGGCTCCGTCTGCCGCGCCCTGCAGACGAGTATGGTTGCCATTCACATTGTTCAAACGTGGTGGATTGCCACATCGATCCTTGCCAAAATTGATCTTGAACCGTTTGTATTCCTCCTTCTGTCGCACGGCCTCAATGGCTTTGATCGCGTTGGCAATGTTGGTAAAATTGACAAAGGCGCAGCTCTTCTCTCGAAGAGTGTTGACCAGCTCGATTTCGCCGTATTCGGAAAAGTCCTGTCGCAGACGCTCCTCACTCCAACTCTCGTCGAGGTTGCCAATGTACACATTTCGTGAAGCCCCTCCACTGACGGCCAGAGCAATGGCTGGCGGAAGGGCTCCCGAGTGCTTGCCCCAGCCAATTTTTAGGCGTCGGTTGTGAATCATGAGACCTTGGAGATTGCTTAGGGCATAAAAGGATGCTGCAGAGGTGGGGTCGATGAACGTCACAAAACAGATATGCTTGTCTGGGATGTACCGGATGTGGTGAAGGAGACCTCCTCGAACCACATTGCAAATTTCTTCAATGGTGGTCTCGGGGTGGATGTTTCCAAGGTAGACCGTCCGGTTCCCCAGATTGTTGACCCCGCCTGCCGTGGTGGCAACCGCAGCAGCGGCCACGGATTGCTGTGCCAGGGCGTTGGAAATCAGGTCCCGGTCAGCACCATTGAGGACATGGGCATACCCCGGAGCAATGCCCAAGTATTGTGCGGCATTCTGCTGTTGGGTCTTGGACACGTAGGCACATCGGTCTTTGCCATAATATACACGGCGTGGAGGTCCCCATTTGGGATCTTGTGGAAGTTGTGCCACAGCCTTGACAGCATTCCCAATGGAGAGGAAATGGACAAACGCAATGGCCTTCTCACGCACCATCTTGACCGTGTCGATTGGACCGAATTTTCCTAGATCCTCGCGAATCTCTTGCTCCGTGATGTCTTCCGGCAGGTTGCCCAAGTAGACATTCCTAGATGCTCCAGACTGCTGAACTGCAAGAGCAACAGAAGTAGGCACCGAAGACGGCTTTCCCCAGCCAATCTTGATATCGTGACCTTTGATCGAAAGCTTTTTCAAAATGGCATCGGAATGAAAGTGGGTGGCAGAGCTACTATCGAGAAATGAAATGAAGGCGCAACTCTTTTCTGGCAGCAGTCGCACAGATTCAATCTGGCCGCTGCGAACATGGCCCAAGATTTCTTCCGCAGAAGTATCGGCAGGAATGTTGCCCAAGTACACCGTACGGCTAGTTGTATTCATCCATGTCTGATTCACCCCCATCATGGGCTGATAGTGGCCAAACGCAGCGCCACCGAGACCAGAGAAGCCCGTAGGAGATTGTGCTGCAAAACCCTCGGGGGACATAACAGGTTGGTAGGCTGGGTTCGCGTTGTGTGGGACAGGACTCGCCATTTGAGCTTGGGCTTGTTGATTTTGCTGATACTGCTGCGTTTGGTGATGGAGAGCATTTGTTCCTTGAGGCACCCGATTGAAGCTTGGAAACTGAGGCGAAGCAAACGCCCCTGGAGAGCCCGGTTGAAAGGGGCTTCCCAGGAGAAGTTGAGAAGGCAATAACGGTGTAAAGTTCATGTCAAACGCGGCACCAGGCGTCTGTTCGTTGGCATTATATGTTGGTTGTTGTTCTTTGGGTGCGGTGGGTATTGAAGGAATGTTGGACTTGCGCATGTTGCGGTCGCCGAACCCCTGATAGACTCCGTTGTTGGAATTGTAGGCGCCATAGCTGAAGCCAGTGTTGTCCGTTCCCAATTTTACAGATGCAAGACGATTTCCAAGTCCTCCGAACACGTCTTGACTTTGCATTGCGACCAGCATGTGGATTCTTGTTTTGTACGCCGGGTATATTGTTCAAATACAGCAGGGGTCCTTTGGTTTCTTGTAAACAAGCGAGGTCAATCGATGCACCAGTCCACGAAGAGGTAAGGAGAACGGCCGGTCACAGAAGGCGGTTCGTGTGGAGGCCTTCGATTTCAGGCGACTCTCCCCGCAAGCGTAGGGGTTGTCGATGGCCGGATTGGAAAAATAGGAGGTGAGTAGCGAATGTGGTAATGTAACGAGCGAATGGAATAGAAAAACACCAAACGATTGAATGAATAAAAGGATTGAGCGGCTAGGACAATGAAAGAATGAGGAAGAGGGAGAAAGTAGAGAAAGTAAGGATGGAGCAAGCAACAATCACAAGAAAGAGGTTAAAGAATGGAGTTTGAATTGCTTGCTTGCTAGTAACCGAGAAGAGCGAGAGTGCCAAACGTGAAAGTGGACGAGTGGATGGAGTGGAGGGAGGCAGCGAATGACAATACCTGGTGCTAAGGGGGCAGCACTGGCGGGAGGTGGACTGGGAGAGACCCGGCCGCAGGGCGAGTAAACGACAATTAACTGGTACGCGCGGGTCTGGCACCGGCTCGTAGTGTAGCCACGGGCTCAACATCAGACAGAGATTCACCTACACTATTGAAACCATTCTATCTAGGCCCCTGGGTATGGTTCTGGCAAAGGCAAAAGATACCTTCTCCTGCGATGCTGGTGGTTTCATCCAGCGCCAATCCGACTCAAACGTCTAAGAACTTCTGCTACACTAACAATTATGCTTTCAGTTCAGGAGGGAGAAAGTGATACGCCGAAGTGGCCCCAGTTAAGGACGGAGGTGCATATTCTGCTGGAGATCAACTCTGCAGATGCCAGGCATCCCGGGGCAATGGTTGGTGCTCATTGATTGACAGAACAGTTATGGTTGCGGGAAGATCAATCTGCAGCCTATTTGGTCGGTGGCTGAGGCGCGCCGTTATGCATTTCTTAGGCTATAGCGTCCAGGTGCCAGGTACGAAACTGGCAGTTCAAGCACGCCTTCAGGCATTGACTGAGGCCCCTAGCTGGCTCTCAGGAATCCTACATGCAGTGCAGCACGTGCAGTGTTTTGCGGTTGACTCACCACGACGTGTCTAGCGGGTAAAATGAGTAATTCCATGACCGTGGTAGTCCCCTTCTAGACACTCTATCGGAGTCCAGCCGGTCGGTCGAGAATTCGAATTCTGCGAAAAGCAGGTACAGGAGGACTCGGAGTATAGATGCTGTGGTATGCCAGGCATGTCTCTAACACGGGCTTCAAATGTGCCGAAAGCTCGCGGGACCTCGAACTGCAGCGTGGCAGAAGGGGAAGATGTTCCGCCGTGTCTGCAATGTGGCGCTGGTTTGATTGCTGGTTCCGACGGGAACTTGACATTACCCAATCAGAGATTAACATTCCTGCCCCATCGACGAGACGTTCCTGGCGCCTGTTTAAAGCTTGTGCTAGACTGTCTTGAGCTAGAAGCTGCCTTTGCCGCCATAAGCGCGAGGGCTCAATTCAATTCGCCTAATTGCCGCTCTGCGCACTGCAATGGCCAGACTCCATACAAAAATTATGAAAGCACGGAAAGGACCCAGCTTATCAGTCACTGCATCCCACAGTCACAGCAGCCGTGCATTGCTTCCGTTGAGCAGGTCAATCCGGTCGATCATTGTAACCTGTTTTCTTTCTCGATCGTCCATCTTCAGGCTGTGTAGACCCCGTTGTTTCATCACTTTTTCTGGCTAGGCCTTGTTGTTCTAGGCCATTGACAAATACCTCCGCTTAGTCTGAGAAGCTTGTGACTCACGTGGGCCACGGTGGTTAGTATATCGGCCCAGGAAAGCCCCAGCTGTGTTGCCGGAAGGGACATCAAACTTTCATTCAGTATGGCGTCGCCGATATACATTGACGAAGATGTCGGGCGTGACGACGAGTCGGCCGTGGGCACGGAAACGGCGCCCTACAAGACTCTTCTCCACGCCATGATCAAACACCCACCGGAAACCGCGACATATCAAGTTCGAAAATCCGTGACTGGGCCCGTTGATGAGAACGGAGACCCAGCTTCTCGACTGGAATGGAAAGCGCCAGCCAAATCGGCCCTGAAGAAGGCGACCAACCTGTATGAGCAACACAAGAAGAAGCAGGCCAAGGCGTCGGAACTGGCGATCCGTGAGCAAGCCGAAGCGATGAAGCGACAGCAAGTGCTGGAAGAGGCCAAGAAGGTGGTTCTTGAAGAAGATGCCAGCCTGCCGGCCCCGGTCCGAATTCGCCTGGACGAGACGGATCCCGCCAAAATCCAACTAGGAACTGCTGAGAACCGTGGCACGCGTGTGCGCGTGCTAGGAAGAGTGCACCATCTACGAGTCCAAAAAGACATCATCTTCGTGACCCTCAAAGACGGCTACGGCAAAATGCAATGCGTGTTCACCGGCAACCTGATCAAGACGTACGCAGCCATGACGCTGACGCTAGAGACGTCGCTGGACATCCGGGGTGAGCTTAAAGCATTGCCACCCAAGGCCCACGCCCCGCTCGACCGCGAACTGCACGCCGATTTCTTCAAGGTGATCGGGGCCGCCGTGGGCGACAAGGAGGCTATCACCAACAAAGTGCAGCAGGACGCCGACCCGCAGACGCTTCTGGACAACCGCCACCTCGTTCTACGCGGCGACAACGCCTCGGCAGTCATGAAAGTGCGCGCCGCCGTCGCCCGAGCCTTCCGACAGACATACCTAGAAACACGGCTTACGGAAGTGACACCGCCAGCCATGGTGCAGACGCAAGTTGAGGGCGGCGCCACGCTCTTCGAGTTCGACTACTACGGCGAAAAGGCGTATTTGACGCAATCCTCTCAACTCTACCTCGAGACCTGTCTCCCGTCTCTGGGTGATGTCTTCTGTGTCTGCCCGTCCTTCCGCGCCGAAAAGTCCCTGACCCGCCGCCACTTGTCCGAGTACACGCACATCGAGGCCGAGCTGGACTTTATCACTTTTGACGACCTGCTCGACCACTTGGAACATGTCATTTGTCGAGTCATCGAAATCACCCTCACCGACCCCGTCATTGCAGGCTATATCAAGGAACTCAACCCGAAATTCACCCCTCCATCCCGCCCCTTCCGCCGCATGAAGTACGCCGAGGCCATTGAGTGGCTGGTCGAGCACGGCATCCCCAACGAGGAAGGCCAACCTCATAGATTCGGTGACGACATCGCCGAAGCCGCCGAGCGCAAAATGACCGACGAGCTCAACGTTCCTGTGTTTCTGACCCATTTCCCCGTCGAGATCAAGGCCTTTTACATGAAAAAGGACGATTCCGACAAGCGCGTCACCGAGAGCGTTGATGTCTTGATGCCTGGTGTCGGCGAGATCGTCGGTGGCAGTATGCGTATGGACGACTACGATGAGCTCATGGCCGCCTACAAGCGTGAAGGGATTGATCCGGCTCCGTACTACTGGTACACCGATCAAAGACGGTATGTTCGATTTTTTGGCCCTTGGTTTTTCTTTTTGCTTGTTTCTTCTTGCTACGTAGCAGGGTGGGTTGACTAACTCAAAAACAGGTACGGTACTTCTCCTCACGGCGGTTACGGCCTGGGCCTCGAGCGCTTCCTCGCTTGGATGTGCGGCCGTTGGACCGTCAGAGAATGTGCGCTCTACCCGCGGTTTGCTTACAGATGCACGCCTTGAGCGGGCTTTGTCTCAAACGATATTGGTCACTGCCAATGCATCCGACACGATTTTGCAACGCGAGGTCAAGTTCATCATAGATACGAAACAGGAGGCCTTAAGTAGATAGGCTACTACTCATTTTAGCATGAGCCAAATGCTTCACTTCTTGTGGAACTACGACCGACATACTGTACCTCACGCGGAGGAAGACGAGTCAAATCACAAGATAGACAGATAGTACATGCACATGATGCTGTCATGTACTAGGATAGAAGAGAGAGTCGGAGCGTGTTTAGACAAGTTGGAATTCAAGACATTTTGGCTGGCTTTTTGAACAATGCAATGCTGCAGAATGTTGTGGGTACAGAAAAAATTGAGATCATAACTTGATCCTATTTTGCTCCATGTTTGTATTGCGCCAACTAAATATCAAAACGAAAACTTCCGTTTTGAGGCATCATAGATACTTCTTAGGCATGGTGCTCTTCCGCCATTTATACCAGACAAAGGCGCCGATACAACAGGTCTGAAACGCCATGAAGCTGTAGAGGATGAAGCCGATACGCGGCGTATGGGCCTGAACATACTCACGTAAGCGCTGGGGGACGTGCTCGGTGACGCCGACATGGGTCTGGGCGATCTGCTCTGAGATTTTGGCAAACTGGGCCTTGTGATCGGACGACTTGAGTTCGCGCTCGAGATTGGAGACGATGCGGTCGAGATTGGCGACGCGCGAATCCAGCGACGAGATCATTTGGCCGTTGGGCATGCGGGCGAGAATCTCCTTGTATCTCGCCTCCTCGGCGGCGGTGTGGCGCTGGATCTCACCGAAGAGGTTCGTGATCGACTTGGCCAGCAGATTGAGCCGGTTGTGGAGGTCGGTGAATTGGGCTTCGGAAGTGGTATAGTACGATGCTGGGGTATCGTCCATTTGTGGCAATCCGAAGTCCTGGAGTGGTTGTTTTTGTTGGGCCTGTTCTGGAGTATTGCCTTGCCCTTGTTGGTTTGATGGAGGTGGGGTTGGGATGGAAGAAAGGACAAAGGCAAAGACTTCAAACGAGTCCGGAGGATCGTCCGAGGCGGCCGTTAGACCGAAAGCATAGTCTGAAGGAAGGCTGACTTTGTCTGTGGCAAAACAGACTCTGCCGTCCACCCGTACTTCAAGACCTGCACGGGTGGATTTGACGTTGATATGTGAGGGCCGGCCCAGGTTGCGGTAGATGTAGTCGCAATTCCCGAATGCTAAGCTGTCCACGTTGGGATGGCTCTTGTATTCGACGGAGCCGTCGTTGAGAAATCCACGGATCTTCTGGACCCCTCCAACCGTATCCACGACAATTGCAAGCCCTTCCCATTTTCCTACTGTGTATATGCTTGCGGTGCTTATTGTTTTCTCTCCGTTGTTCGCGTACCATAGCTGCAAGTGACCTATCCCTCGGTCGACAGCTCCCGCCCTGAATTTCAAATCCGCCGTCCATTCCTGCAATGAGTTCTTATTCTCTGACCATAACGCCCCTCGTTTGTGCGCTCCGTATGGCGGTGTCAAAATGACTTTGTCGGACAGCAGTTGAGGCACGTGTCCTTCTCCAAGCATCGCCCAGCCGGGGATGGCGAAGGAGTTCGGTGAAATGCCTTGTTTATGGCCAAAGGATACTTCTTCAACGACATTTTGTGAAAGGACGGCGGTCGCCCACGTAAGAAACAGCCAGGCATGGCGGAGGTTGAACATGGTGCTTGCTCAAGGGCAGCAGAGTTCTCTGTCGAGGTCAGCAATGCTGCAAACCTGGGAGGGGCTATTGATACTGACATAGAGATAGGAGGCCGGATGATGCAGCTCGCAATCAATCTCTAAGAGGACGATTTGCTGCTGTTCATCCAAGTACGGAATATCGAAACAGTGGCCCAAGTGCAGCAGATGGCAATGACGCAGTATCGGATCTCACGAGCAATGTCAAGCGTCACAGGCGCTGGTTCAACAAGATGTCTAACGTTTAAATTCTTGAAGGCAACATTATGTGTAAATCCTTCGAATCCGTCCATTCAAAGAATAAAAGATCGAGAAGGGAAATAATATGGGAATTGGCCCGACTGCCAGGGCTACAAGGTGTCACAACTTGCTGGATGTTCAATCGGGGTACAAATAAACGAAACACCGAGTCTCGTGTCCGGATTCCGCGTCCCTTAAAGAGGCCAGATATTACTGTAATTCCAGGCAGGGCTGCATTGACCGTAGAGCATTGTCATTCGTTGATAGGATTGGTATGATTAGATAAGCCGGCGTGACAATATGATTGGACAACCTCGCACCACTACTAGTACCACTGCCAGCACCATAGGCATGTGAGGTGTCTTCTATTTCCTCGAGGTACCCGATCAGACACGCGCGGAAATACTATCGCCAGCCATGGCATCAGTTGTCTCAGTCACATTGAGCCAGCTGCGTGTTAACACACTCATAATTCCTGTAAGACCACGGAGCCTTGCTCTGGTTCGTCGCGAGCTTGATCAGCTAATGGTGAAGAAAGGAACGGCCGGAGCCCAGAGGACCCCGGGAAACACCGAGGGATCAATGGCCTACGCTCTTTCAGACAGCAGTCGTAGCCACAGCCCTGAAGATTCTTCTATTTCCTGCCTACAAATCGACCGACTTTGAGGTGCATCGGAACTGGCTCGCCATCACTCATTCCCTGCCCGTCAAACGTTGGTACTATGAGGTTGGTTGAGCATATCGCTCCTAGATCCCTCCGTCAAGCTCACCGTCATCTAGGCCACGTCAGAATGGACTCTCGATTATCCTCCAGCATTTGCTCTTTTCGAGTGGCTGTTGTCTTATCCCGCAAGCCTGATTGATCCGGCCATGGTGCAGATCGAGAATCTTAACTACGATTCCTGGGCCACTGTTTGTTTCCAAAGAGGCTCGGTCATCTGCACAGAACTACTTCTAGTCTACGCCTTGCACAGGTACACGAAGACCTCGCCGCCGTCCACTCAGCCGCAAAGTCATGCCGTGGCTCTTTCGATCCTGCTCTCCCCGGGACTTCTGATCATCGACCATATCCACTTCCAATATAACGGGTTTCTTTACGGTGTCCTGCTCTTGTCGATTGTTCTTGCCAGGAAAGAATCGACACTATTGTACAGTGGTGTTCTGTTCGCATTGCTGCTATGCCTCAAGCATATCTACCTTTACTTGGCACCCGCCTATTTCGTGTACCTCCTCCGAGTCTACTGTCTCGATCCGAAGAATGTGTTTCGACCACGGTTTTCCAACATATTTAAGCTTGGAACAAGCATCATCGCCAGCTTTGGTACAGCCTTTGGCCCCTTTGTTGCTTGGGGTCAGCTGGAGCAACTCAAAAGCCGGTTGTTCCCTTTCGCGCGCGGCCTCTGTCACGCATATTGGGCCCCGAATGTGTGGGCCATTTACTCCTTTTTGGATCGGATCCTGATATCTGTGGCGCCTTACCTCGGTTTGCGCGTTAACCAGGACGCCGTAAACAGTGTCACCAGAGGGCTAATCGGAGATACGTCGTTTGCCGTGCTACCAGAGATTACCGCGCAACACTGCTTCGGACTCACGTTGGCCTTCCAGATCATTGCTTTGACGAAATTATGGCTCACTCCTTCTTGGGAGGCGTTTGTCGGAGCGACTACACTCTGCGGGTACGCCTCGTTTCTCTTCGGCTGGCACGTCCACGAAAAAGCCATTTTACTGGTGATCATTCCCTTCAGCCTGTTGGCGATCAAGGATCGGTCATATCTGGCAAGCTTCCGCCCTCTCGCCGTCGCGGGTCATGTCTCTCTGTTTCCGCTCATCTTTACGGCGGCAGAGTTCCCTGTCAAGGTGGCGTATACAGTGGCTTGGTTGATCATTTTTCTGTACACTTTCGACCGGCTGGCACCGCCGCCTGCGAGAAGGAGGGTGTTCCTGTTGGATCGATTTGCACTGCTCTACATTGCGATTGCAGTGCCGTTGATCACTTACTGTTCCTTGGTACACAGGATGGTGTTTGGGGAGAAGTATGAGTTCCTTCCTCTCATGTTTATTAGCACATACTCGGCCGTCGGCGTGCTCGGCTCATGGCTTGGATTTATGGTCTGCTATCTGTCATGACATCTTTTGTGGAGCAGTCCCGACATAGTAGTATCTAGAACACCAAACATGAGCAGCAATGGGGGTTTAGCCTATACAGCTCTGCACAGACTTGTGAGGAAGGTGGTATAAATCTACAGGCCGCTAAGCTGCTCACCACCAGACGTTGCCATTTCTGCCCGCTCAGTTGGAGACTATCAAAGGGAGACCTTGATATAATCGTGCCGCGTGTGTTTGTGGCCCTCCGCGCTTGTTGGAGCGATTATCCCGCAAACCCAATGGCTCGAGATGGGGGATTGATGGTGGTCAGAAGCTGATAATGCGACCTAGCACAGACTAGAGGGATATTCGTGATTTAAGAATGGCTGGACGGGACGCAGCTTCGTGTAAGCATTCGAATGAGTACCTATACGCCCATCAACAAGCTGTGATCGGGGAATTAGAGAATGCTCATGGCTAGTCGAGGGATCGAAGGGGCAGCGATTGGACGCGAGCGGGCGTAGCGTGAAAGCCACCCGAAAAGGCTCGGCGCTGGGGCGGCCGAAAAGGGCAGGTCGGGCGACGTGGGCCGGAGGAAAACACGCACGAGGGCGCAGGGTGTATACAAGATATATACAGACGGTGAGGGTATTGCTAGATGATAGCGGGTACTTGCGATGTCTGTTGCTGCTCCGCTGGATTGGGCGATTGTCCCCTCAGATATTCTTCAGTTTGTATCTGCCACCGCATAATGTGTAGTCCGTCCGGGCGGCCGCATTGAAGTTCGTCGCGCTCCCATACCAAACAGACTGCGGACCAGGACCGCTACCACCGCTACGCACTAAGGTTCCACATCCGGCACCCGCTGCTGCCACTCAGGCTTCTCTACTACTGGCTCCCTCTCCCTCGCCTTGCCGCATATTAGGATTGTGCCTTTCTCTGCATTATTGTCTTTCCTCCTCTTCCCTCGTTATGCTGGGTGCTTTGTACCTTTCTGCCTCTTCCACTTCCTCATCTTCACCACCACGCGACAAACGCCCTACCTCGCTGCCTCAAATTCACAACCTATCCCGCTGTCTCCGATTGCAGTCCACCGTTTTCCTCCATGACGCGTTTGGTTTGCCATAAGTATGCCTACATGACTGTCGCAAAGCCTGCATTCCCTGCGACAGACAGCGAACCTCAGCGCGACACGTCCACAGGACTGATATTGGGTGGAATATAGATTGTGGTGTCCATGAACCACCCTACTTGCGACAGACACATACTCGTCTCTCGCCCCGCGCTGTACCTAACCGAGACCTATCCTTTCCTCTCCGGTCGCCAGAATGGTACTGTTCAAGAGAAAGCCTGTGCGGTATCTTCCACACCCGCATGTGGATGACCAGCAATGTGACGTCTGGGTCATCCCGGAGGCAGACGAAGTATTCACGTCTTACGATGCCTACCTCGAGCGCATGGACTTTTTCAAGTCAAAGCGATTTACTTGCGAGGTGACTGGCCGCTCGGGCTTGAACTTCTTTGATGCGCTCCGTAGTGAGCAGGCAGGGTCACGGGAAATTGATGAAGCATTTCCACAAGCCTTACGCGAGCCTGTCTTGCGGCGTGTCCAATTCTCGACCACATCACGGCTGGACCATCTGGTGGAAGAGGTGTACAACGAGTTCAAAAATGACTTTTATCCGGGCGAGTTGGTAACTGTCATCTTGGACGACAACACCAGATTGTACGGCAGAGTCAGAGATAAGGCAAAATTCGCCGAGATCAGAGCGCCTGACGGTTCGGTCGTGAGAGAAGGCTTTTCCCGCTACTTTGTCAGACTGGTAGATCGCCCAGATGAGGAGGCTCTTGTGGACGACCATCATATCGCGAGAGACCGGAAATCTTTCACCAAACAGATGCTCCGCTCGTTTATCAAGAACACTGTCACTCGCGAGGGCTGGAATGGCGCACCATGGCTGGTGAAACCCGAGGTCGCCGAACGGTTTCGCATCGACACCAATGTCCCTCCACATCTCCAGTATAGCAGTAAGGCTGCGGCGAAGAAGGCAGAGAAGAAGAACAATGTCGAGCAAGATCCGATGTTCGATGTCTGGCAACCTAATAAACTGCCGGAGTTGAAGCCTGCCACGAAGGGCAAAAAGGGCCAGCAGCATGCTTCTCAGCACCAGCACCACCCGGGAGGCATCGACCCAACGGCGCCAGGGCACCCTTTTGACTACCGACACAGCGTCATGCCTGACCCCGGATTGTTGCCTCGATCCTGGGGACATATGCAACCACCTCCACCGCCACCTACAGGCTTTGACCCCTACTATCCAGGATATCCTCCTCACTATCCCCCCGCGAATGGTTATTATCACCCTCCAGCTGTACAGGCCCAGGAGATGCTGCCGCCCAAGCAGGTCGTTCAGCATCACCACCAACCACAACAACCACCACCCCAGATCCCTCAGAAACCGCCCTCTCCGTCGCCGCCCCCGCCGATTAAATATCCGATAGAAGATCTAGACGTTGAGCCCGTCCGAGATGGCACACATCGGCCGAATCTAAAATTTGTGGCGAGAGAGCAATGCCTAAGTGGAAAGGCGGCAGCGACGAAGGACGTTATTCCAGGTGTCAAAGAGGGAACTGTCGGCCTTCTCCTGGAAACCTGGAATACCCTCAACGTTTATTGCCAAGTTCTCAAGCTAGACTCGTTCACGTTTGATGATTTCGTTGAAGCCATGCTGTTCTCTTCTACGGATGTTGACTGCGAGTTATTTGTCGAAATGCATTGCGCCTTACTCAAACAACTTGTCAAGGCTGAGAACGACGATGAAGGAGCAGTTCAAATCTCTCTTCCGGATCTCCCAGAGTCCGACGAGGAAGAGGAGTCCGAAGAAGAGGAAAGTAAATTGCCAACACCCACACCCGAACCCGAGTATCCGGCCAAGCGCACTCGGAGTAGTCTTCATAAGGTCCAGTTGGCCGAAGAACTACTCAAGCAGGAACAAAAAGAGGAAGAGGTAATTTCACACCGTGCCGCAGAGATGTTTGACGAATGTGGCTGGATCGACAGACTACGAAAGCGGGATCTGAGGAACGGTGGTTGGGAATTGGTCATGGTCGGATTACTGCACCGACTGAGCGGGAGGCCGCGACTTACAGAAGTGTGCAATAAGATCCTGGCGCATTTGGCTCCATTGGACGCCGAACCTACCATTCAGACCGCGCAATATCAGTATTCTACTATGGACATCAACCTGCGAGCAGAGGCACTTCAGATTCTCTGTCGATTATTCCTCGAGACCAAGACTGTCCGCGACTTCTTGGAAGAAATGAGCAATACGATGACCAACTACCGGAAGATCAAGATCGAGCACCAGCGAGCTCGAAAGGAGGCATTGGCGAGGCTCAAGGAACTTCAAGCCGAGAAACGAGCACTCGCACCAGAACCAGAAAAATCGCCATCGCCCATGCCGGAACTGGAAGACGCCGCGGAAGCAGAGAAAGCTGCTGAAGACCAGGACGCATCAATTCCCGATTCTGAAGACGAGGAGCCCATGGTCACGCGTTCTCTCCGTCGCGGCAGCGACCGCGCGGCTGAGAGGAAGCGGAAGCGAGAGGAGGAACAAGAACGAAAAGAAAAAGCCGCGGAAGCGAAGCAAAACAAAGGCAGCAAAGAGTACCAAAAGGTGCTCAAACAGATTGAAAAGGAGCGCGATAAGATTGAGGCCGCGGAAGAACAGATCGTCATTGTCGACAATGATCTGCGCGAAGCAGACTGCGCTCGAACGCGCATCTTGGGCAAGGATCGCTTCTGCAACCGGTATTGGTGGTTTGAAAGAAACGCCATGCCATATGGAGGGTTACCTGAAAGTTCCACGGCAGATGCCGAGTACGCCAATGGCCGCATCTGGGTACAAGGCCCTGACGATATGGAGCTTGAAGGATTCATCAACGTGGGCGACGCAGACAAGAAGGCCTACTATTGCCTATTTCAGATGACGCCGGAAGAACGCAAGAAAATGGAGGAAGGCCCGACACAACTCCGGTCAGCCAACCAGTGGGGGTTCTACGATACGCCCGAAGAACTCGACATGCTTATTGGGTGGCTGGATTCAAGAGGTGTGAGGGAGTTGAAACTCAAGAAAGAGCTCAATGCACTGAGAGATGTCATGATCAAACATATGGAAAAGAGAGCGGCATACCTGACCCCGCCGGCACGAGAGAAGTCGGAAGAGCCGGCTGAGACCACGACGAGAATGTCAACCAGAACAAAAACCCAGGCCCAAATGCGCAGTGAGAAGAACCAACAGCGATGTTTGCGATGGAAGAACACCATGGCCATGGCCGAATTGGGTCATCGACACATCGATCCTCCACTCAAGCCCCGTGGCAGAGGTAGGAAGAACAACCAGGGAGATAACTTGAAGTCGACCAGCGGGGCCAAAAATGCGGCTGCGGCGCCGACTGTGTTGAATCGTCAGGGCAAGCCGGCCACGAGACAGGGATCGAGATACAATTTCTGAGGTGCAGGTCTTGCTGGAAGTCTGAATAGTCTAATGAGGTGCAGTGGTTGGGGTTGGGTCTTAAGTGAGACACGACGGAGCCGGTGACGAAGAAATGAGACGAGACAAAAAGTCCGGTGGGTGGATAATTGTACTGTGTACTTGATTGGCGTTTAGAGAAAGCAAAGCATGGGCGTTTTCATGGAGTGACTGGGTTGTGGGCTGTTGCCGGCTCTGCTTGCATTCAGGTTGTCTGCTTCCTCTTTTTCTTGCTTTGCTTTGCTGTGAAACTAGACGTGGAGAATGGGAACGCAACAGAGCGGTGGCATCAAGACCAGATGAACAGATCAGATCAGAAGAAGATGATCTGGAATCGGAACAATGGAGTTCTTCATTCTTATTCGATTTATTTTCACGCCCTCATCTCTGCTTCGTGACTGATACTATCGCATGTAGCCCTGGTATACAAAATCGTGCTCTTCTCCTTGCTTACTGTCCACCCTTACCACACCCTACCACCCGACTACTAGGTATGCATACTACCACCCGTCTCCCAGTTCTTTTTTTCTTCTGTGTTTTGACATCCATTTTCTTCTGCTCAAACTGAACTGCTTGCTCGGCCTTGGAAAGCCCAGCTCCATACTTGTACCTCCGCAAGCCACTGTATGCGCCTCATCCTCTGTCTCGGCGCGGCCTTTTGATTTGGCTTCTGCTTTTGCTTTTGCTTTGACAGCAGCGGCATCTACAACTCATCTCTCGCAATGTCTTCCTCCTCCTCTTCCTCCGCCTTCGCCTTGGCCTTAGCTTTCGCCTTAGCAGCAGCCTTGGCCTTGGCCTTCGCAGCAATCGATCTTCCCGGCTTATGCAGGACAACCTCCTCACCACGATCCTTGAGGCCCCTCTTGACAATACTAGTCAAAATCTCATAAGCGACCTGCGCGCCCGCCAGAGCCGTCCCCTCATCTCTCCCATCATAAGCCGGCGAAACCTCAACAATATCGGCCCCGACAACATTCAACCCCTCAATCCCGCGCAGAATTGCAATGAGCTCTCTAGTCGTCCAACCACCCGGTTCCGGCGTACCCGTACCAGGAGCAATGCCAGGATCAATGACATCGATATCAACGGACAAATAAACCGGTTTTTCAGTCCCCATACGGTCCATGATCGCATCAATAATTCCCTGGACACCAACGGCATCGATATCATCAGCTTCGATACGCAGAAACCCCTGGTTCTCGTCGTTTTCGTAATCGGCCCAATCGACGCCTCCTAAACGGGTTCGCAGGCCCGCATGGACACTCGATCCATTGGCAATTAGTCCTTCTTCACTTGCGACCCAGAACATGGTCCCGTGCGTGAAATCCGCTTGGGTGGGTGTATTGGCCCATGCTGACGGGTATGCGCCTGGATGCCAGGTGTCCAAATGTGCGTCGAAGTGGAGGACTGCGATGGGGCCACCGTGGATCTTCTCGAGAGCCCTCAAAGCTGGGAGGGCGATGCTGTGGTCGCCGCCCAAACTGATTAATTTGGGGTGTTTGTGCGCTGGTGGGTTGGTGTATGATAGGGCCCGCCGGGATACGAGTTCCAAGTAGGCGCTTGTCATTTGGTGCAGGGCTAGTGCGTTGTCGAATGGTGAGACGGGGATGTCGCCGCAGTCGAGGATCGATGCCCATGATGTATATGGGTTCAAGCCCGCCCGGTGGTTGAAGCCCCGGAATGTGGTTTGGCGGGCGGATGCGGCCCGGATGGCTCGGGGGCCGAATCGTGCGCCTGTAGAGGAATCAGAGAGTGGAAAAGAAACAATAATTGGTCATATCATATTGCACATGGTTGTGGTTATCACCATCTGCCATTCTCCGAGTTCACTTGCTTCGGAGACAGTGGGAGAAGAAGTGTAGGTCCAGTACTCACCAGGTCGATAACTGACCGCCGTATCAAACGGCACCCCGATAATGCCAATGTCAAAGGGCTCGTACGGTGTCGTCAGACACTTGACATGCCGGAGGTGGGCAAAGGTTGAGATTCCTGAAAAGCCCCACTAAACACAGCAAAAGTCTCTTAGCATGGATGTGATTTGAATCTTCTAGCCACTGCATTGCAATTTTTTCTTTTTGGTTTCATGTTCTGCTCCAGGCCAGATACCTGGTATGACGGTACGGGTCAAGGACCGAAGGGCACCAATTCGCCCATGCTCATGTCCATGCCCACATCCGATGCCAATGCCAGCAGAGAGAAGACAGTCATGACAAGAACAAGCAAGCAGATTGGTTTGGATCGGTTGGTTTAACATACATCAGTGTCCCATTTGGCCTTCAACTCCTCCAACGGCGTCCCCGATTCGGACGGCAAATCGAGTTTCGGGTTGTCGTAAAAAGATGCTCCGGTAAATGGAGCAAGGAAGAGCAGCGACAGTGGTATCGCGTGGCAGAGCATTTTTAACAGCCTGGACTCCGACACTCACCCAGTGTCGGTCGCAAGCGAAAATAGGTATTATACAGTATATGTACAAACAGCAGGATGCTGATCGTGTACAAGAAGTAATAATAATTATATTTGTCCGATCGGAAGCGTGCCGTGGGGTGATGCAGTGGGCGGAAGAAGTTTTGCAGTCATCAATGCGGAGAAAAAAAGTAGCGGGAAATTGTCAGCGAGCTTCGACTTCAACTTTACCTAAGCTTCAGTCTGGCATAAGGTATTTCGCAGAATGGGGTGGTTATTTTGCAGAAACGCTAATCTACTTATAGTATTGCCAAGAACACGCCAATTGTAAGGTTTATGGTACCGAGAGATTACGCGTTAAATCACTCTAGGTGCGTCTAGCACTACCTACTGTAGCCCTACGGCGCCTATAGCACCTAGGTAAGCAGCGCCAATAGCGCCTATAACTCCCCCCTACAGCTACACCCCTACAGCTACCCCCCTACAGCTACCCCCCTACAACTGCACCCCCTACAACTGCATACCTATTGTGATACGCTAATAGAGGGGTGTAGTCGTAGGCGTGCAGTTGTAGGTATACAGTTATGCAATAATAGGTACGCATTTATAGGTGCTATAGGTGCTGCAGGCCTATAACGAAGGTATTGACTTACGTGATATACGGCGCTAAATGCACTATGCAAAAGTGGCTAGCGTCACTCTGAATTGAGCCTAAAGTAGCTTAGCGTTTCTGCGAAATAACCACCCCATTCTGCGAAATACCTGATGCCCTTCAGTCTCCGCCGGCGGAAATGGGCGACCTTTACAATTGGAGTCTTGGATCGTCATCATCAATACTGTATGCTATTTACGCCGAGACCGTCTTGATCAAGTATATCACCGATACGACGAGAGGATTACTGTAGGTTCAAAATTGGCGACATTTACACTCCCTGTTCGCCACATACCCTCCAATATCTGAGAGGATTGGATTGGATTGGATTGGCCGGCCGTGGGCGACGATATGATATGCGCAGAGTGGTCGTGACCGGGCTGGGAGCCGTCACGCCTTTAGGAGTTGGTACGTCCATTGCATTTGATTGTTCATACTTGAAAATGATTGCATTGCTTTGCCTTTCATTATCATGGCCTCTGGCGTTGCTGTTGGTATCATTCTGTCGGACACCTCAGGCTGTTCCTATCTTCCATGTCACCGGCTCTCTGTTTCCATTTCATTCTCAATATCCATGCTGCTACTACTGTTGCCCCTGTCTCCTGCGGGCCATGTCCAGCGTTTTGTCTTCGATTTGATTGCCTGGGTGGTTCTGGTGGTCTTACACCACCCAGCGGTCCTACCAATACGGCTGAATATCTATATATGCAAAGTCCTTCCTCAACTCTCAAAAGCTGACCTCCTGTCCTTCTCTACAGGAATCCGCCGAACGTGGCAAAGACTGCTCAACGGTGACTGCGGCATTGTTTCGACCAGACACTTGGGCCCCGAGTTCTCTGCTCTGCCCAGTCAAGTGGCTGGTCTGGTTCCTGTCCCAGCTCCTGCTTCTCCAGAAACTTCATCCGATCCTGATTCCCATTCACACCGATCTGGCCAAAATGCAAAGCAATCCGACTCCAACGGCGTGTGGAAAGCAACCGACCACGTCTCGCCTACAGAGTTAAGACAGACAGCCACATTCGCACAATACGGTCTCGCCGCGACAGCCGAGGCGTTGCAAGATGCCGGTTTCGACGGGGGCAGAGGCCTCGATCCGGAGATGACGGGCGTCTGTTTAGGTTCGGGCATCGGCAACCTCGAAGAACTCTACGCCACATCAGTGGCATATCACGAGTCAAAAAAAAACTACCACAAAATCCATCCGCTGTTCGTCCCTCGTCTCCTCATCAATCTCGCCGCAGGCCATATCTCCATGCGGTATGGATTCAAGGGTCCCAACCACGCCGCCACTACGGCCTGCACCACGGGCGCACACTCGCTGGGCGATGCGTCGCGGTTCATCCAGTCCGGCGAGGCGGACGTCATGGTCGCCGGGGGTGCCGAGTCGTGCATTCATCCACTGGCCATCGGCGGTTTCGCGCGGTCTCGTAGCCTTGCTACCAAATTCAACGACGAGCCACAGTTGGCGTCGAGGCCGTTCGATCGCGATAGAGCAGGCTTTGTCATTGGTGAAGGAGCGGCCTGTGTGGTACTGGAGGTGAGGAACGACCCCAATCTTTCTTTTGAGACAAACGAGGGATAGAGACTTGGCTTTCATATTGATTCACGACTTATCATGATAATCATACAGGAACTCGAGCATGCAAAGAAGCGAAATGCCAGGATATACGCCGAACTGGCGGGATACGGCAATTCCGCCGATGCATACCATCTCACGGCACCACGCGAGGACGGCGCCGGCGCACACTTGGCGATGAAGAAAGCGCTCAAACTTGCCCAACTGCCGCCATCCGCCGTCGACTACATCAATGCCCACGCCACTTCCACTCCATTGGGGGATGCGGCCGAAAACCAAGCCATCAGGTCTCTGATGCTGGGAGACCACGGCAGAACCAAATCGTCCCAGATCAACGTCAGCAGCACAAAAGGTGCCATTGGCCATTTGCTCGGAGCTGCTGGCGCCATCGAGGCCATCTTCGCCATCTTAGCGATACACGAGGTAATAAAAATACCTATCTCCAACAGCCCCAAGCTGACCAGCTAATCCTTGCTTTGATTGTAGAATGTCATGCCTCCTACAATCAATTTCCACTCCGTCACAGACGACTTTGACTGCAACTATGTTGCAAACACTGCACAGCAGGCATCCGTTTGCGTGGCACTGTCCAACAGCTTTGGTTTCGGAGGCACAAATGCAACTCTAGTCTTCAAAAAATGCGACTGACGCAGGTTTCCGAGACTGAAGCATTAAGCCGCTCCACGTGTTTGTCTCGGATCAAGCACATATTCGCTTGGCCCGAGTCAACCTGTCGTCGACAAAGCTGGTACAAATGTCCCACAATATCGGTTTTGTTCGACTAAAACCCTAGTTTCACACTTCACTTCAGCTTACATCGATGGACGCTTTCCTCATTGGAGCTTTGAGCCCTGGTTGGGCCGTCGGTGCAGGTGAAGCGGACACTGACTGCGGAAATGCTGTGTCGTTGGGTGCCGAACCAGCACCGCCAGCAGTACTTCGCACACTCTCTGCGGGCACGCTGAAAAGCCCTCCGCTGCGGTTTCCGCTTAGTGCATTCGAGAGCATCTCCTTCATGCGCACAAGCTGGTACTTCCGCTTCGTAGGAACCAACGTTCGAGTCATCAATGGCTGAGGACGCGAGAGGCTGCGGGAGATGGCGGTCATAATCGAATCCCGTTCTTCGTCCGAGTCGACTGGGCCCGCTAGTGCGGGATCGAGATCCTCGTCGAGAAGGGCCGGGGCATTCGCATCGATTGCCGCCTCTGTGAATAAGAAAAGACGTATAAGCAACGCGCCCCCTTTTTTTCCAAAGTTTTGGATACTTACTTTGTTGCCGAGCTTGATTTTTCTTCTGGTAGGCAGCAAGCAACATGTCATACGGCAGACTCCTTCCCGGCACTGCACGTTTGGCACCCATACTATGGCTTTTGCATGTCAAGCTTCGGGCACATTGGGCGCCGTTGGGCAATGTGACACCGCACTGCTTTTCGACGTCGACGGGTCCCTTGGGTTTGGCGGCCTTCTTCTGTTCTTCTTTTTTGGTCTTCTTCTTTTTCGAGTCTCCCTCGGCCTCGGCCTCAGCTTTCCGCTTTTTACCCTTCTTGGTGGCGTCATCGCCATCACCGTCGACGCCGTTCTTCCGTGCGCCTTTGCCATCTCGTACATCGTCGTCATCGTCATCATCATCGTCGCCCCCTCTCTCTGCTCGCTCTTTTGCACGTTGAGCGGCTTCTCGTGCCTCTTTCTTCTTGCGCGCCTTTTCTTGTTTCGACTTGATGCAGAGGGCAATGTGCTCTTTGGCGGTCCGCTTTAATACCATCTTCTTGCAATGCTTGCACACCAGAGTCTCGAGGGCTTCTTGCTTGCCTTCGGGGAAATTGGCCATCGTTTCCTCGTCGAACTGTGGGAGCACGGGGGACAGGGAGGCCGCCGCATCTTTAGCGCCTGGTAGAAGTCTGGTCAAACAAGATGGCCACAAGGTCTAATAGAATATGGTCCATCCTACCATTTGTGCCATTCTCTTTCTTGTCTCGTGCCGAAGGTACTCTCTTCAGCTTCAATTTGATGGGCTTCTTGTCGGCTTTCTTGAACTTGTAACCGGATGCACCGACAAGACTGCCGGAGGAGGCTGTAGACAGAAGTCAGAGCGAGACTAGAAATCATGCTCGAGGATGCCAACCTTGCGCCTCGTCTGCCGCCATGACAGTGTGGCAGCGCTGTCGCGCCTCTCACGGTCTGGAAGAGGGGAAAGGAGGATGAGCAGCAATGCTCGGACTGGACGTCGGGGGTGACATCTAACCGGTCATATCATTCAGGAGATGCGGGTGCCCGTCATCTTGCTACTGTGCTGTCGAATCTGTTGATGTTGATGGTGGATGCGCCGTTCACGTTCGTTGACTGACTGACTGACTGATGATGATTGGGGCGCCGACTGCCGCCGCATCGAGTCCGAGATCGAATGTTGCAGGTTGCAGCCACGTGACTCTCCAAGTTCGCGCCGCCCGCCGCGCGCCAAGTCTGCCACCAAGTCCCCGGCGGATCAAGTGGAGTCAAAGCGCAGCATCAACGGCGGCGCCTGTTTGACACTCAGTTCAGTTTGCGACCGCGACGACGGTGAACAAACAGTCTCAACCACCGCAGGCGTGACGGTTCAAGTTGCCAGTCTAGGATTGTTGACTCCTGCCTGGTCCTGGGCGGCGCAGGCCAGTCCCAATTTCGATTCCGCCCGCCTTCGCTCTGAGATCTACCTTACCGTGGCCTCTCCCCTCGTCTATCATGCGGAATACCAACTTGAACCGGCGTACTTAGAACAACACAGTCTTGTTACCAGGCGGAGTCAGGGCCTGTTCAATCCATCATGGACCCCTACACCGACCCGAACTCGTTGATCGCACGAGTTGGTGGGCAGTGGGCAGGAGCAGCGCTACAAAAGGACTTCCAAAAAGAAGTGGCCGATCTCCTTGGACGCCGAAGCCGGTCATTCCCAGGCGCGCAGCCGGTGTCGTTTGCAGCGAAACATGTCGAGGAACTCAAGAGAGAGGACTACTATGTGTGCGAGAAGACGGATGGCATTCGATATCTCATGTACCTCACGGAAGATGGGGAACGAGATATCCACTACCTGATCGACCGGAAAAACGACTACTACTATGTCCCTGGTCTGCATTTCCCGCACCACGAGGATCCGACTTTCCATCGCTATCACACAAACACCATTCTGGATGGAGAACTCGTTGAAGACAAATACCCCGACCGGCCTTCGGAGATCAAATTCCTCGTGTTCGATTGTTTGATATTGGACAAAACCATGCTCATGCAACGGCCTCTGGACAAACGGCTGGCATACTTCAAATCCCATGTCCTGCAGCCATACCGGGCCATGTTCAAGCAGAACCCCGAAATCAACCGACCTTTTGTCGTCGAGGACAAGGCGACGGAATTCAGTTATGCCCTGGAAAAGATGTTCAAGGACGTCATCCCGAAAGTGAAACGGCTTCATGGAAATGATGGACTGATCTTCACATGTAAGAATACGCCGTATAAGACTGGCACGGACGAACATATTCTTAAGTGGAAGCCGCCCTCGGAGAACACCGTGGATTTTCTGTTGCACATCACTTGGGCCAAAACGGATCCCGACCCAGAGGACCCTGATCAGTCGCCCCAGGACGATTATTATGCTTTTCCCGAATCGTTCGGCTTGTTCATTTTCTGCGGCAATGACGGCCAGTATGCCCCTGTCGGCGAATTATATGTTGAGCCAGCAGAATGGGAGAACTGGAAGTCGTTGAATCGGCCACTTCAAAACAGTATTGTCGAATGTTTCCAGGAGGATGTTGTCAAGGATTTGTCTCAACGTCACGGATCGAATGGCTACAGTAATGGGCTCAACAATGGTGGTATCAGCAACAATGGCATAAGCAACACTCGACGCTGGAGGTTCCATCGCTTTCGAGACGACAAGACCGAAGCGAACCATATCACTACGTATCAAAGTGTCATTGAATCAATCAATGACCACGTCACCGAAGAGGATCTGTTGGCCCATGCAGATGAGATACGCAAGGCGTGGAAACTGCGAGATTCGGAGAATAAGAAAAGAGAGGCGGCCAAGCGAGCTGCCCAAGCTCACCAGAGTGGGCACCCTCAGCCAGGCGCCCCTTGGCCCAAGCATGGTTGAAATGACATATCTCTCTGTTCTCCGATGCAGTGATTCGACGAGACAATCCTGACCTCTGTAATGGGAGGCTGCTGGTGACCACAGGAGCATTTCCATGACTGGACTGGCCAACACTAAGCGAGGGGCACCCTTGTTTGTCACGAGACGATGGAATGGCCATAACCAGGACATGACAGTAGGTCATGATGAAGATCATGGGACGGGCCACAGAAAGAGCGAGTCATCTCAAACGAGCACACGGTTCTTCCCGGGCATACAGAGAGATTGATTGCGTGAAACAGACCCTACTGAAGAGTGAATGGCCTGCCACGGTGAAGGAGATTCAAAACCCACTGGGGCAGGACGGATTGATCCCTGGAACCAAGGGGCCAAACTCGCACTCGGCGGACAGCGGGCAGCAGGCAGCAAAGAACAGAGCTAACGGCGTTAGTAACGAGCGAAAATGACACTGATGTTTTTGCTTTCGAATGTTATGGATGGCGAGGAGAAGAGGAAAGAAAGGAAGAATATTTATGATACCCCCCGTGAAGAGACCTGCAGTGTTTACGAAACCCTGGCGTACTAGGTAGTGAATGCAGAGCAGCATAGCATCAGCACCATTAGTGCAGAAACAATGTAATGCTTTTCGTCTGCTTTATATTTGCCGTGGCTGGCAGTGTGTGATTTGGGTTTGTATCATATATTGCCACCGCCGTCAGTGTTACCTCCACTACCACCACCACCACCATCAACAGGACCTGGACCCGAGTCTGTACTTGTATATGTACTGATATCCATAGCATCCATGCCCACCATCATCGGGTTGTCCGGCGGAGGAGGATCCGGATAGGGATAGCAATTCGGCGGCAACGCCATCCACTGATCGAGAAGAGCCCAGTCGAAATCACCGGAGGGACTCATGGCCCAGTCCATGTTCCAGTTCATGTCCGTACCTGGATCTGCACCAGAACCAACCATATCGGCATCGCTGATACTGAGGCCTATACCGGTACCAATACCTCTGCCGCCGCCAACAGCACTGCCAGCAGCAGTAGTGTTTGAATTTTCAAGAGTTGAATTCTGGTTCGAGGCAGAGTCCGGACCTGGGCCTCGAAGTGGATTGATGGTGTCAGGGGTAAAAGCGGTATTCTGGTTCTGGTTCTGATATCCCGTATTACTAGGTGTCTGAGTCGGAGTTGGAGTCGAGACTGGGAAGAATGACGAGGGTCCAGATCCAGGTACAGGTACAGATCCGGAGTGTGTTCCGCCATCAGACTGCCGCTGCATTTCGTCCTGCGTTGAAGACGGCGTTGTCCCTGATTTACTCCCGTTGGCGGGGTCCAAGTTGAAGCGACTCGGCCAGGGAAACAAAGTGGACGGGGTGCCGAACTGCAATGGCGTCCCTTGCTGGTGCGGTGAAGAGGTTGGTTTTGGAGGCCATACCATAGGACTCCGAGTCTCGTTCAGTTGTTGGGGGTGTTGCTGTGGCCGCTGCTGGTGAGATGTAATTGTGGAAGACTTCCCGGGAGAGGCCAGTGGCTTGCCACCCTCTCCTATTGTATCGTCCGAACCCATCTGACGCAAGACGACTCTCAGCACATCAGTGACGCGCCTAGCTTCGTTGCTGTTGTTAGTACACTCCTCGCAAATAGCAAAGGCAGCCTTGAGCAACTTGAACAGATCCTCATTCTCCGTCACGACGTCCTTTCCCGGGTTTGCCTTTTTCCAAATCGACAAACCCAGACACAGTACCATGCAAGCGAGGTAAAAGTCGTTCATGGTAAAACTGCTCAACATCCAACGGTCATTATACAATTGGCCACCGGGCTGCAGCTCCTTGTGCAGGTCGAGCATGTGTTTAGTGATTGCGGTGGCGGCGTCCAAACACGCCTGCGTGCTGGCCGGATACCGCGCATACCAGCCCTGGGTCATGTACTTGCGATGCAAAACACACAGAGATTTCTGGTACAAGAAAGCGCAGTTCAAGCGCACCATGACTAGATACGCCGGGTCGGCGTACGAGTGGGCCATAGGTCGGATTCGCAAGATTTCCGGCGTCGAGGCGTAGACGGCGCGCATTTCGGCGTCCAGAGCCATGATTTCTTCCTGGCTGCTCTCGCGGAACGAGAGGACATGAGCACAAATCTTGCCAAAGGTGGTCATGAGCCGGGATTTGGCAATGAAGTACAGTAATGGTGTGGGGTCTTCGGGCGGGCGTGAAGGTGGGAGTGTCGTCGTATGCTCATCAAAGTCGCTGTCGAGCAAGTTGCGAGGTAGTTGAGTGTCCCAACTGCTCGGCGGGATCAAGTTCGGTAAGCCCATCTGGAATGAAGTCATCAGGTCGCATTGTTGTAGCATGGCCCATGTTCGTCGACGCATCTCGCCTTCGAACACGCCCAAGCGTGGAAAGTGGGAAGGGTCCCGGTGGTAGCCGCTGCGATATGCGAGACGGACTAGGATTCCCATGAGCGCCCCGACTTCGCGAGACGGATCTATTGTGGCCATGTACGTGCATTGAGCGTAGATGGCCAGCGCTTCCACGGCGTACTTTTTCGGTCGCACGTACCCGCCTAGTTGGAGGCATTGTCCTGCTGCGGTGAGGAAGGCCATTCGTGGACTTGGGCGGCCCCCGTCCTCGAGGGGTGTCGATTGTTCCGATCCTACGGCTTCGTTGAGCGTCGCCGATAAGCAGCAGACGGAAAAAAGTATCGATATCCATAGCGGAGACGTTTCGAGCGGCGTCCGCCAGAATTGCTCGTACTGTCGTTGGAACGATGGCACATGAATAGATGCCAGCATCATGTACCGCGCGGTGAAGTAGGTCGATAGTCGTCGGTCAACCTGCACTCGTGGAGGGAGTGCCTGGGCTAGAATCTGTGAAAGTGACAACGGCGCCGCAGACTTGAACAAGTCTTCGGATGCTTGAGGTTCCACCCCGTCGTCCGCCGCCTCTTCCATCTCGGTGTTGGCTGACCGGAGGTCGGATCCAAGTGCCGTTCTGAGCTCCTGGATGTTCTCTAAGATGGCCGACCAATGCGTCGAACGCACGTATTCCGATTCCGTTGTCGTCTCGTCGTGACCCTGACCCTGACCCTGTCCTCCGCTCTTGATCCCCGGTGAATTGTTGCCATCGCCGTCGGCAGCCGCTCCGTGATCCTTGATAGACGTCGAAGATGATAATGATGATGCACGAGCATTGTCATCGACCATGCGCATGACCAGTTCTTCCAGACGCCGGAGTCTCTCTTGGGCCTTGCCGCGACTTTGCGCGTTGGTGTTGGTGTTGGTGTTGCTGCTGTCGTTGCCGTTGCCGTTGCTGCTGCCCCCTTCAGGCCTTGCGGGAGCCGTCGCCGGGGCGGTAGCTGTTTTGCCATAGATGCAATTGCTCTGATCTCCTCTCTTGACGCAAGGCTCGCAAGGATGGCCTCGATCACACTTTAGCTTCTTACTTCGGCATGGTGCACATGATAGTGGCTGTCTGTTGCGTTTGATGATTTTGTTGCCTCCGGCCTGGAATCCATCAATGTTGGCCCGGAATTTGTGGGTTAACGAAGAGAACTCGGCCATCGCCCTAGCGTTTGGCTGTCGATAGATAAAGTTGGCCGAAAGCAGTAATGGTTCGTATGAACCTTGATGCCAGAGAGTGGAAATCAGGCAGCCATGCTGGCAACGCTGCCGGGTCCTACCATATGCTGGTCAATATGGTATTCTGCATCTCACAGCAAAGCCCAATAGATACAGGGGAGGACTCTTGATTGATAGTCTGTTGGCGTCAGCGCGTGTCCTATGGTCTGGTTCCGTACCGATCCTTTTAAAGTTGTTGTCGTCCCAGAGCCTCGTCGGAGCCGCAAGGCTGTAATATCAATGATGTGTTGATGACTAATTAACATTCCAGACAACAACATGACTTTCGACTACGTGCAACAACTATGTATTACTGCCCTACTGTAACTTACCGATATCTGAAAAAATAGACACGTTCGATACATAAAGTTTCGAGGCGGAAAGCAAGTCTGAGTGCCCATTCCGCCCGGTATGATCATGATATTGTACTATCTACTACAAATGTCGAGGACCTGAGCAGAACCGTGCATACTAAGCCTTGCGGGGAAAAGGCCCCTGTGAGCAACATCCGAAGATTCTGGCAAACACGCATGGACGTGTGGACGCCGTTGCAATCGTGGGTTCGTCTAGATCTCGAAACGGGCCATGCCAGGTCGTCAAGTTCTGAGCTTGCCCGGCTGAGATACCAAACACGTCGTGATCTCTGACAGCTGAGACTTAGTGAGACTCCCCAAATTGCAGGCAACAGACTTGTGCCACTTGAACTCGGTCAAGCTACTCTCGAGAAACTGCCGTTGTCCGATCAGAAAGGCACCAAGCTCCATCTCCAACTGCCAACATGTGGCTTCCAATGTTGGTATAATATGGGCCGTTTGACCTCTTAGCACGGGCCAGCATTGGGGTGTGATATTGTACATTTCCTCAGCCCGGTACGCCCGATGATCAGTGATATAGCCGGCAAGATGTTCTTCGGGTCAATTATGATGTGATGGTAGCCTTTTGCTCGCCAGGACCGAATCCACTCAGACGATCCCATATTGCTCAAAGAGCCAGACGGCATCTTCGTTGTATTCTTTCAAAGCGGCCTTGACTTCCTCCTTTCCAGGCATGTCCATGAGCGGTGCCAGTAATGTAAAGACTTTATCCGCATTGTCTTCTGATATCCGAACATACCGCAAGATGCTAATGAATAATGCCACAAGGGATTCGAGAATACGCCTAGTAGATGTAGGCACCGCGCCGCTGTCCTGATTGAAAGCAAATGAACCTCCTGATTCAGCCATTGTGTGCTGTTGTAGATTTCGTACATCCAGAAAAGCTCCGCTCCCCAATCCAGCCAGGTTCGAATTCGCAGATGAAAGTTTTTGCCGGGACGTCTTTGTTGATGTTACTGTAGAATACACCCTTCTGAACAATGCTTCCAAGTCGCCAAAGATCTCCTCGATGCGGCTGGTCATGAAACTTCCAGCAGCTCGACACATTGTAGATATTGTGTCGGCTGCGGCTTGAACAGTGTAGGGCATATCATATGAGCTTTGCTCGTCTTTAGTAAGCAGCCGTGGGGTGATTGCAGGCCAGACAGTGTTCACCAGTGGCAGAAACGAGTTTTCCTCCCGCGCCAGCACTGGGCATACCTCCTCCAGCAGCTGAAGTAAGGTAAGCCGTACCTTGGGAGACGGCGATGACATGTGAGGGACTGCTGATTGAGCAATGTTGAGGAGCAGCTGATGAGATTTCGATAATGCCGGCTCCTTGTCGCCATTCGTATGTTCCAGCGGCCCATCGTTTTCTTCGTCATCCTCAGCATCCCCAGATTGTTCTGGACCATTATTACCGAGTCCATCTTCAGCTTTTGTCCACGGTCGATGGGGCGCTGCAGTGATTGCCTCATTATCCTGATCTGATCTCTTCTTCCGCTCCTGGCGCGTTCGAAGGTCGCTCAGGATGTCTTCTACAGCCGAGAGCCGAACCCCGATAGCGCCGTCTGTATCAGGTCCTTTATTCGATTTGATGGCAAGGACTTCAGGAGTCTTCGAACTCTGCTCAACCATCATTTTCAAAACGGAAAACAAATTTTCGACAAGAGTGGGATAACCGTGAAAGTTGTCAAGAGCTCCAAACATGCTGCCAATCAGATCATCGAGGTGTGGCAGTAGTCTGGCACCGCACAACTTCATCATCATGGCAATCACCTGCAGGCTATCCGGGGACACATCAAAGGCATTCAAGCGGAGCGCGACAGCATTGACTAGATAGTCGACATTGTCGACCAGCATCTCAGCTGCTGACTTATACTCACAGGCGCTTGCCAAAAAGTTCAACGCTGTGACTGCATGGTGTTGGAGTATGGCATTTTCGTCACCGAAAAGAATCAAAATAGGAAACAATGTTTCCATCAGCTCAATTCGATATGACCGGCCGAGCTGCGAGGCTTGCAGGGTCAGAGATTCCAGCGACATCGCCACTAGTCTCCAGTCTGCAGTGCCTTCAGTTTTTGCGTCAGCATATTGCAGGAGGTTCGGCAGTGTCAATGCATACAAATCTGAGACAAGGAACGGTCTTGAGAGTTGCATGTCTGATTGTGAGGCATTGTCTTTAATGAAATCGTCGATATCAATGGTATCCTGGCTAGGCGACCGAAGAAAGGCCAAAGCTAGCCATGTAGCAGCAAGCCTTCTATTGACATTAGGATCCAACGTTTGATTGATGATGCTGCGTGTAACCCCTTGGCTAAATGTCTGAGACTTGAGCATGCCCACAAACTTCAACAGCTCTTTTGTAGAGGATTGCTGGCTCTGGTGACTCAGGATTATGGGTTTGAATTCGGCCCCTGGCCGGTTCGGTCCTTCAACGAGGTCAAAGATACTGTCGCTAGGGGCTTCATTGACAAGCTTTGTTTTTGACTCGGTTGGCCCGATAGCCGCTGAGACACTGTCGACGAGTGTAGCTGCTATCCTTGAGCTCAACTCATCGGTTGCATTCCAGGAATCTACCAGAGCCACGAATGAAGTGGCCACTTGACCAAGCATCTGCTGCTTCGGTCGGTCATCATGACCTTGCATCACTCGCGGGAGAGCCAAGGCCCAGTCATAGAATTTACCACTCAGAATGTCGGCTATGTCGGGGCGTGATGTGAGGAGATGTTTCAGAACCGCATTCGCCCTGGCAGAGTCTGCCGATCGACAAAGAACAACCATGGTCTCAACCATGAGAGGAGCGGAACGCGCCAGGGTCCGTGAGCAATCTTCGACAATCAAGACACAGAGATCGAGAAGTGCACGCGCAACATCTGCCCCTTCATGTGTCCGTAGCTTGACCACTTGCACTAGTGCTATGTCAACTTGCGGCGTCGTTGCGTCCAGCCACGACTTGTCAAGTATGGACTGAGGCTGCTGATCTGAGGATTTTACCGTTTCCTTGCCGCCCTGGTCGACGTTCTCCTTGACGACTTCGTCCGACAGTGTCTTACCAAGGATCAGCTTCAAGAGCTCTAAGTATGCAACGAGTACCCTCCGCGTACGGCGGGCTTGGGTGCTTGGTCGCAACACTTTCACCAATGTAGAGACGGTCCGTGGTAACAAGCTAGCAAGAACAGCAAAATTGGTGATAGCGGAGATCAGCTCTACAAGGGCATGAGCCGCACTGATCTGGACATCCTCCGAGCTGGACTCTGCCAACGCTTGGAGTAGCTGATACACCAGCTGGTCCACGATATTCTTGTCACCGACCTCATCCAGGATTTTTGACCCACTTCTCCCAACCTGTACGATGATAGCGCGTATGCAGTCGAACGACGCAGTCTTGAGCTCATCTGTAGCAGGTTCTTGTTGCCCCTTGGAGTCTTGGGAGACCAAAAGTCCCATGAGGATGAGGAGCTGCCTGGCCATTTCGGGGAGGAGTCTGTCCCGCCATCCACGGGAGACTAGAGTCTCAACGCATCTGACGGCCACTTCAAGAACATGCGGGGAGAGCCGGCGCGATTGATTGAAGATATGAGTAAGAGGAAAGAAAGCATACTCGGCTAGGCGCTCGTCGAGAAGATCCTGGCTCCCCAGTGACTGGAGTACATCATGAACTGGCTCTAGAGCAAGCAGCACAGCCTTCACAGAGGCTTGGTCCGCCTTGAAGCGGAGCGCAGTAGAGCTGAGCTCGACACATGGTGGACGTAGCTAGTGGTCGATGTTAGCTGAGCGTCGTAGAGTCCGGATAAGTCCAAACCAAGGGCCATACCCGCTGGAACGCCTCTTGCCGAGACTGGCTCATCGTGATGACTCTGCCGCTGGCTCAACCAAGTCAATCTTACCGCATCATGGAGCAACCATACTACTGAGGAAATAATTTGCCGACGTCAATTCTGTCCGGAGCCGTACGGAACGAATTGCTCGCTCGCGGTTGTGATATCAAGTCGGATTCTGCCAGTGGTTTCCGAAATCACAGCCACACTTGAACTTCATGTTGAACGTGGCTGAGCGCCAAGACGTGGCGAATGCCGCATAAGGTACAATGGACTTCCACACCGCATGCAAGGCACTCGTCACTGTACAGTTGTAACAATCTGAACCTTGGAACAATCAACTTGAATTGTATCTGGCACTACAGGTACCTGTACCAAGGTGAGTGCTATCACAGTACCACATCATAAGATCCAGCCAGTACGAACGAATCATGTTCGCGAGCCACCGTATGAAACTTAATTGAACACTCATTCATATTACCTGTTGCATCCATGCTGGAAGTGAACTTGATTGGGGTGCGCGTATTTCACAGTACAACGGCCGGATTCGAAATTAACGTCGGTGGGGGTGTTGAAGACTTCTGATTGGTCTCTCTGGTTGACTAACAACACTAGCCACATTACAATACGGTATAAATAGTCCTCGTAGCCCAAGGATTATTGGTCATTTCCGCGCCAAGTAGTGTAAAATACGTGAAATAGGTTGTGAAGGCTGTAAAAGAGGCAACGCTAGTCTATTTCTGGTAATAGCCCCTCCGACGTTCTTTTCGAATCCGGCCATTGTATACTACCGTACAACATTGTATGTACTAGGAGGACGTCTGCTTAATAAGCCGGAGGACTTCCGATTGAACCGTACACAGATGTTGGGGATTACACTGGGGCCTTGCTTTGCTAAATTGATAGCACCATAAAAACGCCCGAACCGAATGGCTAGCACAGACCTCTCGAGCTGTGAACGATCGAGCTGAAGAGCTTCTGTGGGTACCTGTCGATCGCTGCAGAGCCCAAAGCTGTTCGCTGCCAGGTCACATGGCTCAAAAAGCTCCGAACGCAAGACCATTTTTGGGTAGGTAGGTAGGTAGTGTACTTACGTACAGTGGACATTGTCCTGTACCCACCAACTAATGATAAAAAGAAATAATACTAGTAGTAGTAGTCGTAGTAGTGGACGGAATGTTCCCCTTTTCTGGCGAACACTGGCTGCAACTGTTTAGTCAAACTTACAGTATTTTAGTACATCTCTCCACATACAATGTTGTAGACAAAATCCAGCTGGGTACAGAGAGATAGCCAGTGAGGTCGAAAGTTGGGAGTACTGCGGCAGGCGGCAGGATAGTCTGGTGTGACAGACTTGTGGCTCCCATTTTTCGCCTACTATCCGAGGACAAGGCTCGTCTGCTCGGCGCCAAACGATGGGAAATTTCATCTGGGCAACAAACGCAAATCCGACACGAAGGGCGAGATCCTGCAATCAGGACTCTGAAACGTGGTTTTTTCGACGGTTGACGAGGGGAAATTGCTTATGATATCGCGCAAGGGTTCCAAGATTGTGATGAAGCCGACAGGGCTCATCAGCCCGTTACGCGCCCAAGAAACGTCTGTTGGCAGTCAGCCACAGCCTCCAGGGAACAAAAATATTCCGTATGGGAAGCATCATGCTTGCCGGATCACTTCCGGCTCTACAACATGTTGGTCGTTTTCTGTGCTCTCTAGCGTGGCGAGCCCCCGTGTGCTAGTTGTAAGCGACCGCCAGGGGCAACCGCACCGACCAAGATAGGCCAAACCACAAAAGTGCACCGGGTCGCGATGATTTGGCAGCTCGACATCGACTGGTTGAAAGCTTGTTTCCTTGGTCTGCCGCTTCCCGGCTTTTGACTGCAGAGGTGGCTGCACTTGGCCGCCTGCGATCGACCACTGCAGAGCACCAACAACTGGCAGAGAGACGCGTCCATTTTGTTTTTGTCAAAAACTCTCTGCTGCGGCCACGCCGGTCACTTGAAGAGTAACTGGGTATAGGACGTCACCCTGGAATGTCCTCTGCTGAGCTGTACTAGTAGTATCCATGGATGATAGTATAGTATCATCATTGTATCAACGTCATCGATAAATTCAGTGATGCACCCCGCAGAGCTTCAAGTTCCAGTTTTCTGCGTCCACGGTTCTGGTCTTGGTGGTCGGAGCGAGGACTTTGGCAATCGACCAGTCGTGACACGGTGTGGACCTTGTACCTTGCTAATTTCCCACCCTTTGACGTAATGTGTGGGACTACAATTGTACGGAGTTACTGCGTACAGGGGGCTGCATGTCAAAGTCCAATATTGTCCGTCTGCTACTCCCAGCCGGTTGTCTCGAGGTTTTGCAGAGATGTAAACCCTGGAATGCGGCCTGTCCGGTGTCAGTTGACAACAACATGTCACCGGCCATGCTCGGGCACTGCAGGCTGCAGATTGGGTGCGCACCTGGTCGGGGCCAGGTGGCAAGACAAGCCGCCTTGGTTGCAGTATGTCCGAAGCAGGATTTTGGCCGCGGGCAGGACAACGTAGGCTGGCAATCTGTCGGTCTGGATCGTGGAAAACCGAGGACTGTTCAAGTTCAGCTGGCAAGGAATCATGCTAGGGTAGGGCCGCGAGTGTATGCACCTCTCCTCACGCCGCGTGCTTGACCGGCGAGATGTGGCTGAGTTTAGCGTCCATAGCAAACAGGGGTCATTGATATGGCAGAAAGATTGGAAGGGAGATGGTTGGTGTACGGTGATTCATTGTCAAAGTGCTGTCCGACAACAATGCGCACTGACTGGCGATTCCAGGAGCGCTGGACCGCGCAGAATGGTCCTGGGCTGTGATTGCAACTATAATCGATACTCGTATGTGAGATGTAATCGAACTCGCCAGAAGCGATGGTCCGTTCATGGTTGGATGCTGGAGCTGCAACTGGAGCACACCGCAGCGCAGCGCACTCTCCTCTACCTAGCGAGTAGTACCCTGCCAGTGGTACTGGACTGGCGGCGGTGGTAACACCCAGGAGCAACTACAACGTAGTACAACTACCTAGGTACAGGGTACGCTGTACTGCGGCTACTCCAGTGCTAGCAGCCGCTACCCACCAACCTCCCCTTTTTTGGCGGCGTCGTGCCTGGATTAATTTACCTTAGCACTTCAAGTTGCTAACAGACGTCGGGATCTGTCCTGACGCAACTTTACAGGCAACTTTACTCTAGTGGCACTGTGCGGTGAACCGCGATTGCTCCGCATTATTATTCCTCTGCGCCTGACTCGCCTGCGCCCGGCCCACTTGCCCGCTACTGCGCACTGACACTGGCAACTGGCGATTACCGATCTTGACCAGGCTTGAACTTCCCCATCCTGGCTTCCTTCGATCGACCCGCGCCCTGTCAAAACGAAAGACCCATAAAGCCTCTGCGTCAGCGCACCGACGCTCTTCTTCATCACTACTACTTCTTCACCCTCTGCTTGGATCGTCGTCTCTCTTAAGAGTTACTCACGCTGTACCGTGCATCCTCTTACCGCCAACACCCTTTACGACGCGTAACTCTCAAGTCATTCCTCGAGACTTCACCTCTCCTACACTCGCAAGCATGAAGACCGTTGTCGCTGCCGCTGCCGCTGCCTTTGTTGGCGCTGCTCTGGCACAATCTCTCTCTGATCTGCCAGCATGCGGTGTAAGTCACAAGAGACTGAGCCAGTATACATTGAGCACTCATTGACTGTTTGACCAGCAAACCTGCATCAACAACATGCTAGGACTAGCCGAAAGCCTGGGTTGCCCTCCTGTCAACGGCCAGCCAGACACCCTGTGCCTCTGCTCCAGTTCCAACTTTGGCTATGGTATCCGTGATTGCACGGTCGAATCTTGCCCTCAAGGCACCGACGTTAACTCCATCGTCTCATTCGGTGTGGCTTACTGCCAAGCTGGTATGTTGTTGCCGAGGACTACCTAACGTGCCGCGACTGTTGCTGACTTTCCCAGCTGCCTCCGGTCAATCGAGCGTTGGGACTCTCTCCGCGACTTCGGCCCTGACTGCTGCTGGGACTGCGACCGGCCCTGCTGGTTCGGCGTCTGGCGTCACCAGCCTGAACCCCTCCGCGACAAGTGCAGGTGCTAGTGCAGGCTCCGCCACTGGAACAGGTGGTACTTCTAACACTCCAGTCTCGACTGAGACTCTCTTCTCTACCTTCACCACCGATGGTAGCACGATCACAAGCGCAGTCGGCACTTCTACCATCTTTAGCGCAGTTGGCGGTGCAGCGGTCCGTATATTACGTACTTTTTTGGCCGACACGCATCGCTGACTGATTCTAGGCTTCTGGTGCTTCTGGTGCATCTGGCGTTTCGGCAAGCGCCTCATCCGCAGCTTCTGGGGCCTCCGCAAGTGCTTCCTCTCTGGCTTCTGGAGCGTCTGCTAGTGCATCGTCCGTTGCCTCTGGTGCAAGTGCCTCAGCGTCCTCTCTCGAATCCTCCCTGTCGTCCCAGGCCGCCTCAGCTTCATCTGCAGCCTCTGGCGCAGGCGCTTCTGCCTCAAGCTCTGCTGCGTCGGTTGCCAGCTCTGCCTCTTCGCGACTTGCTAGTGCCACGAGCTCAGGCAGTGCCCAAGCGTCCTCGGCATCGGCATCGGCATCAGCTACGTCCAGCTCGTCAGGAAACGCCGGAGTGCCCATGGCCACTATGGCCGCCAACGGCCTTGCAGGTGCTGCTGGGCTTGCCGCTATTTTGTTGTTGTGAAAGCCTGCGTCACGTCCGAGAAAGACGCGGAACTGCAATATGAGCTTTTCCAATTTGTTTTCAAATCAGTGTTGATACCCATATTCAGCGGTGCGGCTGCGCATCATTGCGGCTGCGCGAGACAAGCACGACCGATAACGCCTGCTCCAATGTGTTTGGCTCCGTCGTGATGACTGCAACGAGCCTGCTGATGCTTTTACGGCTTTTACGCATACCAGAAGAATACGATAGCAAATGCATAGAGCTTTTGCTGTAATAGGCCCTTTATCAGGGCTGATAGCTAATCAACAAGATTTCAAAATGGTCTCTTCTGTTCCCTTGTCTACCTCATTCTTTCAGACCTAGGCAATCTCTCGTCCTCACTGGCCATCCTGAAGTACATTGTAGATTCCGAGCGTGTCCACCAACCATGACAGATCCAAGTAGCCTACCATAGTGCAGATACCTTCAATCCTCTACAGGTAGGACAGTAGCACCGAGCCCCAGACCCAGGTTACCAGGTGATAGGTGTGATTCCGTGACGACTGTCAGTGCTTTGCGCATACCTAGGTAGTACTTGAAACTAGGCGTGTCGGCTGTGTGGATCGTTCAAGTTCAAGTTGGGTGCCTGAGAAATCTCCACACGTCATGCACCCATTTAAACCCCACGCGTCTCGACGCGACTTTTCGTGATTAGACTTGCAGAGAACAGGAAGGCCCAGATCAGACTGCCTACGACAAAACAATACACTGGCAGTTGTTCCAACTTAATGCGGCTGCCTAGGTCTCTTGTATCACAGGTGGCCTACACTTCTTGCTCTGATCTCCACGCCTTACCCTCGCCTGGCGTCACTCAGGGCATCTCCATCCTATCACTTCACCCACAAAGCCATTCCCTCTTAGCGGTGTACCGGCAACCTCAGCGGCATCGATCTCTGAACACTGGGGCACTGGCTCTTGTAAAAAGAGGTGCTGTCAATATGCCGCTGGGAAGACAGGCTACTCTTGCGTAGGTTCCTACACATGAGTGTCGAGTCCATCATAAGCTGACCTCAACAGCAAATTCCTTGGCCAGCAGGCTCAAAACAAGCCCAAATCTCAGTCGACGTTGTCATTCAGTACAAAAGCCGCGACTAAACAACTAGCAGCTCGTGAAGATGGCCAAACGATCGTCGAAGAAAAAAATCAAGCAGTGCCCGATACGGCAACGACAAATGCGCAGTCCTCCCCGGAAGCAGGACTTCAAAGTAGCGAAGACTCAACCAGCAAAAAACACAAGAGGGAGGCATCTGAGGGCAGCACCAGCGTGAGTGATCCTGACGATCAGCCTGTTTTGAAGAGAAGACGACGGACTTCCACTTCCAAACCCGCCGCCTCTACCAAAGCCAAGAGTCTCTCGACCAAGCCCGATAGTGGCAAGACCACTGAAAAGAGCTCGAATACAGACAGGACTCAACCTGAGGGGTCAACATCGCCAGATGAGAAAGACGGGCTCTCTGTGTCCGAGGACGAATCCTCAGTTAGTGACGATGACACCACAAAAGTCGACAAAAAGCAGGTTGCTCAAATTCAGGCAACGATCAAATCTTCAGGCAAAGACCCATACCCTGACTGGAAAGCCGGAGATCCTGTTCCATACGCAGCCCTGTGCACAACATTCTCCTTGATCGAGCTCACCACGAAACGCCTGCAAATCATAGCGTATTGCTCCGCATTCCTGCAGCAGGTCCTTCGTTTAACACCGGAGGACCTTCTACCAACGGTCCAGCTCATGCTCAACAAGCTTGCGGCGGATTATGCAGGCATTGAGCTTGGGATCGGAGAATCTCTGATCATGAAGGCCATTGGAGAGAGTTCCGGACGTTCGCTGGCGGTGATCAAAGCGGATCATCATAAAATCGGCGACTTGGGCCTCGTTGCCGCCAAGAGTAAATCCAAGCAGTCACAGATGTTCAAACCAAAGCCACTTACCGTGCGTGGTGTCCACCAAGGATTGCTGGAAATTGCCAAAATGGAGGGGCAGGGATCACAGGATCAAAAAGTCAGAGCCATTAATCGGTTGATGGCGTCTGCTGATGTATCATCCGCGAGCAAAGCGGTAGATATCAACAAGGACAAAGGAGGACCATCGGAAGCCAAGTTCCTGGTTCGTTTTCTCGAAGGAAAACTGCGCCTTGGTCTAGCAGAGAAAACCGTCATTGTTGCACTGGCGCAGGCAGTTGTAACCCACGAAGCCGCGAAGAAGGGCAAGGTGCCCAGTACTGATCAGTTGGCCAAAGGCGAGGCTGCACTCAAAACGGTCTACAGTGAGCTGCCTTCCTACGAGGTTATCATTCCCGCCATGCTTGAACACGGGATATTTAACTTGCACGAATCGTGCAAACTGCAACCGGGCGTTCCATTAAAACCCATGCTTGCCAAACCCACCAAGTCGATTACTGAAGTCCTTGACCGCTTCGAGGGCAAAGACTTTACCTGTGAATACAAATACGACGGAGAGCGAGCTCAAATTCATTATGTCGCCCCTGAAGCGAAGTCAGAATTTCCCGCTGCAGAAAACACGTTGGCCAAAGATCCAAAGAACGTCAAAGGTCTTGCTGCGATCTTTTCTAGGAATTCTGAAGATCTCTCGAAAAAGTACCCGGATATTCTCGAGAAATTGAACACCTGGATCAAACCGTCAACAAAGAGTTTTGTACTGGACTGCGAAACCGTTGCTTGGGATCCTCAAAATAAAAAGGTGCTCCCTTTCCAGCAACTGATGACTCGCAAGAGGAAAGACGTGAAGACATCAGAGGTCACCGTCAAAGTATGCGTCTTTGCTTTCGACCTGCTGTTCTACAATGGGCAGCCTCTTGTGAAGAAATCATTGCGCGAAAGACGTGAAATCCTCCACAATGCCTTCGTGCCGGTCGTAGGAGAGTTTTCATTTGCTTCGTACGGAGATACTCGAGACATTGAGCAAATCCAGCACCTTCTGGACGAGTCTGTGAAAGCGTCTTGCGAGGGATTGATGGTGAAAATGCTCGACACGGAAGAGTCCGGCTACGAGCCCAGCAAACGCTCACGTAACTGGCTGAAGGTGAAGAAGGATTACCTTGCCGGCGTAGGCGATTCCTTAGATCTCGTCGTCCTAGGGGCGTACTATGGAAAAGGGAAGCGGACCTCTTGGTATGGTGCTTTCCTTCTCGGTGCATACAATGAGGAGACGCAGACTTTCGAGACGGTATGCAACATTGGGACCGGGTTTTCCGAAGCGATTCTCGAAGAGTTTTACAAAGACTTGTCCGAGCTTGTCATCGATGGACCCAAACCATTCTACTCCCATTCCACAGTGAAGAACGATCAGCCGGACGTCTGGTTCGAGGCTCGTCATGTATGGGAGGTCAAGACAGCCGATCTCACACTGAGCCCTCGGTACCGTGCTGCCATCGATGAGATGGGTGGCAAAAACGGCATCAGTCTGCGGTTTCCTCGTTTCATTCAGAGGAGAGATGACAAGAAGCCGGAAGAGGCCACAACGACAAAAGCTATTGCAGAGATGTATCGCAAACAGGAGGTGGTTGCGAGGGAGGCACGGAGCAAGGGCGGCGTTGACGATGACTTTGAGTACTAGGATTTACACCGACTCAAACATGAGGCAGCTGAAGAAGCAGCCGTGGAGAAGGCGGCAGGCGTGATCACGGGTAGATATATGGCGTATGCGCATGAAGACTGGGCTCACAGGTCCGGAGAGGCATGACAATGGGGACATACTACATGTCGAGCTATTGGGATGCGTATTATCGTGCCTCGCATTAATGTTAGAGGAATTGCGTTCAACGATGAACCAGTCTCACAAAAGTACAACGTCTGTAAACCCTAAGATAAAGCGGCAAGATGAGCGAATGCACAGCCACGTGATGACCGGAAGTTCGTTGATTTCATGTGACGTGCCCCTGATCCATGACGGGCCTCTACTACTAGACCACATACCTTAGCCTACTGTCATGAGGATGTCGGCTATGCCCGGTCCTGCTAGTAGTCTACAACTCAAGCAACCCTCCCATCGACTGTTGCTGAGACACCGTAAGGCGCTCTGATAGTGACATAAGATACCAACTCCGCTCTGCGGATCGAACCTTATAGGAATTGACAACGGCGCACCCGGCTGGATTGGCAACGAGATGGATCTCGCCTACGACTACATAACGGAACAGACATACGCGCCTGGCGAACGCGCCAGCACGCCAACAGCTGGATCTGGCGACGGCACATCAGCCGCCGCCAACGACGCTGGGACGCCAAAAGCCAGTGGTGGACCGCCGCGAGAGAACCTCCAAACCGAACTGCAAGAGACATTCAAAGCGTTCTCCAATTCACCTTGGGGCGCAAAGCTGGGGGGATTCTGGGGCAATGTCAAGAAACAAAGCGAGACGTACATTGAGGAAGCCAGGAAGGAAGCCGCCGAGGTCGCAAGCGAGGTGGAGGCACTGAGGACCAAAGGTCTACTTGGGCTGGGCTTCGGCAAGGAGAAGGACAAGAAAGAAGATGGACCGTCGGGGGAGTCAAGCAAGGACACAGCACAAGCCGATCCTCAAGACCGCGAAAAACGAGATATCCAAGAGACCGAGACATTTCTTGCCCGCTTCAAGAGCGAGGCCGCCAAGAGGCTGAAAGACGTGCAGAAGGCAGAAGATGCGGCTGACGAGGCACTGCTCCGGTTTGGGACGAACATCCGGAACTTCCTGCGGGACGCCGTGGCGGTCAAGGCACCGGATGAAGAAGAAGAAACTCACAATCGGCAGCCCGGCGAGGTGCTCTTCGAAAGCAAGGATCCCACCTCGGGCAAGAGAGTCATCCACACCAGCCGCTTCGATGCGCAACTACATGTCATCCACACCAACTTGACGAGCTTCACCCAGGATCCCAGCGGGGCTGGCGGACAATGGGACGATTTCAAGAAAGAGTTTGACATTGACAAGATGACGGCTCGCATCGCGGAAGATCTGGACAAATACAGTGAACTGCGCCAGTCGATGGAGAAGCTCGTGCCGGAGCGAGTCGACTACAAGGACTTTTGGACGCGATATTACTTCTTGAGGCACGTAGTGGAGGTCCAAGAGGAGAAGAGAAAGGAACTGCTTCGAGGTTGGTATCCCGTTGGGACACCTTCGAATGATCAAGCGCTAACTTATGTCTTCTCTCAACAGCATCCGCACACGATACCGAGGAAGTTGGCTGGGATGAGGATACCGATGACGAGCAAGGCTCTGCATCCACGCCACAACTGCAGCAGGACCAGCAGCCGCCAAAAGTCTTGGTTGCCCAGAACACCAGCGATTCTTCCACCACGGTTCACCCGTCGTCTGCTGCGACAGAGTCGGGATCTCTCAAGCCTGAAACTGCAGGTCGCCGATCTCACGATGAAAAGTCGGTCGCAGATAGCGATGCTAGCTATGATCTTGTGAGCGGAGCGACGAGCCGAGCTCCCGGCAGTCCCAAGGACGATCTGGCCAAGGTCGAGGAGAGTGATGAAGAGGATTGGGAGTAATTACAAGTACGGGAACACACGGGCTGATTGTTGGATTGTAGGCGTCATGGCGCAGGAGAGAACTGATACCATTCATGCAATTCGAAGTCCTTGAAGTCTTCTACAGAGGCCGTAGTTGTGGTTTTGTAACTGGCTGGTGGGTCGAAAGATTGCGTTTCTTCCAAAGAGTAAAGGAGATGTGGCCAACCTAACCTTGTTACACAGCCAATCTTAGTTACCTGGTAGTTATAGCCCCTTCTACCGCTCAGCTGCCATGACTGAGATTCTGCCCAATCAGTAAGGTAGAAGACAAATAATTTCTTTGCTATCAACCAGTCTATGCGGCTTTTGAGCCGTTTGCTTCTCTCTGGTTCCCGCCACTGGCGTGTCGAAGAAGGGATGGACCTGCACTGGCAGCAGATTGATGCGGATGTCGACGCCAACCCCGCAAATACTTGGATCCAGCTTGAGCCACAGACGCGTGATCTTGGCAGCTTTTCACTTGATTCTTATTAATAGTACTAGTCGCGTGGCCCTTATAAGTACCTCATTTCTCCTCCCGCCGTCTGCCTCCTCCATCTCCACTTCCTCTCACCATCCCTTCACAGGTTATGAGCCCTCCACTCTCCTCCCATCTCCTTTTGCTCTCTCTCGCTCGGTCCTCTCTAGGTCTTGATCTCTCTTGAGTCTTCGATCTTCACTCTCTTTGCCCCGTGTTCCCTGTCCCTTCGAGAGCCCACTGGCAGTGTCCCGCTGCATCTAGTGTTAGCCCTGAGGTCGCCCACGACCACAGTGGCAAGAAGCCGAGAGAGCTAGCTATCCGAAGTATTGTATCTTCCTTGACATTCCTTCATCGGAGTCGCGGTTGAGCAGTGTCACACTTCTGACGAGTTCTCAGGAAGCTTCAATACCCTTTGAAAACGCTGGGAACCGCAGAGGACCGTGAAATCTGCTCAAATACGATTGCGGATACGCTACGCTCTCTCACAAAGTGTATTCAAGTTGAGAACGCTGGGCTTGTACAACACATGGAGCTATTGGGGCCGTGTCAGAAGGCGGCTTCTGGGAGCAGAAATGCATTCTTCGACGGGGTCGAGGATTTCTAGCACAAGGATTTCTTGCTTGACACGGTCCCATGTGCGGTGTGCCGCAAGTGGTGCGGCAGTCTGGCAATGAGTGAATCTTTTCCCCGCGTCACTGCTCGCAGTGACAGAGGGTACAGTGCAACTCATGAAGGATCGTTGTGGACTACAACGTCCGCCTCCATGTGGAGCTCGAGCACTCCTCACAAAGTTCTTAAGGTCTATGGCAGAGGGTCAAAGTCTTGGCGGGTAGACGGGGTTGTGCCGTATCTGTCGCTGTGCAGGTACGGGAGCTCCGTTTACGCGTGTGGCCCACGAACACATGCGTAGGCCCACCACGGCGTGGGGTGCACACTTGTTGTCGACGACGGCGCCTGAGCTTGCGTACATCGCGTACAATGTCAAGCCAGGCTGGTCGTCCACAACTTGAGTGCGCCCTGGGGTCGTGGGTTTTACCATGTCCGAGCATGACCCGAAGCCGCAAATGAAATTATGATGATTGGAACGAGTGTCTCGAAAGAGAAGGAAGATATGACCGGGCCTGGCCAGCCCGGGGAGTCTTTGAACTCGTTCCATACAAATGTCTATGTCTCTACCTCCCTGAGGCCTGCTCGGGAGGGATGTACAAGTGTCAAAGGAAATTATGTCGGCGTCGACCTCGATGTGCGCATATCCCACGAATGAACAAATCTGGAAGACTCTCGACCACTGCTCGGCGTCGAAACCTCCTCGCACCCGGATATGACGGCGGGAATCTGTATCGGCTCTTTTTGCGCGGTCCACCTGCTTGCCACTCTTGCTAGAAGCAAAAGCAGCTGCCGTGTGGACTGTGGATCTAGTCGGACGGAGGGACGTCGGTCAGGGGTCTGGTTTCAGCACACGAGAGTGGTGGGATCTTCTCCGAATACTATTATTGAACAATGTGTCTGCGCGAGATGCGAGGCCATTGTGAGAAAACTCTTGCTTGGAATCTGACCAAGATGCAACCAGCAGAGCAATATTGTTATATTCCCGGATGCCGTGAGCCTGATCAGCCTCGGATTCGGGATGAAAAGTTTTGGTCCTGCGCGCGCAATTACCTGGGAACAGACAGAACAAGGCAAGGCCAGCAGCTGTCTCGTTTGCAAGCAGGCATTCGAGCTCCAGCTACTGAGAGAACCCGCCTTCTGTACAGCCTGAAGGGTCAATGCCGGCAGAGACGCAGACTGTCCCCGAGCTTAGAAGTGCCTGATCAGCACTGGGGCTCGGTGGAACAGAATAAAATGTGCCACATTTACTGCTTGTACCTGCAGGGCAAGTCAGGAAGAACTGCCCACTGGAGAGCACTCTTGGTGCACTTAGGTGGAGCCGAGTCAAATGCCGTCATCCAGAGCCACCGGGCAGCAAACGTCGCGGGGCAGATGTCGAGCTGAAATTATTGTTATGACGCCCCTTTGGGGTCGTGCATCCTTGTCAATTGCTCCTCTTCACCCTCTCTGACGCTCCAATGTTCCGCTGATTTTGCTCCTCGCTCTTGAAAACTGTGTTTGACTGCGCACGCTCCTGCGAGCAGGTCAAGCCCGTTGACAGGAGAGTGAGGACTTAATCTCGGTACTGCCCTGGACGTCAGAAGGGGTACAGGAGGGGAATGACAAAAGACGTTCGCCCATCATCGAGATCAGCCGCATTGTTACCGAACATACCCGGCCAGAGAAACGATCCGATGCTTGAGCTTGACCGGCCACGCGATGAAACGCCTACCCGGACAATTCTGGAAACAAACGTTGGCTGGTGATGGGTCCAACTACCAGCGGCCACCTTACCGCGGAGTCTCGAGGCGTGGCCAAACCACGCTGGACATCTTGAATCCAACCATGCGTGTTTCAAACCACTGGGCTGGAAGCATCAATCCATCAACCAAACTACTGGCATGGAAGCATCCAAACCATTCATGGGCCAAACCACTGGCATACATGATAAAACCAGTTTGATCCCACCACATATGATCCATACAAAACCCAAACCGCTGGGTCGATGATCCAAACAAGATCCAATCCAGGATCAAGGAACCAAACCACACAAGATCCGATTTAGGATCAAGGAACCATCCGCAAGATCCAACCCAGGATCAGGTACCCATCACAGGATTCAACTCGCATCTAGGAACCATTTCAGGATCCGATTTTGAATTCCAACCTCAACCATCCATCAAGGCAACCTGCAAACCTCTGCACGATGCCAAACCACAAACAAGCCAGACCTCAAACCACCATACCTGAAACAACCAAGTTCATTCATGCATGCCCCAATGCATGAATGACCATTTGTCCATCATGCATCCCTGCAACCAAACGATGTGACAACCAAACCTCCATCCCTGGAGGAGCCAATTCTCATCCAGGACAACACACGTGCGCTGACCCCCGGTGCACTTCAACTGTCCTTGGACAGTCTACTTGCTGTACACTTCAGGCCAATTCCTGTCGTTGTCTTGCGCTTAAACGCCTCAGGCCAATAGCTGTCGTTGTCTTGCGCTTAAACGCCTCAGGCCAATACCTGTTGTCGTTTCACTTTTACCTTTTTCATCATGAGTTACATGCCTTGTGCATGGCCTTGGAGAAGAGGACAGCGTTAAATGAAGAGGACTTTCTTGCAGATTCTGGTCTATGTCTTTGTCTCGTTGATACTGTATATTTGCGCAGAGAATACCTGCTGTCACATTGGATATCGCTCATAGTCCTCCGGCCCCCAGGTGCCTGATTCGCCCCTCCTCGCAAAGCACCCCTTTCCACAGCAAAAACTGCCAACCTTCCGCCAGAAGCCAGAGATCGTGTCCTATACAAGAGCTCCGTTGCGCACATTTCTGCCGTTCTTCTTTTTCATCATGGACAGGGTTTTCTGCATGCACTGTCGTTTCCACCAATCCTTGAACCTGTCGATCACTTTTTTTTTCTTGGCTGCAGACTCAGCCGTGGGCATGGCGTCTCCTAGTGGTGATCGAGAATATTCAAAGGAGCTCTGTCCTTTCATCTGGCATGAATGGCTGAGCTTGAGGCCGTTTATATGCTGACCACCATTGTGTTTGGCCCCCAGTACACCGGATGACCTTGTCAACCCACTCCTGAGGCTATGCAGGTCAAATCGTTTCCAGGGGTGCACCCTCGATGTCTGAGCTGAGCTGTCATCAGAGAAGAAACTTTGGACCTGACGCAACGGTGGTCGGAAGACCTGGGGAGGATCGGGAAAGTGAAGACTGAGATTGATGTCAGAGGATGTCAATGGTGGCCCAAATTCTGGAGGTGCAAGCTGAGGCACAGGACCCAGCCGAGGTGTCTGCGAGCTCATCCGAGTGCTGTTCAGGGGTTCAATCACGCTGACATTGCTTCGGTGTGAACGGACTGTGCGTACAGATGCCTTGCGAACTATATCAATCCCCCGTTTGACAGGCTGAGGCATGGCAGCTAGCATGCTTGTCCATCTCCTTGGGACAGAGTCAAATGCCGGCAGACTCGTTGACAGTACGGTCGTCGGTGCATGCACCAGGACTGACTCACCACTCAATTCAGCGTAACCTTCAACTGGCGACATTGTGCTGACATCTCGGCGGGACTCCTCTGTTATCCAGTCGTCTTCGTGCCCGACGTTCTGCGTCTGCTGTTCACCATGGTTGCCGTCAGCAAGCTGGCCGAGGCTGGTAGATTTTCGCTTGGCTTTCAGCATGATGCGCATACGTCGTCTCTGTTGGGATGCCTGCATGGTCATAACATCACTCCTTGACCTGCGATGCATGGAGTATGGCTGACTCGGCTGCGAATCTTCGGCATCAGGAATTGCCTTGCCAGATTCCGATGTGCTGGCAGCTAGTTCTGAAACACGTCTGATCTTGAACCTGCCGGTGGGTGGGTCTGTATCTATATCTGCCATGTCTCCCGAGGTCAATGAAACTTTCGTTCGAATTGACGGAAGCTCGCTGGCCGAAGGGAGCGTCTGCCAGCCTGAAGAAAGTTGACACTCAGTCATGCTAACGGACGAGAAGTTTGCTCGGGAAAGCTCTCGTGGATTGTCTCGATTTGGCTGGGGTGACATTCTCGAATCCATACTGGCGAACAGGCGCCGGGGCATCAGCTTGCGTCTCTCCGTGCTAGCAAGACTCGAGTGCCGGTAGGAGCTTGACGTTGCTGGTCTCTGTCTGGGTTTTGAATGCAACTCCTTGACAATGGTGGAGATTTTTACAGTGCTTTCTGCGCTGCTGTAGTCCACAACATCCGACAGTCCTGAATCGCTCCGCCCCTCAAAGCGACTGAGCCCGTCATCATTCAGACCCAGGCATTCGATATGCCTGTCAAGGAGAGATTCAACTGTCGATTTGTCGTGGAAGGTGTTGTGACTGTCCCGGAAATGAGCATCCGAACACACCGCGTTGACGACGACTTTCTCCTCCGGCACAGCACCATGGCCGCCATCAATGGCCAATCTATCATCTACCGAAGATCCTGCGGCCATGTCTGCCAGGGCCTGCATGTCCGGTCGCTCTTCAACAGGGTTGAGCTTTGAAGGGGTTTGGCCTTTGAACAACGGAATAGTGTGGTCTACCGGATAGTTGTCCTGTAACTCGAGTATGCGGCTGAACCTCTTCTGGCTCTGCGAAGACATGGGTCTCTGAGGCATCGGTGAGAGAATTTCAAGTGTGTCCTTTGGAGGAACATCTCCCGATGTTTTTGGTCGAGCTCGAGGTCCTGAACCACCTGACACCAGCGAGAGGGGCCTAAACGTGAACGATGGTAGCTCCCACTGTGGATGGATCAGACCAGCCTCGACGCCTACACTGTCTTCACCGCTCCTCTCCTGTTGATAGTCGTACTCCAGAAGCTGTGAGATGGACCTATCATGAGGCCGTCGGTCGGAGCTCGGCGAATGCACTCTCGCAGCAAGGGATGTAAGGTCGCGCGGGCTTCGACTTGCGTTGGGGAAAAAGGCACTCGAGTGAGTTGACCCACAAGTTCGGCGAGAAGCAGTCGAAGTGCGAGCATTGTCTTTGTCCTCGCGCGAGGGCCTGCTTGGATTTTCCTGATAAGGAAGCACTGCTGGGTAAATTGCCTATTGTCTCAATTAGCACATGCAAACATGAAGGCACTCCTTAAGGTATGATAGGATTCTGACCTTCGACGTGGCACTGTTACTTCTCGCCGGAGTTGTTGTGGCCGCCAAGCTGGACACACGCCTCGGAATCACGCCCGCGTAGCTGTACTTTGATTGTTCGCTCGATCGACGATTGTGACGGGTCGGAAGTTCAGCTGGCTGAAACGTGGAGCCTTGCATGATGCCGAAAGGAGATTGAGCTTGACGACGGTCAGGTACGCCTTCATTTTCTGGTGCAGTCACGTCTTCGTTGATGACCAGACTGACCGCGGAGAGCTCGGCGGGCTGATGGATGCCGTCTCCTTCCCAGAAGGACTCGGAGTAATCGTAGTAATGAGGCGTGGTGGATTCAGTCGGCGACTTTGGCAACCCTCTGAATGACCCTGCGCTGTTGTTCCAAGTCCCACGGGCGTTGTGCAGCGAGCTGGACATGGGCGTGGTTGTCCTGTAAGGCGGGTACGATGAGACCCCGGCTATGTTCCTCGAAGACACAGCTGGTGAGGGCATGCGAACAAAGGAAGAAAAGGAGTTATTCAGCTCGGGACGATAGCCTGGCAACCCGGGTCGCATCGGAAACAGAGATACCGGGGAGGAGGCCACGGTCCCAATGCTACCTCCACGGGGGTACCCTCTTCTGTGTGCGTACCTGTACGGCTGTAGTACCTCACTGAAGGCCGGTGAGGAGGCTCGATGACGAGGTCTCCTTGGATGCCCTGAATACACCATTGGCGAGCTCGAATGCAAGCTTTGAAAGTCTCGCTGGCTTCGTAAGGTGATTAACGACCTATGGGTATAAAGGCCACGGGGCGCGAGCGGCGGCCCTGCGAGACCTTGAAGCCCGTGCGATCTATGCCGATGTCCAGCTCTTCTTGGCCGTAAGCCCGAGTGCTGGGAAGCTGTGGTGGAATATATAGTCTCCCGACCTGAGAGACCGGAGGAAGATGGAACGGGCCTTAAGCCATGATGCCGATGGGAGCGTCGTGCCCGTGGAGACCGTTGATGACGAAGCTGAGATGCGAAGGAGGTGTCGAAAGAGCCAGACCGACGCCGTGTTGATTGGACTCGAGATCCAGCGCGAGGTATTCTGGACGGCCGTATAGCAAAAGGCCCGCTGTCACCTAGCTCGGTTGTCGTTCTCAACATGCTCTGAACGGCGCTGGAACGAAGAGAGGTGGCAGATGCTGTAGGGGCGCCATTGTCCGCCTTTGTTTCAAGAGATGATACGATCCTTTGCACATTGGGGTGGATCTCTTCGAGAGGCATCGCGGACTCGCGCTGTCCATGCCGGTAGGGATAGAGAACAATGGAACAACGGCTGATAGACAGCTGGAGTAAGAGAAACCAAAGGAGTTGATGACAATCGATGGCAGCGTAGGCAGGAAATTGCAGAAGAAAGACACTCAAGCAAGACAAGGGAGGCATCTTTTCAGTGCCAGTGTTTTGTTGCGTGGGTTACTGCAGTGGAAGGAGCGCGTCTGGTGCTTGGCATCGATCAGGCTGGGAAGGAACAGGGGAAACATCCAGCAACTCAAACTTGAAGGGCAGGACGAACGAGGCAGAACTTCAACTTGACTGAGATTGTATCAAGCTGTCAGAAGACTCGGATGAAAAATAAGACTCGACAGAGGAAATGCATGTTTGCCCACGAGAAGACTGCACACATACACAAACCAAAAGCATACTCACTGTATAGCATGCAACCCTCATGACAGTAGGTACTGTTTCCGCTGTGGATATCATCATCAATCCCAACCACATACCATGATATAGCTGTCTAGTTCATGTCGGCATCATTCCAATCCCTCCTCCACCGCGGCCACTTTTGCTGCTCTTGGATGCGAAGCTGCCCAGCCCTAAAGTGTTGGTACTTGAACGAGCACTAGATGCGCTCTTTTTCTTCCTTGCAATACCGCCAGTGCCTTTCACTCTGCCCCTAGTACTGCCACTGCTGCGCTTTGACCCGCGAGATCCTCGCCGTGTCCACGAGCCCGATCTGGACTTCTTCGTATCACTCTTCTGGGCCTTAGTGCTGAAGGTAGGTGTCTGAGACACTGGAAAATAAATCAGTAAATTCATCTTGTCTGGGATTGCACGGATTGGTCTCACTCTGCTCGTTGAACTGGCGGACGGCGTCAGGTATACTATTGAAGTAGTGACTGTCCTCGGTATCATCCTCATCTAGGTCGCTTTGTAAGAGCCCTGCTTCCTCGCCGTCGTCATCGCTGATCTCGACCACTGTGCGATGGTTAGGATCATCAGGCCGACCTTCCTGCGCTCGCATAATGGCCTCATAGTTGTCATAAGCCAGCTTGATCAGTTGAAGTAACGGTGGGCCGAATAACCGGAACATTTCAGGGTTCAGCCCAGTGATCTCCAGGAGTTCTTCATCAGTCTGTGGAAATTGGACAGCGATTTGTCTAAGGACCCTGTCGGTTACAGGCTTCTGTCGGAGGTTTTTCGCAATGACTTGACGGTCAACCTCCTTCTTAGCCTTCTCTATGAAGTCTTCCAAAATATGCTGGTGGATTGGATTGAGCGATCCAATGTCCTGGTCCGCTGTTATTGGCGGTCCCAAGGCAGGTTTCTTGTTTACCCGACGCGGAGCATATGCTTCTTCCTCCTCGCTCGATGTGCTGTCAACCTCTTCCTCCGACTCGTCGGACAACTGATCTCTTCGAACAATTTTGCGACGTGCTCGGGGTTGAATGGGGGACGAGACGTTGGTAGAGGCCGGATAGTCATCCGCAAGTGCCTTTTTGGTCGACCGTTGGGCTTTGCTTCGACCCTTTGTGGCTGGACCGTTTGATTTGGGCTTGCCCCGGGGTGAAACCAGCACTTGTATTTTTAGCGGTCGTCGACCGTGCAGGAAATCGCGACACTTTGGCCCAAGCTGAACATACTGTGTGGCAAAGCCACTAGTATTCTGCTTGTTGTACTGCAATAATGCGTCTTCAGCGATGAGACGGTAGAAAAGCCGCTCCACGTCGCCTCTTGCCAACTCGGCCCCCAATCCATATTCGGGAATCATATTGTGCCCGCCCTCCAGCATTTTCTTGTTCGGTTTCGCTCCACGGTACACATCTGCGCAATGCAGGACTGTGACTTCGCTTCGTTGCAGGCGCTGGACAAGCTTCATGGCATTTTTGGCGTGTTCGGAGAAGTCGTGCGTTTCGAATGTGCTGGTGGACGCGCAGTTGTCGCATCCATTCCTACAATCCCTAGGGTCAAACCTTTCATTGAAGTAGTCAAGCACTTGAAGCCGACGACAGTCACTCCGATTCTCGCAAAATTGTACCACATTCCGCAATAGCTGCTTTTGGTGCTCTTTCTGTTGCGGGCTGCCGTCTCCATTCTCGATCATATGTTTCAAAGACGCTGTGTCGCCATAACCGTAGTAAAGGTAGCACCCTGATTGGTTACCATCTCGACCAGCCCGCCCAGTCTCCTGATAGTAACCTTCCAAACTCTTGGGGATTGTGTGATGGATGACAAAGCGGACGTCTGGCTTGTCAATACCCATGCCGAAGGCAATGGTAGCCACGATCACGTTAAATTCCCCTTCTTGCCATTTCTGCTGAATTTCGATCCTTTTTCCGGAGGGTATGCCAGCATGATAGTGCTGTGCCTCAATATGATACTCCTTCCTTAGCTGTGTCGCCACGCTTTCGCAATTCTTCCGCGACAGACAATAGACGATCCCCGCTTGGCCATCATAAGTTGACTTGATAAGGTCGGCTATACTATCAAGCACAGCTCTGCCCTTGCCCTTCGGCCTGACTTCGTACGTAAGATTTGGTCGATTGAAGCTTTGAGTAAACACTTCACAGTTCTCCATGCCGAGGACCTGCATGACATCAAATTTGACATTTTCCGTGGCTGTTGCTGTCAATGCCATGACCGGCACAGCGTTGAACCGACTGCGGAACTCTCCGAGTGCTTTGTAGTCTGGTCGAAAGTCGTGTCCCCACTGGCTTACACAGTGTGCCTCATCGATCACGATACGGGCCAACAGACAGCGGGAATGCAACCCCTCAAAAGCACGGACGAAGGTCTGATTTTGGTTCACCATCTCAGGCGTCACATACAGAAGCTGAACGAAATCATGTGGGCTATCACCCCTCAGGTGATCCAGGATAGTCTTCCGGTGCGCCACTGTGGTTTCCCCATTGATCAGTTGGGCTTGGATGTTCAGCGCTTTCAGGTGCTCTACTTGGTCCTGCATCAGGCTCAACAATGGGGAGATCACGATAGTGACGCCACGTGTGTGGCCACTTTGGACCACCGCCGGGAGCTGATAGCAGAGGGATTTCCCACCTCCGGTGGGCATCAACACAAACGCATCTTTTCCACTCAACGTGGCGTTGATGGCTTCCAGTTGGTTGTGACGGAATCCTCGTAGGTGGAATTTCTTCTTCAGCACTAACGCCACATCCTTCGACCACGGATGCTGCATCAAGGATGAATTTGTCGCACTTGCAAGCGTTGCAGGGGCCTTTTTTGGCGACGCTCTGCGGAGATTGTCACTGACTTCACTGAGAGGAACTCGATCGCTTCGACGGGAAGTAGCGGTCGACTTATGTGTTGATAGATTTTGCTCGAATTCCTCCACCATTTTAAACATTTCTTCATCGTCAATGTCGTCCTCAAAATCGTCATCGTGAAGAGATATATCTGGGCTTGCAACCGTCCTTGAGAATCCTCCCTCGATCATACGATCGTCGTCACCCGGCATATTCCAGCGCCGGCTTGGAGACTCTGTGATTTTGGCCGTGGGTTCAACTTGGATTACCCTCGGAGGCGGCATTGCGGATTGTTTGGACCGCCTGGGAGAATAACCAGGCGACATTACCGGGCTTGGTGCATGTGCATCGATACGCAGAGACTCGGATCGCTTTGTAAACGGTGTCTGGACGACGGATTGGGTCGGTTGGTAGGTATAGTCCCTTGAATGAGGAGAGATATGCTGGGGTACTTTTGGTGTTGAAGCAACCAAGATTTGCTGCTCAGATACTTCTTCCAAGGAATTTACTGAAGTACGCTGCCAGGTGGTCTCAGTCGGCCCGCAGTTTGGTGTAGACACTCCAGCCTGTTGTAGCAGGCTGAACACAACAGCCTCCCGAGCTTCGATCTCATGTTTGATGCGGTTGATGTCCATACAAAGCAGTACCAGCACGTTCGTGGGATCATCCGGATCTATCTCATGACCGGCTTCCTCAAGCTCATCGCGTTGTTGAAGCATTTGCATCCGTTGATCCCGAAGTTTTGATATCACAGTATGCTCCTCTAGCAATTGTGCAGTCGCAGTAATTTTTGCATCGATTGTCTTCTTCTGTTGTTTCAGCGGTTCGGGAGCGAAGTTGTGCTCGCACATGGCCTCCATAATCTCGCGGTTCACGACTTTCTTTGAATTTTCCAACCGTTCCAAGAGCGCCTGGCACTGTTCTCGTCCTTTGAGAACGAAACTGCTCACGATTTGTTTCTGGTCTTGGCTCAGAGGGCCAGAGAGGTCTGTACTTGAACAGCTACTTTTCAGTGGCTCGTCATGCCTCGGAGTGGGTTTCGCGGGCAACACAGCTGGAGAAGGCAGAGGAGGAGGCCTTTTTGGTGATACAGTGCTGCTCTGTGTAAGCCGCTTTGGAGGTGAGAGCGCAGAGTCGCCAGGTCGTCTTCCAGAACCCTGAGAGCCAACAGCATTCTGGGAATGAGTGTCCCTCAATTTCAGATTGCGACCTGCTGGTGGGTTCGGGTTCGAATGCAATTCAAGAAAAACTTGATCTTCTTCGTCTGAATCGGGCACAACATTCCGGAGCCTCTGGCTACGACCGCCTTGAGAGGGTTTGTGTGCTGTAGGCCTATCGGTAGCGAGATGCACAATAGGAGGAGAGCCGGGGTCTTCGGGTATATCTCCCAAGTCGATATCCGGGACTGTATTTTGTTCCTTCACCGCTTTCTTCGTCCGACAAGACTTGGATGGGCTTGAAACAGTGCTCGTCCCGACATCACCCTCCTCCAATATCCGGTTTTGACTTCCACGCAAAGGATATTCCGACCGAGGCGTGGCCTTATCTATACGCTTCTTCGTACTGCGGGCAGATCTGGGAGAGAAAAGATCCTCCTGAAACTCCTCGCTCTTCCGTTTCTTTCCTTTCTTTTTCGGTAAAGGCTCGACCCGGCTTGCAGAATCTTCTCGCCATAGTCGTGTTGGGGGACCAAATTCGTCGAACGAAGAAGTCGTAAGGTCCTCTCCCGTGATGTCGATATCGTCAATGTCGAAAATATCATTAGAATCGTCAAATTTGATGTCGTCGAAGGTGGTCGTTGGGGACCGTGGGCGTACAACGGATCGAGCATCGGCGTTGCCCGGACGATTCCGCCTTGCACTTTTCGGTGTCTGCTCGCGGACTTCGGAGGCTCGAGAAGGGTCGGGAGTTGGCAAACCGTTGGCGTGGTTCAACTGCGAAAGGAGCTTCGTCCTCGGTGGAATCTGAGGTGCCAATTGCAATCTTGCCATTTCAGCATCCGTGGGAACGTCCTCATTTTCCTCGCCAACAACTGCATCAGGAACGGCAGAAATATGCGTCAATGAACCAAATGAGTGTGGGTTTTGCAGAAGCCAGGCGAGACTGCGGCTAAGGTTGTTCTTTGTCATAGGTACGGCGCATCTTGCTTCAGTGCTGTTCCTGGGAAAGGGAATTGGTGTATGTCCAGTGCCATGTGGTGGTGGCCGAAGTTGTTTGGCCTCCGCAGTCTGGACGTTGCTTTCTCGAGACCAGATCCGCTTAACGCGTCGTTGGTCCAGAGACGCGTAGCGCAGATACAGGGTGCTTACTAATTGCTGACAACGACCTGTGATATCCGCCAGCTCACGTGCGAAACACATTTACTGACCGCACGGCGCATAACAACCTGTTCTTTTTCAAAACACCAATTGTCCATGTCAAGATAGCTGTATATTGCCCAGCGGCTGTATAGCAGTCACGAAAGCAGCGTCCTGCAGCTCACTCTGTGAAAGACGAGGCCGCAAGGCTGCCATATAACGTCCAGGATACTGTGCTGTACCGTATTAAAGGGGCAGCCTGATACTGCGAAGTATTTGTGCAGATGCCGCGTTGCCAAGATATCGCAAAAGTCCATGCCAGCGAATAAAAGTACCGGAGTTGCGAATATACAGGAATACTACATGTACAGACACTACCATTGATGACCGTCTACCTGAGTTGGGTGTTTTGCATGAAGCCAAAGTACAGGTAGGATAGATTCAATGCTGCTTAGCCCAGGGTCACCTATCATCAAGGGGGGATAACTCGCCTAACACTGGGGTAAACCATTCTTCAGACGTTCCGCCTTGTATCTTGCATAAACCAAGACACTCAGGGGCATCATTACCTGTTACTCAACCCCACCCAGAGGGTGAAGTGACGAGCAATGGCGAAAGGCAAAAAAGCCAAATCAGCCGAAGCCAAAGCGCGCACTCAAGCAAAACAATCCAAAAAGGCCGCCAAGGGGGAGAAAAAGAGCAAGGCAAAAGCGGCCGCCTTGAACGCGGCCGACTCTGACGCCGACGACGACGTGGACCTGGACGCCGTCCTAGCCGCCTACGCTGAAGAACAAGCAAAATTCCTAAAAGTGACGGAACAAGTCTGCAGTCCCCCAGGCCCTAGGTCATCAAGCACATTAGTAGCGTCGCCATCGAACAGAAACGAATTATTCCTATTCGGAGGCGAATACCACGACGGCAGCGTAGCATCATTCTACAACGACCTGTTCGTCTACCTCATCGACCGAGGCGAATGGCACAAAGTCTCATCAGGAAACAGCCCGCTCCCTCGAAGCGGACACGCGGCCTGTCGCGGCGGCAACACGGGTGGAATCTACGTGTCGGGCGGGGAATTCTCGTCCCCGAAACAGAACCAGTTCTACCATTACCACGATTTCTGGCATTTAGACACCGACACGCGCGAATGGACGAAACTGGAGCCTAGGGCTAAAGGCAAGTCGCCACCAGCGCGTAGCGGGCACCGAATGACCTATTTCAAAAACTATATTGTGCTGTTTGGTGGGTTCCAGGATACATCGCAGCAGACCAAGTACTTGAACGACACTTGGATTTATGATATCAAGGAGAACGTGTGGCACGAGATGAAAACACCCCCTGCATCTCAGAAGCCAGATCCACGGTCGTCGTTTAGTTTCCTCCCGCACGAGACTGGCGCCGTGTTATTTGGCGGCTATTCTCGCGTTAAGGCCACGTCTACAAGTGGCAAGCAGGGTAAAGGTGGTGGCGGACCTTTGGTCCGCAATGTTCTCAAACCAATGGTCCATCAAGACACTTGGTTTCTCCGCATCACGCCTCCTCCCGCTGATGCGCCCAGCGGAACAGCCCCCACCTTACGCTGGGAGCGGCGCAAGAGACCTGCAAATGCGCCGAATCCGCCGAGAGCCGGTGCGACCATGTCATACCACAAGGGGCGCGGCGTGGCGTTTGGCGGCGTCCACGATGTCGAAGAGAGCGAAGAGGGCATTGAAAGCGAGTTCTTTAACGACATGTTCATCTGGAATATTGACCGAAATCGCTTCTTTCCACTTACCTTGCGCCGACCCAAGGCTGGGGGAGCCAAGAAACAGGCTGTAGCACCGCGAGGCCGGGATCGAGCAAAGGCCGACGAGGAGGAGCTATTACGCAACCTCGCGGCCCTGCAGACCAAGGGATCAATCTTGGGCGCCGATGAGATGGAAGTGGAACGTGCTCCTCGAGACAACGAACCTGAGCCCGAGCCCGCCAAGAAAGAGTATCCGGTCCGCTTCGAAATGCCGCATCCGCGCTTCAATGCCCAGCTGTGTGTTCAGGACGATATTCTGTATTTGTTTGGCGGCACCTTTGAGAAGAAGGATGTTGAAATCACGTTTGCGGATCTCTATGCCGTTGATCTGGGCAAGCTCGACGGTGTCAAGGAACTCTACTACACAGAACCGGCTAATTGGAATGTGACGAGTCAAGACAGCGATGAGGAAATGGAGGATGAAGACGACGAGGAGGGAGATTCCGATATGGATACAGACGAGGAGGACAATGATCAAGACACATCGTCGGTGGGAGCGCCGTCGACGGCCGCGACAGAAGTCACTCTTCCTCCGGCAGAGAGCGAAGCGGCTGTGGAGACAGAACCCGAGACGAGCGCGGAGCAGGACTCGCGGCCTTTCCCGCGTCCGTTCGAGAGTCTGCGCGACTTTTATGCCCGCACTTCTGAGGAATGGCAGAGACTGGTGATCGAGTCGAAAAAATCAAGAACTACTACCACGTCGACAGAACAATCTGTCAAAGAACTGCGCAAGGCGGCTTTCGAGCAGGCCGAAGAGAGATGGTGGGACTGCAGAGAGGAGATCCGTAATCTCGAGGACGAACAAGAGGCCGCAGGTATCGGCGAGGTCATCAGCATGGCTGACCGGGGTGCCGAAAGCGGACCAGGTAGACGGCGATGATATGATGCACGCGAACCAACCCACCATAGCGACATGTTCTTTGCGTATATTCTGTATATCAGTGACCTTATTCTAATCTATAGTGTCGTCCCGCAAAGCAAAGAGCGCTTTCATGACGTCCGCTGTTTTGGCCCGGACAGCATCGTGGTAAAGCACGTTAGTGATGAACGTCTTGCAGCCCTTGACAAGACTAGCCGCCCTGCGTGAAAAGTTGAAGTCGACATACATGTCTTCCACATAGATGGCCGCGTATACCGGGACTTCGTTGTGTTCCAGCTGCTCCAAGTCATACAAGGCGTCCCAGTTGTCCTTGGATTCCAGCAGTTCCGCCGCTGCGGCAAGGGGCCGTAACTCTCCATAATCCTGGAACGCGCGCCGAAACACCATTTCGCCAGTGAACAGAACCCTAGCATATGTTCCGTCCAGGTCGACCTGGAACTCCGGAAACTCTTGCAGAATCCTGTCGAATGCCCACCTCGGCGCGGCATTCTGTGCATATATCGAGCCATGGAGAACTCCATAGAGCGGTTGGTCATTGTACCAGGACATGCTTTCAATGTCCGACAAGGTCGGCCGGGTGAGATATCCAAACGTTTCCATATCGTGCGAAGCCCGAAACACAACATTGTGGACTTCGTCTAGGCCACCATGAAACCCGAAATGGAGGCCCATCTCCAGGAACCGTCCTACGGTCAGGATGTCACCGGATGGTAGTCGGACCTTGGTATCACGGATCAGCTTCAGGATCCTCCGGACTCTGTTCTCGTCCTCCGGGTACTTTGCATAATACTTCTGGTTCCTGTCCTTGACCATTAGGAAAAGGTTCCTGACCGCTTCATCGGGGACTCTTTCAAAAATTGGCGCCATGCCAGCGACGGGAAAGACTTCGCGGAGACCTTCTGGATAGAAGCTCAGGTAGGTGAGACAGACGAACCCGCCGTAGCTGGTGCCCATGATGGTCCATTTCTTTTTGTCGTCGGGATACCCGCTGGTCAAACACTTGCGGATGGCCTCGAGGTCTCGCACTGCATTGTCTGCGCGGAAATGGCTGAGATACTCGGCCTGCTTCGTGGGCGTTCCTCTGGCCGTGATGGTAGCCGCAGTGGCTGGGGTGGACAGTCCCATGCCACGATGATCAAAGCAAAGCAACTGCACATCGTAGTTCCGTTAACGTCTGTACCATTGGAAGGCTCAACTGCAACACCCAAGACTTACCTTATACCCACGTCCCAACACTTCGTTAGTGAGCTCCAGCATGTTTTCCGGAGGAGGACACCCAAACCCAGGGCCCCCAGGGATGTAGACAAACCATGGCTGGTAGTCGGCGGCGGCGCTTGCCTTCGGAGCGGCTGGCTTCTCGAATCTCCTGGCGCTTCGACAGAAGAGCCAGATGGACTCACCCTCGGGGTTGCTGTGGTCGAGGGGAACCCGGAATTGTAGTTCCTTGACCAGAAGTTTCCCAGGCACCTGATGTTCTTGTCCCGGAACGAGAATCGCTGGCTCAACTTGAACCATTTTGCCCAAAGGATGAGGCTTCCTTTGCTACTCACCACAGTAATACAATATATGCGTCCGCATGCACGAGGAGGATGCTGTGGAATGAGGACTCTAACAAGTGATTGACACGAAGAGCGAGTCAGGTGATCCTCTTATACACCCCCCGAGTCGTTTACAATGTTGTACATAAACGCAAGGTAGGCTCCGCCGCCACCTGTTCTACTCTACTTTCTCTCTCTTTCCTATGATTCTATCCTTTAATATCACAATCAGGGCCCGTAGCCTTTTAACCAGACCTCGGAGCCTGGGCTCGCCTACCTCATCCGCACCCACGAAACGCCGGACCAACAGATTGTAGATGCTTCCAAAAGCGAGAGCCATCACTGTACTCGTCAAGATGATGACATTGTATGGCATGCTAAAGTCGGGCGTGGGCAGTGGCAACAACAGACTTGTCGTTCGGATGTAGATGTCACTGGAGGGTTCATCCGCACTAGTATTGTTTAATATGCGTATCACGGCCGGAGCAACGTTGAATCCACGGTTCGCATCTGGCGGATACTCGGTGTATCGTAGAATTGCCTTCTCGAAGTCGTAGGTGAGCATGACGGTGCTGGCAGGAGGCACCGACATGACCAGTTCAAGCTGAGTCCCCCGTTTCCGATCAACGGCGGGTCGGTAATGCATATCCTTGATGATCTGCCACTGGAATGGAAAGTCGGTTTGGGTAATCTGTGCTTTTAGGGTATGCATGAAGGGCCGCATGAACCAAGGCAGACTCTCGAAATACACAAACTCCACGGGGTCCGTTGGTGACGGGTTGGTGAAGATGGTGCGCATACCTCCTCGAGCCGCCCCGTGGCCTGTTATGGTCCTTTCGGCCCGCAACAATTCATGGCCAAGGTTGGGGTTGGTGCTGAGTGTCTGCTGCGGAAGCTCAAGATCGAACTCTTCGAATTGCATCAATTGGTAGCACCTCGACTCGGGCTGCCCTGGCTCAGATTTGACCTCGAATCCACTCATTCCAATCAAGACCATTCGTTCATGTGGCACGTTCAAGCATACGGACTTTGCTTCTGGGCCTTCAGTTTCGACTAGAGGACAAACCCCTGCCACTGTTCGTCCGAATACTTCTTTCAAGGACCAGGGAATCTCGTCAGTCATGTCTCGAGGATAACACGCGTCTTGAGAGTGGTATGGTTTCGTCTCGTCGCACACCAGTTGTTCAGCTGGAACTGGCCTCGGGATCGGATTGTCTCGAGGGCGTTTGGAACGTTCAATGTCAAGGACCACATCGATCGTCTGGCTGATTTCCATGAGGCATTTCTCTGGGTCGCTGTCCGAACACTTGGGCCGAACGTCGATGGCCATACTCTGCCAGGAGGCATCGAAGATCTTGTGACCATCCAAAAGACTGGAGATTCCCGCCTTCCCCTTACATGGCAGTAGCTTGATAAACGGCGTCAAGTTCTCTGTGCAGACGACTTCGCCCGGAAGCACACCATGTAGAAAATGGAGGTTTTCATTCTGTCCATCGTACGTGCCTGCGGGTTGGAAGGACAAGGCTGGTTTGGTGGTCCTGGTTGAATCAATGAAGTTCAATGACGCGCAGAACAGACCCGAGAGGGACTGCGTCAGAATCGTCCATTTGTCAAAAGCCTCTTCTTCCGAAGCTGCTTCGATCCAAGCCCATAGCTCAACTCCTGTGCCACCTTCTTTCGTACCATTCCATGGTCGTGCGCCCCAAGTGTCAGGGTCCCACCGTCCGGTAGTGAATCTCAGATGAAGTTCTTTCGTGCCGGCATGTCTCAGAGCCTGACCCAGCGAGCGGGGAAAGTATCTGTAGTTCTCCGTCTCATAATTTGCAATTGTTTCGTTGGCACGGAAGTCGAAGGACGCGAGAAGAGCGCCCAGTGGCAGGGGGGTCAGGGTCAGTCGCTCAAAGTAGTCGGACGCTGCGGCGCTCAAGGCCAGCAGCCCGATGTAGAAAAGAATCAGAAGCGACCGCGACATGCCGGCATCGTCAGTGGACTGCGTCAGATCATGTCAGATTGTAGGCTTGACGAGGAGCGTGTAATGTGTCCTGTCCGCAGCGAAGTCAAGCAATCCGTCCTCCGCAGTGATGGCAGTAAGTGATTTGCCGCAGTTCTGCCGACAGAGCCTCGTCGCCATCTACAATTGCGGCGCGGTTGGTCTTTTCCATCTGCGGGCGCATCCCTCACTCAAACTTGGACCAACCTCATTCCCGCCCCAATCTCCCGCGACTACAACTCCTGCGGATCCTTGATAACGAATAGTCTATATTGACTACCATACTCAGGTCGGTCTTAGTCCTTCGGCGGAAAGGGAAAGCAGAACCCTCAAAAATCCACCGCCCACGCCAACATGGCCGCCGAACAGCGCAAGCTGCTCGAGCAGCTCATGGGCGACCAGTTCATGGGCACGGGCGGCTCATCGAAAAGCGCAAACCTAACCCTCACATCGCCCAACGTATGCCGCTCATATCTGGTCGGTACATGTCCGCACGACCTATTCACCAACACCAAGCAAGACTTGGGCCCGTGTCCGAAAGCCCATCCGGAGCACTTGAAGATCGAGTACGACAACCTCAGTCCCGCGGAGAAGGCCAAGTACGGATTCGAATACGACTACATGCGGGACATGCAGAAGTACATTGACGACTGCAACCGGAGGATAGACCAGGCGCAACGGCGACTAGAAAAGACACCAGACGAGATCAGACAGACGAATAACCTGCTCAAAACGATATCGGATCTTACAAAGACGATCAACACGGGTCTTCTGGAGGTCAACTGTCTCGCCGAGATGGGCTCCGTCTCGCTGGCCTGTCAGGAATTCTACAAAGTCCGGACGGCAAAGTTGGCCAAGGAGCAGGCTGAACGCGATCTCAAGGCCTTGTCCGACACCAGTGGGCCGTCGGGACATCAGAAATTGCAGGTCTGCGATGTCTGTGGCGCATACTTATCACGGCTGGACAATGATAGACGGTTGGCGGATCACTTTTATGGGAAGATGCATCTTGGGTATGCACAGATGCGCCGCACGTACGAGCAATTACAGAAGGAATTGAAGGGTCGTCCGCCCCCAATGAGACATGAAGATAGCAGTCCTGCTGGTCCGAGAGGGTATGATGATGGCGGATACGGTGAGGGAGGAGGCGGCTGGGGTGGCCGTGGTGGGTATGGAGGACGTGGCGGGTATAGAGGAGGCGGTGGATATCGCGGACGAGGACGAGGTAGATGGTGATCTCGACCGAACTAGTCCTTGTAACTGTTTTTCTTTTTGGATTCTACGGGCAAGGGGTGCGAAAAAGGCGTCTCGGAGGAGGCTAAGGTTGTTCCCAAGGTTTCTCATTTTCTACCCAGAATGTGCCTGTTTTGGCAGCATAACTGATATGCAGTTCTCGAGATACCCATGTAGTGGCAGGATGCGATAAGAAAAATATCATGACCGCTTGAACGCTTTTCATTCTTGAGACAAGGCATCAAACACACGCACAACCAATTCCATTTCGCTTCCAGTCGCTGTTTTTGTTACACCACATCAGTCCCTAGGCAGTTTCGGCCTTTCCAGCCTCGCTGGACTCGACCTGCTCTGCCCAGCTTTCCCCGGTATTGCCCTGCGCCGAATCAATTCTCTGAGCAGTTGGCCTCGGGGTACTGGTACCCGTGGCATCATTTGAAGGCTCCTTCTGTGCCGTTGAAGTCGAACTCCAACTCGCAGCAGGCAAAGCCGGGAAGTCCTTATCATCAGACCAAGACGGCTGCTGCTGATTGCTTAAACGGTCACTATCTCGACCACCTCTTCCACCACCTCTTCCTCGTCCGCCACCGCCTCTGCCCCTACCACCTCTGCCGCCCCTGCCACGGCCTCCTCGATCATCATCACGCCACTCATACATTCTAAGATCGTCCTGCTCAGCCTGATACTGTTGCTCTGGCGTCAGACCGCCGGCTTGGAACCTGCGCGGCCCACCGCGTCCGTTGCCATGTGTCGTTTTGAAATCCTCCTCGTTCTTACCGGCGTCCCATTCCCGACCACCCATGACGGCCATCTTGCGCTGTCGGTTCTTTTCTCTCTCTTTATCCATGACTCTTCGCTCAGCACGGTCCTTCTCCCGCCTCTCGTTCGCGATGCGCTCCCGCTCTTCAAAATTCGCGGCGTCCGCCTGTGCTCGAGCGTATGCTGCCGCCACGTTTTGGGATCGCTCCTTTGCTGCCGCTAGTTTGGCGCTGAGTTCTTCTTCTGTGAGCTTGGGTTTGCGTAGGCCCCCGGTTGCTGTGCGGTCGCCTCGCACGGCTGGAGGACGGGCGGGCGTGGTACCTGCGGCGGCGGTCGTGGTAGTGGTGGATTGTCCTTGTTCTGTGCCTGCCGCTGGAGTTGCCGTCGCTGGCTTTTCTGCCTCCGGTTGCGGCTCACCGGTTGAGGATGGCTGCTTCACGCTCTGCTCCGCCTCTGTCGTTGTAGTACTAGTAGTAGGTTTCGACGACGGCTTAATCGCCCATTTTGAATCGGCCAGACCACCGCCTAAGCCACCACCTCCTCCTCTCTTGCTTGCTCCTCCTCGGCCAGGTCTGTCATTTCCCCCTCGTGACCTCGGTTTCGGCTTCGAATCTCGAAAGGTTTGGTTCTGGTCTCTGCTGGGCTGTGACGGCGGCGCTGTACTGGTAACTGCTACGGCGGGTTGTGCAGTAGTAGAAATTGCTGGCTGTGGTGTACTCGTAGACTCAAGGGAGACTTGTTCTAACTGCGCGGCAACTCTCTCCGGAGAGTTGGATGGAGGGACATCGAAAGGCACGATTTCGTCGTCGAAGAGGTCGTCTTCGCCTCGTGATTGCGAAAAGTCTTCCATGGCGGCAATGTCCCAAGACTGGAAATCCAAGAAATGAAAATGAAGTACAGGTGGTTGTTATACTGAGATATAGTTATACTGAGATATACAATACTCACTTCTGCAAGTGAATATACCTAGGTAGTACTGATTGTCGTGGTTTATAGGTACGCGATTCTGGCGTGTCACTTGGCGTTGCTCCGCATCAAATGCCAGTGTAGGTATACAAAAAGTTGGGGAAGCTCGAGGGTGATCGACCTAGGGGATGTAACCAGGACTTATCGTTCGCAACTAGGTACTGTTTCTCAACATGTCCTGTCCTTGATAATTTTGGTTTCATTTTCCTATTGATTTTCGCGATATCTCTCCCACACAAATTCCGGTGGACTGTACCAGCTCGCCCAACTTTGCGTCACCCATACAATCCCCAGATCTCTATATCTTAACTTTTGCTGTATATCTAAAACGGCGGTAGCCAGAACGGATAACCGCCATTCTTGATCCGGAAAACGCTCATGAGGAAGCTGTACATTCCAAAAAGAACGGTCGCCCAAATAATGACGGCTAATTGCTGAGTGCGAGGGTCTTTGATACGCGGCACTCGAATGGCCAGGTTGATGGTAGCGAATGCAAGCAAGGCATCTGTCGGAGATTAGCACGTCAAAGCCGTTGACGGAGACCATCTTGGACTTACACATGGCAGCTACAATTTGTGTCTCCATGCCGTATTGATTCTGGAAGCCGGGGGCGAAATAGGTAATGCCCCCGCGACCATTTCCGGCAACGTAAGGAACTCTTCGGATATGGTTGAACATATGGCCGCTGGTGAACAGTAGGATCAAAATCAAACTGATACCGGCCCACAGGTTGCGGTTCTGAATGATGGGCAGCACATATGGATAGGCCACGGTCATGAATGTAAACACTCCCAAGAGGATTGTGATCGTGGCTCCTATCCTCGCATAGTTGATCGGTCGGCTGATAGCAGGGTAATCGCCAGGTGGTAGCTGTCTCAAAAGCCAGTTCCGCACGCTGTCGGCCGTTTGAGGACCCAGGAAGTCGAGCCGGGCTGGTTGACCATCCGGTTTCGCGTTCGGCCCGACGGTGGGAGGGAAATAGAGCAGTACAGGTGCGGTTTGGAGTTGAAGCTGTGACCGGTTAACCAAAAGGCTTTCCTTGATCTTGGGAGAAGATCACCATACCTTCATAAAGACATTTCTGCCATGGTCGAAATCCACCGTGGTCAGCAGCAGTCGATGTTCTCCATGGCGATCACCCTTCTGCCAGCTGCGGCCCAGTATGCTCCATTCCGGATCAAACTCTTTACATAATCCACAGGCGTATCTTGCGTCGCGGGCGGTCAGGAGAACTGCTAGCGAGTAGTCGCGAGGTGCAGCAGTCAATTCATTGTATCCTTTCTCGTCCAACTCAATGGGTGCGGAGGAGGCTTGTTTGGCAGAATAGGTGTCGTATTTACTCGTCGTCGCTGGCTTTTTGGCGGCGAGAGCTGTCCACGATAGCGCCGCAAGCGCCAGCAGTTTGAAGACACGCATTGTCGATGCTCAAGCTCTGGTGATTCCGTTGGGCACTGCGAAGTTCAGCTTGAATGCAACGACTCGGAGTTGACGAAGCGTGGCCTCATGGCGGCTCCACTGAGTCTACGGCGGACCACAAAACATTCTTGGGAGGTGTATATGTTCACTAGTGCAATATCAAACCCCGTAGCCTTGCGCCTCAAGCGTATAGTACCTGTGGACCGTATCTAGGAGCACATCACGATGAAGGCTTCGATACTGGCCTTTGTTGGAATGATTGCCCGGGGAAGTTGGGCCAGGGCATATCACGTCATAAACGCGTATAGATGTTTTCAGATTTGGGCTTCTTGGCCACTACCGGGTGCATTGCTTGGGAGCTCTGAACGTAATCCATTCAAGAAGTGAGGAGTATGGATTCGCAAAATCAACTGGTTGGTGTTGATGAACAAGCCTTTGGGATGAACCTTTCGTAATATAAGGTACCTGGTTCAGATACAGTATACTGAAGTAGAGCCAATCAATTCCTGGGTCACGTCTACGCGTGACTTGCTTCCTTCCGGTACGTGGTACCTAAACTTGGTTGCCCGGAGCACGCCCGGGGCACAGCACAAAAATGAAAAATAAAGGTTTATCTGGGTGACAAGTCAAATCACTTCCAACAATTCCCCTGTGGTGTGGTCAGGACAAGACCAATTCACCCACCACGGGGGCAGTTTGAGACTGGTCTCAGCGGTACAAGTAAGCTGCTGCTGAGCACTTGCCGATATAAGCCTCGCTTATGATCTTCCGTCCTCGGTCGGATTGTATCAGTCGCTTGTAGCATTCGGTCCTGGGATCTCCCTCACCTGCCGAGGGATTGAGTATACCGGGGGTCCAACCTGACGAAACGATCGGTATAAAAGAACCATCCTCTCCAAAGAGGAGGGTTTCCCTCGATCCGGACCTCTACCACCCAGCGTGTGGTAGGGCCTCCGGATTAGAGTTTTTGTTGTTTTGAAAAAGTCACAAATATTCTTTTTTCTTTTGCGCAGAGTGGGATTCGAACACCCGGTGACGTGCGTGATGTGATGCAGCGGACGCATAGAGAGGTTGGGATAGCAACACTTACCGGAGACTGCGGTCACGAGCTTCTTCCGTGCATACAGTGTTGGATTGCTGGAGTCCTCCGGGTTCAAACGAAGGTAAATCTGAATGAGCTGGGCCAAGAGTCGCGCAAGGGCAAATACTGCTGCTTTAAGAATTGTTACACTCTAGCCTCACGACTACAAAAGTAAACATTCAACTTGAAGTTTGCTTGTGCCCTTGCACCGCACTTCACCTCATATTCCGCGATCTCGACCTCAACCATGAACGCGTTCATTGCGTCGGTATCTTCCTTACAGCAAGTTTTGCAGACTGATGAACATTGTTGGCGTGTACACTGTTGCAATCTGCAACGTTCGTCGGCGCAATAGCCCCTGAACGGGCATACTTGGATAAATTCCCAGTTCAGGAAAATCATCAACGCCAGAGGATAAGAACTCCAACAGCATAATACCTGCGCTACTAGTAGGATCTACCCTCAGAGCTGTGCTCAAACCCTCTCAATCAACTTATTGCCATTGAAGCACCCGTGGGAACTGCCTCCGTGCGAGGAGACATCGCCAGCCCCTGTTTAGGCAGCCACAAGCAACAATTTGCTTGGTCGCCATTAAAGGCTGTGTTGAAACATTTCAATCCAGAGGAACACCATGCCATCCCTTCTAGACACAGTCTTTGACCCTTCTGGCGACGTCGTGCTGCTACTGCCGAAGAAAGCCCCCGGCTCTACTACTGACACTGCCGAAGCCAAAGTTCAACCGCCGGACAGCACCGAGTTTGTAGGCGAAGAAGATGCCGGCATCCACTCCCCGACTGAAGAAGGCGGAGTTGGTTCACCGAGCGGTACAGAGCCCAGAGATGATCGAGAAGCCAGCAGCGAGCGCTCGTTCGACGACCTTGAGCCAGACGACTTTATTGAAGTGACAGTCTCGTCAAAGCACCTTGCCCTGCACTCACGAGTATTCCGAGCCATGTTCAACGGCAACTTTCGGGAAAAGGTACAGCCAGGCTCTCAGCAACCGATCAAGGTGCCTTTGCCTGAAGACAATCCTGAAGCAATGATGTTGATACTGGCGATTGTACATGGTTTCACAAGGAAAGTTCCCCGAAAAGTCAGCAGGGATATGTTATTGCAGATCGCGCTGTTGATCGACAAGTATGAAATCGACGAGACTCTGGAGCTTTTCACGCACATGTGGTTCAAAACCCTGAAGAGGAAATCCGACATGGAAAAAGCCTCTAGCTTGTCCGATTGGATATACATCTCGTTCGTGACCAGGCAAGAGGTGACCTTTAACCAACTGACCACGAGAGCTGTCAATATCTCACCTGTCCCCCGGGGAAAGGTCGCATTACCCGATTTCATCGGAGGTTAGTCCACAACATCCATGAAGGGCATTTACCTCGCTAACACAAAAGGCAAGACCGAACAGAAGCGTCTCGATTAGAGGCGATCCAAAGTTACCTTCAAGTCCTAGAACGTTTTATCCAAACCTACCAAGGCGCAGGCGCTGAAGTGCAGTGTTCTAACCAGCAGCATTGTGATGATATGGTCCTCGGCAATCTGATCCTTGAGTTGACTTCTGTTGGGCTTTACCCCCTGCCACGAGCGGCCTCCGTTGCCATGTCAGTTGCTGAACTGCGTCAGGTCTTACTGGAAGACTTACACTTAACATCGCTCTGTCTAATTAGTCCTCCGGAACTTGACTATATCCCAGTGACTTGTGATCTGCGACAGCAGCTCGACACAGCAATTGGTCAAATTGACCAACGGACAAGAGGCCCGACTCTGGAAGACTTGTACTGACGTGGTTCGAATTAGCCGACAAGGTAACTCAACAAATACTGGAAAAGAAATTGTTGTTTCTGTTATGATCTCTCCCACAGGCGGTGACCAAGTGAGATACCACTGGAAATGTGCGACAATAAAGGATCATGAAATCAAGCCACGTCCGCCATCGAGTTTTTGCAAGTGGACGGTAAGTAGTAGTCTGCATGGGCCACTTACTGAGCACGAGTTTCGGCCTGTTCAGCTGGATGTCATGAAGCGGTGCATACCGAAGGCACCTATCAACCTTGTCTGTCTTTATGAACCCGATGTTCAGGCATCTCGACATCGATCAACGCCCCAGAGGGTGTGTCTGTGTTTCACAAGAGTATAAAGATGCCTCTTAACGCCCTCTGGCACATACCAAACCCAACAAGAGCGACATGCCCGGGATCTCCTCAACAAGCGATGACTTTCAAGCGCGGTCATCCTGTGGATTGGTCTCTTCCAAACTTTGTTTCTCCAGAGAGCACCGCACCGAATTCCGGAAGCAGAACCTTCGCCGGCATATTTGCGTGCCCGCACATGACTGACCAGACCATACGAAACGCCGAGTGTCTGGCTCGAAGATCACTCGCCTATCTCCGAGCAAAGCCCGGGAAGCCTTGAAAAGCAGGTCTCATTCGGCCCCAGATGGATTCGCCAGGCAAGCCAGGGCTTTGAAGAGCAGGCCTCAATCCCGCTCAAGCAGCTGGATAGAGCATCTTTTCATATCAGTTTGGTGTAAGAAACTGCGGCGTCACTCTTTTTTCTCAAGCAGATAACGGTGCTATGCAGGAGTCTGGCATTGAATATTATGGCTGCGTCGTTCTGCAAGTTCCGCATTCCACCATGGTTCCCGTGTCAACCCCTTCTACTGAGATCTTTGAAACTTCTTCCGTGAACTGTACGCCAATGAAGGGCGCGTAGCAGTGACAACTGATGACCTCCATAATTCCGCCGGGCAGATTGCCCACTGGGACAAATCAGACGAGTAGAACTAGATAGCATCGAGATACTGGCAGGAAGTACACATTTACGCAAGTCCAGGCAATCACCATGCTAGTATTGGCATCTTGTGTGGTGGTCGCAAGGCTGCGTGGAATATAGCGGAGCCTTGTTCGTTCCGAGTCCGATCTTTCACGCGCGGGGCCGAGGGGGCGCGTCAGTGGCTGCACTGGCAGCGGAACTTGAGACTGCACATCTGCGCCCCACGCACTCTAAGTCGTATTACCAGACTACAGATAGAAACCCCTCGACTCAACTCCCTCTACCACCTGCAACTACAGCGCAGGCAAACCAGATCACACTCAAATACAGGGCGAGCCCAACCCCCATAGTACGAGATAGACTCTTCTCCGTGCTATTGCTACAATACAATCCGAATCGACCGGTTCGAGTCTCACCATGGGCTCAGCCAATTCTATGCTACAGACCTGGTAGTCCTTTATACCCGACCACAGGTTTCAGCGCTCGCGTCAACTGTCCCTCAGGCTTGACACCAATTCAATCCAATCTATCTTCTGAATCCCAGTGCCGCGGCGTCTGGGAAAGTGCCAGCGTCTCAAAATGCAAGGCTTCAACATGGGACGCTACGTCCCCCCCGACCTCGAAGGCCTCGTCTCATTCAACACGGCATCCGGCAAAGGGCACCCCCTCGGCGCCCGAGCCCGAAAACTAAAATCCGAAGGCATCCTAACCGTGCGCTTCGAATGCCCCTTCGCAATCTGGTGCACGCACTGCTCCCCCGAACAAATCATCGGCCAAGGCGTACGGTTCAACGCCGAGAAGAAAAAAGTAGGCAATTACTACAGCACTCCAATCTGGAGTTTTCGGTTCAAACATACCGCATGTGGAGGGTGGATCGAGGTGCGGACGGACCCGAAGAACGCGGAGTACCTTGTCGTCGAGGGCGGGAGGAGACGAGACACGGGCGCGGATAAATTGCTCGATGGGGAGGTGAGACTAGGTGTCTCTGAAGAAGATAAAGATCGATTAGAGAAAGGCGGTGATGGTGCCTTTGGGGCACTCGAGAAGAAAGTGGCTGATAAAACGCTGTTTAATGCCCAGAAAGATAGACTGGACGAGTTACTCAAGGCCAGCGAGAGGGATTGGGCGGACCCGTACGAGCGGAGTAGGAAGTTGAGGGCCGAGTTTCGCGTTGGAAGGAGGAAACGCCAGAATGATGAGAGGACTGGTGAGGCGCTGAAAGAAAAGTTTGGGCTTAATGATGCGTTGGATTTGGGGTCCCAGGATCAGCTTGAGGATGTGGAGAGGGTGAAGTATATTGATTTTGGGGATCAAGGGGAGGACCAAAGGGAGGACGTTTCCGCTGCCGCGAAAAGAGCTTTGTTTGCAACATCAACACCGACTGGACTGAATGATAGTGGGAGTAATGGTTTGCCGTCGAGGTTCAAACCTCATGCCAAAAAGGATATCCTGCAGAGTCAGCTGGCCGGGAACACGAGAGCCGCTACGGATCCCTTCTTGCGAGAAGATAACGGTTGGCGGCCGAGAGCGAAGCGGAAAAGAATGGAGGAGGAAAAGGATAAGGAAAGAGACCAAAACCAAAAATCCGCGAGGACGGAAACGAAAACGGGAAGCGTGGCGTTGGTGGGTTACAATTCGGATTCGGATTCTTCATGATACCCCAGTCATTTGGTTTTTCTTGCGGATACCCAGTGTTCATTTCATAGCGCTACCTAAGGTACTCTAGTCATGGTCACATCGTACATGTCATGATTTTGTTCATTTTTTGTTCATATTCCTGTTCTAGCCACAGTCCCAGCCTGGCGGCTACGGCTACCTCGGTGCATCTGGCGCTGCTTGTCCGGATTTGCTCGATGTTTCCTGAAGCGCTGGCATCTTTTGTCTTTGAAGTGGAGCAAATCCACCTCGCGGAGGAGGCGGAGGTGCTGGATTTCGACTTGCCCAAGGTGCCTGGGTGACACCATTAACAAAGCCCAAAGGTGCTTGGGCGGATGGTGGGGCTGCGGATGCCCAAGGAGCTGCGGTGCCGACACTGACCGGAGCACCTCCTGGCCTTGCGGCCGTTATGCTCTGAGCGGCCATGGGGTCCCGCAGAGGCTGGCTGGCAGAGTGTGCGGAAGGCGGCGGGGGCCTGGCTTCAGGGTCCTTCTCCCATCTGAACAGTGACCCAAAAGGAAAATGCTGCACGACGGGAAACTTGCCCAACACCTCAGCATTGTACATTTTGACCATGCCTTTATTGATCTTCCCCCACCCACCGCTAATACCAGAAATGTCGTACAGCATAGGACTGTGCTCCCAGAACGGGCCCTTCTTGACATCATAGATGAACGCAATGGCGGAAAAGTACATATTCTTGTCCTTTTCTTTCTCCACCAGATTCGCCTTGCTCACCCAGGACGGCTCGGGCGCATCCGGCAGCGAGCCTTCGGTAGGTGTGTCGTCGGCCTCGGTGATGGGAGGCGCCAGTTGTGCCGAGCCGAAAACATATGGCAGGAAAGAATTGTCGTCCAGTCCCCAGACGCCGTGCGACCCGGCCGGTTCCAGCGTGTATGTTTTGATCAATTTCCTGATCAGCGACAAATACATTTCAAACACTCCCAAAACAATGCCCCGTTCTTCCACGCCGATATCTGCTTCGGCGAAATAGTCCACCTTCCACAGAGCCCCCAGAAAAGCCAGAAAACTGAGTTCATGTCCCGTGCCGTAGTCTAGTCGTTGGGCACTACCGAAGCTGCCCAATAGGTAAGCCCCCAATTCCTCGTATGCCGGGGCGAGCGATCCCGGAATATGCTCGCGTAACAGGTCGTCCAGTTGGTCTTCGACCAGTTTGAACCATTTTCTGAAGCTGACGTTGCCAAAGCGTCTCGGTCCAGTGTCGGGAGGAACATCGTCGACGAATTTGCTCAGTTTGGTCAACAGCGTGCGTAACCGCTCAACGGACTCTGAGAAGACTACATCTTTCGAACCCAGGGGCCACGTGACCACTTTTGTTGTCCCGTTGATGGTCTGTTTTCGAGGCACGACGGACCGATTCAGCTGGAGCATAAATGTCATGATGTCGCGGTATGCCAGAGATGTCAGGAAGAATGTGACGTCGGAGCCATCGTAGATCTTCTTGACGGGCTTCTCGAAGCGGTGCGTTTCGAGATTGCTGATCTTCTGGAGGGTCGAATGGGATGTCATGGCGGAACGCGGCCTTAATGCTTGTTCTTTTGTTTTTACCGCCTGGTTACAACTTGAATGGTTTGGGCCTTGCGCTTGAAATTCCTGCTGTATAAGGTCTGTCCGCGGCTTTCCAGGTTCTTGAAGTTGGTGGCTGATGTTTGTGATGGACGTCGCATGTTGTCCCGGACTCCCAGTAATATTGCGGGATGATTGTGCCACCAAGATTTGATTGGAGGAAAGTGCATTTGTCCTGTGGTGCTCCGCCCGAGAGTGGCATGCGCTCTCCGCGGCCAGCGCCGGGGTTTCAGCCGTAAAGTACGACTGGCTATGGTATCAGACATGTTGTTGTGAAAGTACCAGTGTAGCATGCACCTATGGATATCGTCCAAGTTTGGCTGTGCTGACATCCGCTGTCCGATCATGGCTATGTATGCCCAACGAAGCTAACCCAGTCACGAGTATGCCGGTTTCTACGCGTCGAAGCACCTACGGCGCGGCCCCCACCGCCGACAGCGCTGAGGCTGTGACGGCAATACTGAACGATGAAGCCTGCGGCGAACTGAGCCCCAGAAGGACAGAGAGGAAACGCAAGAGAACGTCAAATGTTGCAGAGGACAGTCCAAGCACCCGGTCGAACAAGAACGTGGCCGTCGAGATACCCTCCAACCCACCTTCCAATCCTGGTCCGAGTGAAGCCACTGAAGGAACAAGGCGAGCGTTGACAGCACGCGCCTCGCTGGCTGCTCCCATCATCGCGCCGAGAGGCGACTTGTTTGACTTTCCGGGGGATGCAAACGCTCCCACAGACCAAGGACGCTCAAGCGAGCCGGAGAAGAAGAAGTTAAGGCGGTTAAGGTCGGCTAAACAACCTCAACCGTCCCCTTTCAAGGGAAGGGGAGAATTGGAAATTAGGAGCACCGCGCATGTCAATCTTGATGCGTCTCCAGCACGTCCGCGGGCCAGAGACCCGCTCCGCAAGATCGCGAGATCCATGCAGAGGGTTCGCAGACCTGGACCGGTTGATGCTGCACCTGAGCCAGAGGAAGGTATCCCCAGTTCAGTGTCGGAACAAGAAGAGGTGCAACCATTACAGGCTGTCCCCACCCAGTCGTCTGCATCTGAACCAAGCGGGGTTCGAAGGACGTCCCCGCGAAAACCTCGTCCGGCAACCGTAGGGGACGCTGCGGATACACCCCCTGAGGCCTCGGACGCCGAACCTAGCCCGAACGTTCCGGTGTCGCAAAGTCAGCAGCAGTCGACAGCGCCAACTCAACAGACCCAAGCAACAGCCCGGGATTCCAATGAAAGGCAGCCTTTGCAAGCGGCAAGCGGAAACCAAGCTGACGTGAATGGCGCCCTCGATGATACATCCGGGGTCATTGATGAAAGCACTCCGCGTCAGCCTGACTCTACAGCTGGGCGCCCCGAAACGGAGGTTGAGCGAAGAACCAGAGAGCGCGAGGAAGCGCAAGCGGAAGCCAAGCGGCAACAGAGGATCAAGAATGCCTTGCAAGGCATCGAATCAGCCGTCAAAGTGTTTGGGTGCGAGCGTGAGTGGCAAACGGCCCTCGTTGGAGGACTTGAGCTTGATGAAGGCATGTCTATGGGAGGAGCAACCTCTACGCTTGGCCGGGAGGCAGAGGCTGCACTGAAGAAGTTGAGGAAAGAGTACAGAAAGCGTGCAGGGCAGAGTCCTCCTCCTCCACACGAGTCGGCTCGGGTTATTGGAGAGACTCTCGTCGTCTTGGAAGAAAGGTGCAAAGAGCTTCTCAAGCGTACGGAGAATCAGGGCCGCCCTGAAGACGGTCGAAGATACGCTATCATCAGGGACGTCTATGGATCCCTGATACATCGCTCACTCAGTCTCAACAAAGCTGCTCTCCAAGCGCATTTTCAGGACGGACGGCTGAGCATTTCTGCTCAATTAGTGGTGCATGATCTGCTACGGATTACAAGTTTATTGCTGGAAACAGCCACAAAGTGGCGGCCAAGGCCCACCCTGGAGAACGCGGCAAAGCGGATTGTCAGGCACGATATCCAGCCCAACATCTCTACGATCATGGCTCGGTATAAATCCTCTATCATGGACGCTGAAAGGAGAAAGCGGGCGGAGGAGATTGCAGCCCAACAGGAACTGGACGCTCAAGCCGCCGCAGCGCATGCCGAGCAGATACTAGAACAGAGAACGGCGGAATATAAGAGATTCAAAGAATCGCTTAGGTGGGGACCGGGCAGTGGCACTTCAGCCTCTCGAAGATTAGCCAACTTGAACGGCTCCCAGGTGGATGGGCCAAATCCCACTGCTCGTTCCATATCCCCACCTCAGGAACTGGACGCTCAACCTGCCGCAGCCCACGCCGAGCAGGTACTAGCAGAGAGAATGGCGGAATATAAGAGATTCAAAGAATCACTTGCATGGAGATCAGGCAGTGGCACTTCAGCCTCTCGAAGATTGGCCAACGTAAACAGCTCCCAAGTGGATGTCCCAAATCCCCCTGCTCATTCTACGTACCCACCTCAGAAACCAATTGTTGATGTTGATGACCTGGATCTGTCCGACGAGCCCGGCATGAATGGTGACGATGTTGAAGTGGCCGGCCCTTTAGCGAACCACATCCTCTCATCTTTGGGAGACGCTGTTGATGGAGCTGCACCCAGCAGACGACCGCAACTCCAAAGAGAAACCACCGAAGAGATACCACCTCCTCGGCCAGTCCAGTGGGAGGAGTCGGAAATCAGACTGCTGGTCAAAGGACTCAGAAAGTACCGGGACCAAAATTCGAGATTTGAAGACATTGTCGAAGATTATGGAGCGCCCGGCCGCGGACTGGAGAAGTATGACATGGATGAGGTTGTGGCACAGGCTAGATGGATCAAGCAACATATGGCAAAGCATCTTGAAAGAACCAAGCATGATCCCGAATGGGACTGGCTAAGGACTGTTCCGGACTGATTCAAAATGCGGGCGTTGCATTGGGAAAGGTTTTGTGGTTTGCACTCCCAGATACCCCTGAGCTGCGACGGAGTATGGTCTGGACGTCCAATTTGTTTCTTCCCTGTCGAATTACATTCAGTGTATGGTGTCGGTACATGGATACATTTACGTACCTAGGCACCGTAGTTATAGTTGTATACCAGACCAACTCCTGGCACCTGTAGTGGCTTAATAATACCCGGAACTAGGATACAAGCGTCTTAGCGGAGCTCGCGTCTGGCGCGTTTCAGTCGCGCCGGGGAAATACAACGTTGCGCTGTCAAATCATCATCGACAACGTCAATCAAAAGAAAGTTGGCAACCACAAGCAGAACGAGCCAATGTTTCTGACTGCGAGACACTGCAAGTCGGGCATCCATTGACCCTGTGATCTGCCTGTCAGCCAAACATACTTTATTCTGTCTTTGGCTTCTTGACGTATTGCTTGTACTTCTTATACCCCTCGTGTTCATGCGCTTTCTGCTTCACTGTTTACTGCCTGCACAAACTTGAACATGGATAAACATACCACCTCCCGCAACGGCGGCGCTGGGGAAGAGACAAAGACAAAAAGCACACACCCATCCACAAAGCCAGTGACCAGGCCGACCGCACCAAGACTGTCGAGCAGCACCCGTCCTACCACAACATCTGCAGCCAGAGCAGCCGGCACCGGATCTTTGAGCAAGCCTCCTGCACGTCCAACTTCGAGTACTGTTCGAAGACCACCCAGTGTAGCTGCGACTCCCACAACCTCAGCGCATCAGAAGAGGCCATCGGTGAGTTCGGTGGACGACAGACCGTCGGGCGACGAGAAGAGCAGAGGTGGGATAGCCGCAAAACCCAAACGAGTTTCACTGGCATCATCGACCAGTGCGGACCGCACATCGACCCTCAAGTCTACCGCTGCAACACCCGCTCGACGTACGACAGTCACCTCCTTCACTTCGACTCGACAAAGCATAACAAGTCCGACGGGCGCCCGAAAAGTGCCATCCACTCCCAGCACGTCACGATCGACCGTCACTCCTCGATCAAGACCCTTGGTTTCTTCCGCCTCGAGAAATGTTGGCACAGGCAGCGTCGGTGAGAAGAAACGTTTGAGCACCATCCCCGCCTCGCCCGCGGTGCAGACGAAGGTCCAAGAGTCGGAGGATAACAAGGAAAATGTACAGTCTGGTGGGGAAGAGAAACAACAAAAACGCCCTGTGCGTCCTGCATTAGGGTCGCGACAATCGACCCGATCGGTCTTGATCGAACAGAAGATACGTGAGTTTGAGCTGGTCAACACCATGCTTCAGGCTGCCATGACTGCGGACGGAGCAGACGATCAGGAGCAGGAGTCTATCAACCAAGAAGCCTCAGCCACTATCGCAAAACTCAAGTCAGATCTTGCAAAAGTGCGCGAGTTTGAGCGGACTCATGGACGGTTACCCAGCGAAGCCGAGCTGGAAGAAATTCAGTCCATCAAGGAGGATGCGGAACCAAAATCTCCCGTTGAGGAAGACCCAGGACAGAAACCAAGCGCAGCAAACGCCTCTGTCACAGAATTGCAGCATGAATTGGCTCAAACCAAGACCCGAGCCGATGCACTGCAACAGGAGTTGATGGAGCTAAAGACCAAACTTGATGATGCCAACACAACTGCAGAAGAAGAGAAGCGCCGAATGCAAGAAACGATCGAAGAGGCAGAGGCTACGAAGGCGGAATATGCGGCCAAAATGGAGGAACTGAATTCACTGCACAAGGATAGGGTCCGGGAGCTTGAGTCTTCCCATCAAAAAGCGCTCGAAGATCTCAAGGAATCTCAAGAATCTACTTCAGAAACTTTGAAACAACTTGCCGAAAAGGATTCTGCGCTGGCTAAACTTCGATCCGAGCTTGGGGAAGTACGTGAGAGTACGAATGCAAGCACCACGTCCAGGCAGGCCGAAGTTGACAAACTCCTGACCGAGCTGGAACAGCTGCGTGAGACAATGGCGAAAGAACAGGCCGCTAAGGACGCCGAGATTGAAGCGCTGAAACTCGATTTGGAGTCCAAGAAGATCGAATCGGAGACTAACAGTCAAGCGGCCGCATCTCCCACACCGTCGCAACCGCAATCCCAGGAGCTTGCTGAGGCACAGCAGAAACTTGAAGCTGCCCAGGCTAGGCACCAGGCAGCAAAGGAAAAGGCAAAGTCCAAGATTGCCCGAATCCAGGAGGATTTTGACAGTAGGGTGTCAACACTGGAGTCCCAGCATAAGGAGCAGCTCGATGAGGCCAAGAAGACTTTGCAAAATGAATTTGACGAGAAGAGCGCGGCGATGGAAGCACAACATAAGAAAGAGCTCGATGAACTCTTGGACAGACCACACCAAGCGGAGAAGCAGATTGCGGACAAAGAACAAGAAATTGCTCAACTGCGCGAGGAGTCTGATAAGAGGATTGCGAGCTTGGAGGCCCAGCACAAAGAGCAAATCAGCGACCTTACAGATAGACTGGAGCAGGCAGAAAAGGCGATGAGCAGCAAGCAGAAGGAGCTCGGCCAGCAGCAGGAGGAGTACGCGAAGATCTCGGAAGAGATGGCACGCCAGAATCAGGTCATGCAAACCCTGAAGGGTCAGATCCTTGAGTTCCGAGAAAGCAAGGACGTCGAAAGCGATGCACAAACTGCGCTGATAACGAAACTACAAGAGGAAATCGAGGGATTGAGGCGCGAGAAAGCGGAACAGGCTGAGGCCGCCGCTTCCACCCTCGCAGAAGCCGAAAAGTCACAAGCAGAAAAGATCCAGGTCATTGAGGATCGACTGGCGGCTGCGCAAGAAGAGCTGCAGAACGCCCAGACGTTGCATGACAGCAAGCTCCAAGACGTTGTCAAAAAATCTGCAGAGGACCTTAGCGCTGCCAATGAAGAGCTTGAAAAGTCCAAGGAATCACTCAACGACAAGCTTCAGGCTCTAGAAACACAGCAAAAGGCCAATGATGCCGCTGCTACAAGACAGGCTGAGCATGAACAGGCTCTGTCGGAGTTGCAAAACCAGCTGGACGAAGCAAGAGTGGCTCACGAAGAAGCAGTCGCAAAGCACGACGCGCTATTGAGCCAACGCCAATCAGAGGACGAAGCATCTAAAGACGAGATCCTTGCACTGAACGCCAACCATGATCGAGAGCTGAGCGAGCTTCGGACTCAGCTGCAAACGGAGCACGAAAAAGAAGTCGCAGCGTTGAATGCAAGCCACGCCGAGCAGGTTCAACAACTGGAGCAAAAGCTTGATTCATCTCGAAAGGAATTGGCTGCGGCCAGAGAAACCCACGCTCGTCAAATCAAACAACTCGAAGAACAAATGAAGGCTTCTTTGGCGGATCTTGAAACTTTGGAGGCAGGCCATGTGGAAGAGCTCAACAAGGTCAAGGCTGAAGCAGAGCAATTGCATCAAAATGCCGCCAAAGAGGCGGAACTAAAGCACAGCGAGAAGCTGCAAGAGTTGCAGAAGCAGCTCGAAGGCGCCAGAACTGAACTCTCCGAGCTACAATCTGCTCACGCCAAAGAATTTGAGGACCTTCAAAGACAGAAAGGGCTGGACCAAGAGGGTGCGCTGGACGCCCTCAAAGAATCTCATGCCAACGCCATCAAAACCCTTGAGAAGCAACTGATAGCTGCACATGAGACAATGGAGAAGGCCAAGGCTGATCACGAGACACATCTCAAGCGGACTGAAGAAGAGTTGACAGCACGGCATGCCGAGGAGGTCGAGTCGCTTAAATCAAGCCATTTCAAACAGCTTGAAGAGGTTAAGAACCAAGCGTACTCTACCCAAGAGCAGGCTCTTGAAGAGCTACGGTCGAATTTGCTGGAGGAGAACCGTCAACTCGAAGCCCAGACGAAATCCCTCCAGGCTGATCTTGACGGGACGAGATTCCAGATTCAGAGCTTGAAAGGCATCCTGCAGTCTGTGGAGGAGGAGTCTAAAGAAAAGGACCAGGAACATGCAGCGAGTCTTGAGAAGATGGAAGAAGAATTGTCCAAGGCAGTGATGAAACTGGCCGAGCAATCTGCGCGTATGATGGACCTTCAGATGCAACATGACCAAGCTGTGGCAGAGGCAAAGAATGCTATGAGGGATGAAACACAGCAACAGTTGGAGAAGCTTCGCGCGGATCACGAAAAGGCTCTTGACGAACTTCGAAATACCTTGGAAAATGATCACAAGCAGGTGGTGGATAAGATCCATGATGAACATGCCAGATCCTTTGGAGACAGCCAAACCGCACACCAAGCTCATCTCGATAACCTTCAAAGAAAACTGAAAGAAGAATACGACAATCAGCTCGATGAAGTCATGAAGACCCTGGAGAGTCAGTGGAAGACGCAGGTGGACCAACTAGAGGAACAGAATGCAGCCGCCGGCGCCAGACTTGCCCAAGCTATGAAGGACCACGACGAAGCATTGAAATCACTCAAGTCGGAATACGACGCCACAGTTGCCGAGTTAGAGTCTCAGGTGCGGGAGGCTCGGAAGGCATCTGAGGCGGCTCTGGACACAACTGAGCTTGATGGAGTTCGACAGCAGCTTGCTGAAGCACAAAGTCAGATCAAGGGTATCGAGCAGAAGCATGCCGAGGCCATCAAGACTATTCAAGAGCGAGAGTCTGCTTTGGCTTCCATGAAAGAAGAGCTCAAATCGGCACATGAAGCAGCAGAGCATCGCCCAGATCCTTCCGAGGTAGAGGACCTCAAGAAGAAATTAGTGGACCAGCAAAACGCTTTGGAAGAGTTACAGAAAATCCACGAGCAGACGATTCGCGACCTCAAAGCAGAATACGACGCCGAACAGAAGAAAATCGTGGGCGCGCTGAATGCAGCAGAAAAAGCGGCCGAGAATAGTCAAGTGTCTGATAGCTCAAGGTTCGAGTCCATCACTGCCAGCCTCGAGGATGCGAAGAAGACTATTTCTTCGCTGCAATCCGAACTGGACGGTGCTATGCTTGAGGTGGAGACGCAACGAAGTCTGGCAGACGAGGCTCGGCAAGAAGCAGAGCAACTGAGACAGAACCAAAAGCATGCCGAGGCGATTGCCCTGCCGAGTCCGAAAGGCTCAGGCTCAGGCACATGCTCACGACGAAAGAGCCGGAGTCCCAAGCGGAAATCGATCAATCCGTTGTCACCTGGCATAGGAGGTCAAAAGTTGGGTCTTGAAGCTAGCAAATGGGCCACTGCTGAGCCGGAACCGGAGAAAGCCAAGGACAGTGCTTCGGCTGATGCAGAGGTGGCCGGTGATGCTTCTGTTTCTCATGAAGATGTCGATACGACCGCAACGGAAAATCCATCGCCAAACACCAACACGAACTCGAACTCGAACTCGAGTAATAATAAACGCAATGTCGTGGGCCAACTGGCCGGCATCCAAGAGCAGATCAAACAACTGGACGATCTTAGCGAGGACTTTCTCGAAGAGCATCAGCGCATGGCGGCCATGTTGAGCCGCGTTGATGATGGGTCGACGAAACAGAGTACGATCAAAGTTGAAGAAGAGAACGACAACGATGGTTGATCCTGTTGAGCTATTGTTGTTGCTATGGACTGTTGACTATCGGCAACTCTGCTTTCGTTGGCGACCGTGCACCGGTTGCTGTTGCAAGACGCGACCCTGCTGTCTCTGTTGGAAAGTATCTTTCTTTTCTTCTTGGCTGAACCTGGACTGCTGGGTCTTGCGCAGTAGTGGTGGTCTTGGTTTGCCGACGTATGTTGAGTTGTTGATTTGGGTTCCCCTGTCTGGGCCTCCTTGGTTCTGGTCTCTTTTGGTTCTCCTTTTCCTCTGGTTATGGATAGCGTTCATTGCCCGTTTGGCAACCGAGTTGTATTTTTTGGCCTTTCACTTCCTTGCAGCTTATTATCGTGGGTACAGCACCTTTACTTGGCTGGACTGGACTTTGAAGTATTGGATAGGTTCGCAGGTACATACCTTATGTCATAGCGTAGTAGCGTACTGTACTGTTCTTAGTACATTAGCATGAATGTCATTTCGGGCATGACCTGGTTCAGCCGTCTTTCATCTCTTGTGATGTTTTTTTTTCTTGTTCTTCTTTCGTAGATAGGTTCGGCCAAGTACTTGAATCGAAACGATGTGCTATGTTTGTCAGAAACTCATCTGTCAGAGCCAAAGAAGGTGCTTGTGTTCTGTAGTCGGAGACGATAGACAGTAGGTACTGTTTACTTGTGGTGTGATGATTTGTGGTGGTTGTACGTTGTGGTTGGGGTGTCTATGTACAATTAATTAAAATAATCAATCCACCAACTTTTTCAGGTCACCAACCACTCGCTCTGGGGATCTTCAAGCAACAACAACAATCAATTGTACTGAAACCACATTGGATGAGATAAGGTGCTTGCTCATACTGTAGTTCTAGTCCTGATTTAGTTATGGTTCTAGTTTCTCTTGTACTGGTGTGCAAATGCAAATGCAATGACAATGACAGACAAACTGGCAGAGTACAGAGTGCAGCGGTACGTTTACGGGCTTTGCGAATTGGTATGTATATACTGGGATACGAGGATTCAACTATTATTCCATCTCACCAAGACTATTAAGTAACCATTCTGGCTCGGCGTCTTCTTCGTCTGGATCGTGGGAAAGTAAAGATGTTTCAGAGCGTAGGCTTGGTGTTGACTTCGCGGCTGGGCTTCCTGCCGGACTTTCTCCTGGTGATGCATCGTCTGCTGATGTATGTTGCTGGTGCCGACTTACAGGCTGGTCTGCAGATGCAGATACAGATGCCATGTCTTTATCCGGAGACTCATGTGCATCACCATTGTCCTGGCCTTGGTTGGACTGGTTGTCGTGATCAGATTGTGCCTGTTGTGGCTGGGTTCTGGATTCAACATTGACGCCGGCGCTCACATTGTCGTCGACTTCCATTTCGTCCTCGGGAAAGAACCCGCCACCGCCGCCAGCGTCGTCGTTGTCTTCTTGGATGAAGCCTCCGCCTTGATTTGCCATCTCGGCATCATCGTCTTCGTGGATAAAACCTCCTTCCTGGTTGACTGTTTCGTGCTCGCTTTCTTCGTGGATGAATCCACCTCCCTGGTCTCCGTCCGCTGCTTCGGTACGTCCTCGTTCGACGTGGTCCGGATTCGCTGGCGCGGGCAGCTTATGTGGAGACCTGACAATGACAACGGGTTGACGCACCACTTCCGGCGGTAGTAGCTGATCTGTAGGCTTCAGGTTCAACTTCGGCAGTGCATCGTCCCAATCTGTCGTCTGATTGACATGGCCTTGCGGAGTTTCCTCTTGTTCCAGCATGAACCCACCACCGGGTTCTTCAAATCCGTCATCTTCATAAGTCGAGTCGTCGTCGTCGTCGTCGTCGTCGTTCTGAACCACCCTAGAGCCGCCTTCTTCATCTTCTCTGCTGTCACCGTACTCCCGATGCACCCGCTCACGCACCCTCAAGGCAGTAAGCCACCTCTTCCAGAGTCCTTGAATGACCTTGCTTCGTGCCTGTTCGGATTCTTCTGTAGCCTGGGATTCCAGTCCCTCAATGACATTGATCATCGCATTACACATCGTCATAGGCACAACCACGCCGTCCACCACTGCAGTGCCCTGACGACCCTTGAACACAAACCCAGTCACTGCATCGGCATAGTCGATCCCCAGAACACGAGCAGCCTCGGCGGCAAGAGGATGTCGAACATGGACAGCCCCGGCAGGGATCATCGACGGCACATACACGTCCAAATTGCCATAAGCGTTCTTGGGGATTTTGCCATCAACCACGGGCGGTGGTTCGTACAGACGTGTCTGGTACTCAGCATAGAGAGCCATTCCTTCGGTAGCTTCTTCATCGTTATCGTCGTCCATCTCTCCTGTTAGCCGCCCCCTCTTCGGCATGACTCGTTTCAGAGGCTGTTCGCCCACAACAACATCTCGGCCGCGTCGGTACCATGCATCTGCGGTTCGACAAACATGGACATCACGTCTTCGATAGACACTTTCCAGCTTTGCGTTTTTCCCCGATCCCGTGCTCACCTTGCCCACTTCATGTTTTGGATGGATGACCTCGTTCATCCTCAAGTGCCGCTCTAGAACATATACAGGATGTCCCTTAAAATCCTGCACGTTCCTGGGCATAGGCTCGCTCTCGGCGCGCTGGAGGAGACTTGCGTCTTCGATTTCGTCTCTCGATTCCGCAAACGGTTTCCGCAAATGGTCCATGACTCGAGCCCACCACTGTTCGCCGCCTTTGGTGCTTTCAACACGCTGTTTGCGCGTCTTTGCATTATACCATTGAACATAGCGTCGTGTGACATCTCTGGCGGAACCGTCGTCTTCAAAAGCAATCACGTACGACATACTGTTTAGTCGATCCGATGCAGGTGGCTCGAACCCCGTTTTTGGTTTGTTGATGGTGTTGCGGACTATTGGATCCAAGGGTATCCAAGTCGCTGTGGACGGAGAATATACCTCGACCCAGAAAATCGGGTAGGGCGATTCGACGATCCGCTTCTTCTTTGGCGTCTTGCGCTCGGGACGGGTGATCGTCGCGTTTTGTGTATAATTTTGAGGCGGAGCATGGTAATATTGCGGCTTTGGCTTTTCGGGTGTCTGACCTTTGGCCACGCCTGAAAACGGTAGGACCTGGAGAGAACACACAAGTCTCGTGTCTACAGCGACAGATCGAAGGAGAGCACAGAATAGCTGAGCACCCAGATCTCTTGATCCGGACCGAGATCTGGCAGCCACCTTGAAATCCTCAAAGTCAATGAGATCTTCGGCGTCGTCGCTCGCCGTAACAGCATCTGCATCTTCTTTCCAGTGAGCTCGCTGCATACCCCGAGCCGTGATGGTCCATAATTGTCTCCAAATAGCACAGATCTCTTCAATCCCTTTCATGAAAGAATATGATCTTTGATACTGGGGCTTCGACTCGTCCACGTGAAGTAAGGATATCACCTTGCGAGATACCAGCGGCTTCAATATGGCCTGGATTTCATCACTCTCACACCAGCGATTGCGAGCGCTCAGATGCGCCAGAAGACAGACCAGATGCGCCTTGTGCACTTCCAGGCGGATCTTTCGCTCAGCAGGTCCTACTGGCTTGCGACGCGAACCTGCACGCCTTGAAGGCTCGGGAGTTGTTTTGGAGAGGTCCAGCTCAAGCGACTTCTGCTCCGCACTTGCACCTGCGTGGTCATCATCTGCTTCTTCTCCTTCCGCTGCTTCGTCCAGGTTCACATCTTCAAATTCGACATCGGAGTCGTCCGATCCTTCGAAATCGTCAAAGACTATCTGTGGCAGTTTCGGCGCAGTGTCCTCTAAAGAGGCTTTATCTGGCTGCTCCTCTTCTGTTGCAACCTCGGAAGTCCCGAAGAGATCAAAGTCTAGTTCGATTTTGGAGGAAGGCTCCTCGCTGACCTTTCGTCGCTTGGGGGACCTCAAGTTCGAAGACGGGTCTTGTTCCTCCGCGACCACTTCCGCCAGCATCTCATCATACACGCTTGGAATGCCATCGTCAAGACGTTCCCGCCGACGCGCCGAACGACGCGTAGGTCGGGTTGCGCTGCGTGCTAGCAGACTCTTTTTCGGCGGCATTTGATTTGTAACCCCCTGTGGTTCCTCGCGTCAATCATGGCTTATGTTGACTTGTACATCTGGGTCGCCACGACCGGGCCTACACTCCTCAACCCAAACCGAAAGACACGAGACTGTTGTTTCTATTCCATGCACGATGTGTGAAGAATGTCACATGTGCACGACCCTTGGTCATTCAGTATTGTAAATATCTTGTACGATGTTAGTCAGATGGGAGCCTAACAAGCGCGAACTTCTGGCGTTCATAAGCAGTCAATGATATAGTGGGGCCCATGGAATTCACGTGACGCACAGTTTAGCCTGGACTCTGCCGCAGCTCAAACGAACTGTCCAAAAGACCAAAAAATGGTCGACAGAAGCAAAAAAGATATCACCGCGACCATAAAGAAAGGACAGCGCGATATGCAAAAAGACAAAAAGAAGGGCTGAACTGGGAATTGAACTGATTTGATGTTAGAATGGATGTTGATTACGCTTTGTGATGTGATTGATACATACCCCAGGACCTCTTACATTCAAGCTATTAGACCCAAAGCAAGAATTCTACCTCTGAACTATTCAGCCGGAACTGATGAGTTGTTTTCCAACTCAGAGACGAATGTGACATAAATTTTGATCCTTTTATCTCTTGTAACTGAAATTTTGGCGCGCCCCACATTCCGGCTAGACTTGCCCATCACGTGCCGTCGCGCTCCCCGGCAGAAAGTTGCGGCGAGATGTTCAAGAAATTATTTGTCTCGCCGCAAAAAGTTCGCGCCTACGAACTTGGACAATAGTACCAAGTCAACCACGCACACGCACCCACCATGAAGAACATCAGACAGCGAGTGCGCGACTTGGAGCTGAAAAGGGCGAAAGGTATGGGATCAAATCTTATGGTCAAGTTTCACCATCTAACAGTTCATGACAGACTTCGACCCCGAAGATGATGCCGTTCCCTCCGCCAGCGACGCCGAGTCGGAGAACGATGAAGACCTGAAAGACAATGCTGGTCGTGAACACTACGAAGCTGTCGGAAAAAGCAAGCTACGAAAGCCGGAACAGCCAGCACTGGGCGCGAAGTACGGAGGTGTGGCCGCTAGCCGCGATGAATTGAACGGCCAAGACGAGGAAGATGAAGACCCTTTTGCTCCTGTGGAGGAATCCGACGATGAAGATCCCTTTGCTGCACGGAACGGAGTGGCCTCGAGCGATTCGGAAGCCGAAAATGGCCTGGCAGCAAGTCAGGATGGAGACGAGAGCGAAGAGATTGACAGCGACGAAGCCCTCGGTGAGAGCGATGTGGAAAAGTTCAAAAACTTCAAGTTCCGCGGGAGCAAGAAGAACCGCATAGCAGACGGTGTATCGGACGCACCTTCAGACGAGGACGATGATTCGGGGGGCACGGGCACGACGGACGGGTCCGACATTGACATGGAAGATGACGATTTGGACATTACAGACGAGGACGACGATGCCGGCTCATCGGCATCATCAGCTACAAGCAAGAGTTCATCACGCTTGAAAGCAGGCGCATCCAAATCCAAATCCGCATCGCACAACCCAGATCGCGAAGAACTCAAACGACTCGCCTTCTCATCCACATCCACAGCCGGTCTGGCGTCCGCCCTGTCCGCTGGAGCCAAGGCAGACATCCAGAAAGGACGAGCCGTGAAACAGCAACGCCAGACATTCGATCGACTCCTCGACGCTCGAATCAAGCTACAAAAGGGCATCAGTGCAACCAACGATCTTGCCCCCTCTCTCTCGGACGAACAAGTACAACAGGCCGCCCGACAAGCCGAAGACGCTGCCCTTGCACTGTGGTCGACGATCGATTCTATTCGCTGCACCGTACTATCCCACAGCAGCGACACCAACACGTCGACCAAGGAATCCTCTTCCTCTTCTCTTAAACGCAAAAGGCCGCTCCAAGCGACGCGCTCAACCTCCCTCGCCGAAATGTGGCAACACACCACCGACCTCGAAGACACCGCACGCTCTATGCGCCGCCAAATTCTGGATCGATGGCACGCCAAAACTCAACCGGTTCTCGACACCGCACCGCGTTCAAAACTGCTACAACCACAGTCCTCCGCTGGTGCCCGATCCCGTCTTACTGACGTTCTAGACACGTATTTGGCGACTGAATCGGCGAAACTTATTACGCAGAGTTGGACCAACGCTGGCGGTGATGCTAGTCATGGTTCAGGTCTAGGAACCTACGACGACAGCAGCTTCTACCAATCCCTCCTCCGCGACCTGATCGCCTCACGCACCGCGGCTGCTTCTACAGCTGCTGCTGGTGTCGCCGCAGATGGAACCACAATTCCACTTCTCCCACCGAAACTTCACCCGTCCGGAAGCCGACACAAAAAAGTCGACACAAAGGCTTCCAAGGGCCGGAAAGTGCGGTACACGGTGCATGAAAAGCTGGAGAATTTCATGGCTCCCGAAGACCGTAATACGTGGGAAGATGCGGCCAGGACGGAGTTTTTCGCTAGTTTGTTGGGGAATGCTGCTGGGAAAGTGTTGAATGAGCAGGAAGAAGATGAAGATGGAGAAGAGCAAGAAGATGCAGATGGAGATGGAGTGGTTGAGGGGACTACGACTGGCGAGGCTGCTGCGCTGAGATTGTTCAGAAACTGAGAGAAGAATAATAGCACAGCTGGTCGAACTACCATTAAATGGAAAAGGACGACATGCTTCGACTAGGACTTCGAAGAGGACAGTATACTAATAGTTCTACCAGTAGTTACTGTACTATTCTGCCACCGAAGGAATAAATCTTGCATGTATGAGGTACAGAAGTTCAGACCATGAGAGCTGGATGGAAGAACACTTCCTTGGTATCGAGTTCATGATCGTTCCCCCTAAGCTCGATGATCCACCAACACTGCCGCACACCTCATAAGGATAAGGATAAGCTTCTATCCCTCTACCGCTATCTCTGTGCTTGTGCATCCGCTTCCGTGCATCAGTTACCATTGACACCAAGCTGCAGGTTACTCAGACAAAAGGGTCCTAATAATCAATACCTAAGGAATGGAGGATATCGATGAATCATCCGGCCACAAGAGAACGTCGGACCGGCACTCCCTTCTCTCGATCTGAGCTGGTCTGCTCTGGCGGTAAAGAGACGACAATATCACTTTCTCCTCGTATACCCAGGAACCTGATACGGCTTTGGAATAAACCACTCAGGCAAAATCCCCTTCTCATGCTGTCGATGGATATAATATGCCGTGACGTGTCCGTTCTGCGTAAAGTTCGATTGTGTTTCATTGTCGAACCCGGGGATGGGCGAATACTCCCTTTGCAGCGGAGTAGGCTGTGGCGACGATGGTATGTCCGATATGGATAGGGATATGGACTGCTGTGATGGACGGACGCTCGGCGACTCGGTGTCATTATCGATGTCGTTGTCGTCATTGACATGGACTTCCCGATCACGATCATTCCTACCACCGTCCTCTTTGTCGTTGATGTGTGTTGCTCTAGTGTCTTCATCTCCCATTTCCACTTCCCGCGCCTTTCGTCCAGAGGACCCCAAAGTCCTTGTCTTTCGTCGTTGAACTGGAGTGGCGGCGGCAGCAGCAGCAGCAGCAGCAGCAGTAGCAGTTGTATCCTTGTCCTCGATCTCAATTTCACGATAAGCACCGAGTCCAACACGGTCAGAACGCGAGGGAAGAGTGCTTGGAGGGTCAAGATCCAGATCGCCTTCTTCATCTTCATCCTCATGATCCACAGACTCATTGTTAAATGCTTCATCCAGGCCCAATTCAATCTTCACTTGTGACTGGCTTGGTTGGCTCCCGGCATACTGAGGCAGCTGACTCATCGAGACCTGGCAGGAACTCGAATCCTTGATGGTGATCTTATCCGCCTTGTCGTCCTCACTACTTGATCCTAGTCCCCCTGCTTGTTGCGGAGGGTAGGATGACATGTTCAGGTATCCCTGCGTTGCTTCCTGGGTTGACATCTGGGACGGATGGGGCAGAGACGCAGGAAAAACAGACTTTGGGGTCGCTGTTTTGCTGCTAGAAGGAAGAGTTGGTGAAGATGGGCGCAGCGGGACAATGTCATTTAGCGGCACTTTTGTCGTCGAGACATGGGTGCTTGACCGATGAAGTAGAGCTGGTCTGGGAAATGCAACCTCATCCGCCTCATCTTCGCTGTCCAGCACCACTTTTGCCGGACTTCTTGTAGTGGAAGACCCTACCAAGCGAGGCAATGGCATGGGTGTTTGCGGAGGGTTGGGAATATCGGCTTGGGATGACACCGGAGCTGCGAGTGATGTTGATGGTATCCCTGAAGAGGGTGGGGGAACATGATGATGTGGATCCTCTGCACTGTCATCCACATGGCTTGGAAGAAGCGGAGGAGACGAGATACGATGGACCACATCGACGTTGAATTGCGTGTCATTCGCAATCGGTGAACCAAGATCGTCATCGTCGACTTCAACATTCATGTCCTCATCTCGGTCGGGATGACCAGTTCGATCGCCCAACAGTTGGGAAGGTTCTACAGTAGCCGGAAGGTCCCTTTCAGTCTGTATCCTCGCAGGTCTCGGAGTCACCGCGAAATCGCGCACAATCGGGTCTGATGCCGTATTTCCTTCGAAAGGAGCTTGATCCTCCGCCGTGTCTTCACATTCTTGCCTCTCCGTGGGCGGCTTCGCACCAACAAGATCGCTCAGCTCCGGAAGGCTATCTTCGCTTTCGATATCAGGAGGACTCGATTTGACCGTCTGAACCTGACTGGTTGCTGGTATCTCTGCCTCTCCAAACGATACAGCGACCTGTTCTGTGTCGTGTGTCTGTACGGTGGCATTTTTTGAGTGTTTGCTCGCCTGGTGAGGCGATGAAGACGAAGGGATCGACCAGAGATTTGCTTGTGAATCCGCAACGCGTGATTGACCCCTTTTGGGCAGTTTCAAGGTGATAATTCTACTCTTCAGCCGCTTAGTACGCCGGCCAGCTTTGAAGGGAGACCGCTTCAAGACAGGTGCGATGGGGATATTCACCGACCGCTCTGCAAGAGGTGTTCTTTGCGACAGCGCAGGCAGTTCGGTCGATTTCTTTTGTGTCCTTCGTGTGCTTGGAGGTAAACTCTCCGGAGACTGACTAGACAATATAATTGCCCTGTTCCTCTTGGGTGTTTGTGGTAGTAAGGTTTGGCAATATTTCATTGGCGAAGCACTTTCCAGGTCAATCACGTCGTCGTCAACTGAATCCTTTATCTCCAAGGGAATTGGCAACTTGTTTTTCGTCTCTTTTCCGGGTTTCTTCGGGGTCGCAACACCCAATGCTTCTTCGAAATAGGCCAGATTCTGAACCGGGTCAGAGAACACTTCATTCTTCGTAGCCAGTCGCTTAGAGCTACGTCGTGGCGGACTGGACGGCACATCATTGCTGACTTCGGACTTTCTTTTCCTTGTGCTAGGCTTGTAGTCCTGAGACTCATTGTGCAATGGCGCCTTCCTCCTCCTGGACAACGGCTTCGCCGTGCTCGGGGTTCCAGTTCCCTTACGGTTTCGCGGCTTCCTTGGGCTGTCATAGGTTCCATCGAGTTGTGGAGGAAGTGTAGTTCCCTGTTCTACTGGTTCAAGCATTGTATCGTCAAAAGCCGCGTCGTCGGGAGGCGGGAAGCTCAAGAAATCCATCTGGGTTAGAGTCGTGTTGCGCTTCAGCGGTGCGCGACGAGTTTTGGTTGCAGGTGTTCTGCGCCGCTCTGCAGCATGTTCACGTTCAGGTTGTTTGTCCTCTTCCTCAAAGCTCGTAGGCGGAGTCAACCATTGTGCTTGGGTCAGGGTTCGTTGACTGTCGCTGGCTCGACGACTGCGGTTGGATTCGCCCTTGATGTCATTGACTCGCGGTCGTTTGCGTGGTGCCGGCGTCAATGACTTGGTTTTCCTTTTAGTCCTAGTGATTGTCCATGCCGGGGTCGACATGGTTCAATCTACGGCAGCGAGGCCGGTGCTCGAGCGAAGCCAGCGGAGTGAATGAGTATAATTGTAGGCAACAGAGGTAGTACTGTACTTTAGCGTACAGTGATAGTACATTGGTGCGTTCCACTCGCTTCCTGCCGTCGCGGGGCACGTGTACCGCGTCAAGACGCGTCTACACGTGATTCAGCCTCGACTCCCAACGAAGTGGAGGCAGCCTTGTTCAGCCTTGTCATTCAAGTCTACGAAACAGAGAGATGATATGGTCTTATTCCCTACAATTTGGAGTTCAATTCTGCTTTTCAACACAGTATGTACAAATAATTAACACTATAATAGCCATATTTGACCTTGCTAATGGCACAACGCCTTTTCCTGAAGTAATGCCGTTGGGATATCATATCTTTCCTGCGCCCAAATCATGCTGCTGACAAAATCGTGAAACATGGTCAATCATACAAGACGCTACCGTCGTATATGACGATGCGTATAACCGTCTCCCAGCCCTCGCTTTATCTTGGACTCAAGATACTGCTTCTCCGGGGAGTCGGCCCGACGAACAACGTCTCTGGAAGGTGGATCGAGTAACTCGCTAAGATACGCACGGCGCCGGAGTCCAGATTCGGCAGAGGTATGCACACGAGCCGTGTCATTACCCTGCCAAGCGGCAAGGCTGGTACACTCGTCCTTGAAGGCGGTAGAGTTGGCGTAAGGCAGTATGTCTGCGGGCCTCTCGGTGAACTGAAGTGCGAGGCCGCCATCGACGTGCCAGACAATATGGCAATGCATCAACCATGCACCAGGGTTGTCCGTTTCGAAACCGATAACTGTATAACCGGCCGGGTGCCCAGGTCCGGCCGAACCAACCAGCATGGCCGTGTCGCGGCGGGTTGGGTTCTTGAAGTTCAGTGTTGACACCAAGCTCGGCGTCCAGGTGACGGTTCCTTGACCCAACAAGCTGAAATCATGACCGTGCAAATGCATTGGATGTGACGCATAGAATTGGTTCTGGATAATGAAATAGACCCATTGATTGGCCACGTTCAGCGTGATGGCATTCGAAATAAGCGAGCTATTCCTGTTCTCGGCGATCGTCTCAAGAGTCGGTTGTGTATAGTTGACGTGGATGGCACCGTTGTTGATGTACCAACGAACCACGTTGCCGTCATCGCTGGTTTCTACCCGCGCGACAGTTCCAGCGGGCAGCGTGGAGGCCGTAGCTGCGAACGCATCCGCAGACCCTGCTGGCTTCTCGAGGTACGGCACTAAGGAGGCGATGGGTTCGTCCTCGCAAATGGCGAAGTCGGACGCTGTCTTGTTGCCATAGGTTGACGTTGGCAGAGTGGCCTCCGCACCCTCGTAGAGTATGATGCCATTGGCGTTGCCGAGACCGCTGTTGCCACAGCCACTGGGGCAGCCAGTCTGAGTGATAGCTCGCAAAAAGTATCCTGCAACCGGTTGGTTCATCTCGACGATGACATCGTATCGTTGCCCGATGCCGATGTGTAGCCATTCGGTCGTATATGGGACGATTGGCACGTAGTCGGCAGCAATCACTGTCATAACATGGTTGTCGAAGTGTACCGTGTACATGTTCTGCACACCGGAGTTGATGAAGCGGAACAGATGCTTTTTGCCCGGTTGGACGGACCACATAGCGTGCTGGCCGGCAGAGAGATCGGGAAGTGTGTTTTTGCCATTCAGCAAGTAATTAACCGTCTCAGTCGGACCAGTGTGGGCGATCCGCTCATTCATTTGGGCTGCGGTGATTTGGAAGGTGTCGTCGATCATGACAGTACCCATGTCAATGTCGTAGTTGGCAGTGGCAGGACCGTGAACAATCATAGGTCCACGAATTCCATCCCCATACTGGGTCATGGCGTGTGAATGATACCATCCAGTGCCGTATTGATTGAGTTTCATAGTATATGTGCGAGAGGTGCCAGGAGCAATACCACATTCGGTGACTCCTGGTACACCATCCTGGTCGTTGGTTCCCTTCTGCGTGATACCTTCAACACACGTTAGCTGGGTACAGCGAAATGACCGAGAGAGATGCTTACCATGCCAGTGAATGGAGGTCGCGTTGTTCTGCAACTGGTTGTGGACCGTAACTTTCAGGATGTCGCCCCAATTACACTCGATCAGCGGCCCTGGGACCTGGCCGTTGATGGCAAAGACCATTTTGGGTCCGCTTCCATCAAAGTCCATGGTGGTGTTCGTGATGGTCAGTTCATACGAGCAAGTTTGGCCGGTCGAGTATTCAGCTGCGTAATAATCGGTGCTGATACTGCGCCCATCGCACCACTTGCTCCGGTCAGCTGCGGTGTTGCAAGAACCGCCTTCGTCGCCCGTCTGGGGAGCGGTGACATTGGAGGACGAAGAGCCAGGAACTGCCAAAGAGCCATTGACCGGGGAATCGGTGTAGGTCGGCGCCGGAAGCGAAGAGGTTGCCGCTGTAGGAGCCACACCCGTGTAGGTAAACACTTCAGCGTTGGTGCCGAGAGTGCTCAAGTCACCAGACTGCGTGTTCGCGTCAACGATAGCTTTCGTTATGGTGGTCGTGGCAACAGTAGCTTCCGTCAGAGCGGTTACGGTGGTTATAGGTTCTGATAAAGACTGGCTGATCGCGTCAACGGTAGCTACCGTCAGAGTGGCTGTGGTCCCTGATGAAGACTCGTTGGCTTGCTCCGCGTCAACCGTGGTGGCAGTTGTCTCTGCGGGCGCCGGTGTGCTGTCGCCCGTCACGCTGACGGCTGTATCTGAGGGCGAAGAAGTACTATCACCTCCCTGAACGGTTATCGTGGTGGTTGCGCAAACTGTTGGCTCAGCAGTGACGGTCGACCAGTAGATCGTAGTGGCTTCCTTGAAGATGGTCTCGGTAATTGTAGTCGTCGTTGTCACGGTATTGACACAACCAGCCGAAGCAGAATGGGCCAACACATTGCTCGCCAGCCCCAAGGTTAATAAACCGAACGTCTTTGCGAACCTCATGCTGGCATGCTAGGAAAGTCGGTAGGTATTAGTTGAAGGGAGCGCTTCAGCTGATGACCAGAGAAAAGACTGGCGTGGCTCGGTTTTCAGTTGTCCGCCCTGAACAACGTAACGAGAGACTTGTTAGAAGCTGCTTGAATTGTGCTTTCTGGAGGCCAACGGCCAGGCGAGTTGGTAGAAGGATAGTTGAACAAGGACTGCAGCAAGGCAGGCCAGGGGCCATTGTATACCTTGCCCACAGCCTTTTTGAAAAAGCCAGCCATGTACAAACCCCTTTTGACCAAAGACACCCGGCGCAAGGCCACAATGAGGCTAGCACCAATGGTTCTACCATGCTGATTGGCGGCGGCACTCCTGTCAGGCTCAGAAGGGAGCTCAGGAGCATAACGGTCGGACCTTCAAGTGGAAAAGCCACCAGTTTGGCGTCCGACGAGGCCATTGCCCGCCACGCATCTTGTCTGCAAGGTCTCGAACCCAGACCTGCGATGGCGTTAGGAACTGGTGGCGGGCGTTTAGTTTGACAGTTTGACAGCTTTGGTACCTGACTAAGGGCGTGACCTAAGAGCGACAACCGCTATCAAATTGCCCTGTTTGATAGCTGATTCAAAGTGTTTAGAGCTCCTTACTCTGTGCCCTATGCTGGGTGTGTCGAGCTCATCGTTCTCACCTGCAAGAGGAAGAACATCAGGTAGTGGTAGTGGGCTCTGTATCTTCAGACAAAAATCGTCCTGGTTCTACGCGGGTCCCAAGCCGATTGACAGGCTGTCAAAGATAGACCGTAGAAGGGGGTTGGAAGGGAGGCCCAAGCGTACTTTAGGAGGCTTCTCAAGCCTAAGGTGCCCACACCACTTGACCTTCCAAGTCGACATCGCGTACTCCACCAAAGCGCTGGCATACACGCGACATCGCACCTCCAAGTGCAAAAGGTGCTAGAGATGTGTGTGCTGCGCTCAGGATAGACGACGTCCGCGATGACTTGGGTAGAATCGATAAGGCGATCTCAACGTTGAACCGACAACGATGTCTCGATCTCGGCTTCGTGCTCCTGTTCTAGCCCGAGACGAACAAGCCCTGGAGATCTCTGCAAGTGTCAGTGTTTCGGTGTTCAGGGGTTTCACCGTGCCATGTTCGCGATTTCCTCCACACGACCCGAAGTTCGCGTCCTTACGCAGCTGAGAAGCTTGCGAAGATATTTTTGCAGTGGAGTGGCTCATGGCCTTTGCTTCGTGCAAGCGCATCCCCCACATTTCCTCGCTTTTTGATATCAATAGAGTTTCGACGCGGTAGTGCAGGTCGGCGTTCTCGATCTCCCTGTCAGTCAACAACCTCATCTCGCCTACCTAGCCTGCTCGTGGTCGTGCACACCGTGCGTAGGTCACACGCGTGTAGGAAAGGAGATTTCAAGTCGCCAGTAGGATGGTTTGGCATCTTCTCCCGGGTGTTATGTCAAAGCCTTAGGCTAAACCTAGGCGTAGAAGGCGTCCAGTATTGAGATCTCGAAGCGCTCTGGAAGCCGTTGCCAGGGCGGCTTAGCTTGCTATGAGAACATGCTCTGCAGGGCCTGAATTCACCCAGCTGCATTCAGGAGGTTGATAATATAAGAATTTCAATTAGACCGAGATACCTGGAATCAGAGAAGGCTTATGACTCCCAATCCCCAGGCAGCTGTCAAGGTAGGCTTTGTGTACTGGTGACATGGACGTGTGGTATGCCTCCATTCAGATGCACAATACCGCAAAATACTCGTGCAGGGGGAGCCGCGTCTCCACGAAGCAGCATACAAGTGTATATAAGCGGTACACACTTTCCCATCACGATTGACAAGAGTGGTTGGTAAGCTAGGCGAGGATGGGGGCGATGAAATCGCCACATTCTTTCTACCATCGCGAGTCTGCGATCGACGGAATGTGACTGACTCTGTCGGCCCATCATATTATGCTAGTCATATGGAATCCCCGTCCAAGTCCGTAGAATAAGATGTATTCAATATCAAGTCAGCTTTCCAAACTAGCTTTCAAAGAGGCCTTGCCTCGAAAGCCATGGGTATCTCGCGCCAATGAACCAAACGCCAGCAAAATCCAAATTTCGTCCAAGCTTTGCACCTGGGAGAGAGGACCCCTCGACTGGCGTATTGAACTTTTATGCCGCCTACTTCATGGCAAAATCAAACTCCTCAAAATCTGTCCTCAAGCCCTGGGCATCCTCTTCCTCCGCCAGTTGCTCACTTCCGTCTTTGCGAAGGAGCGCATCCATCCAATTCACCCGGTTCTCCAGCTGCAATAGACCCGCCATGACCTCCCGGCCGAACCAGATATTGAATCGCTGTTCATTCGGTAGAGGAAAGTACATAGATTTTGCCACCCCGAAATCTTTCTCGTCGTTGCCATTGGTGTGGTCTGCCGTTTCAACTGGATCCGACACCCACGTCCACACGCGAAAGTAATCCGACCGTTGAGGCAATAGACTGTCGGGGTCACAGGGCTGGAATGGAGGGTACTCGTGCCGTTCTCCCGCTACCTTGAAAGCCGCCTCGACCAAGCCTTTCTTCACCTGTTCAGCCTGACATGCCATCAACTGCCAATGGTGATGCCGGATGCCGGTGCGATTGACTTCCCAGCACACAGTGCCTAGCTGACCTTGACTCTTTGTGCCAATCATCGTGCTCAGTGCCTTGCGGAAGCGGTTCATTTCCTTAAACTCATTGGCCATCTCTTCAATGGATCTCTTGCCCTGAGCTAGCTCGTCCGCAGCATGGTAGTACGGGATGATCATGACATGGCCGGTGAATGAGAGCTGTGGGAAAGTCGATGGCAAGGGTAGTGGGCCCCTAGAAGCTGTTACCATGCTTTCCTCGCCTAGAGATACCACCAAATGAGTCTTTGCACCCGGCTTGTTCAGGCACATGAAGCAATCATTCGGGTCTTTATTCTGGTTTCTGCGTGCACGTTTGTAGTGGCGTCCCTCTTGCCCGCCGTTGGCATATCTGCTGTATGGCTGATCTTCTAGGGCCTGCCGCTTTCTGGGCGGCGAGGACCGGATGAAGGGCGATACACCAGGAGGCTCCACTGTGGGCGGAGGACGTGATGTGTCCAGGCTGAATGCCGTCATCCATTCTTTCGTAGGCGCAGAAACATTCGGGAGAGCTTTGAATCTTGTCACTGCCAACTCTTCTAGAGAACTGTAGTCCACGACATGCTTGAAAGGTTCCCGTTCCCAAACTCCAGCGGGACTGCTAGCGAAATGGTACCATGGCTTCAACGCTTGACACAAGTTTGAGATAGACTGGGTGCCCTGGTCGCCTTTGACGCCTTCTGGTAGCGGGATTTTTGATCCGTTCGTGATGTTAGCCGGCCACTCATTTGTAACCAGAATGTGAGCGGAATGAGCCCCATGGAGACCTCGTGCATCGTTGTCCAAATACAGAGGGTCGCATTTTCCGAGTTTCTGAGTGAGAGATGCTTCATTTTGGACAAGTCGACCTCCAAGGTAGACAATCTTCACCACTTCGGTAGTGGTCATCGTTCCTTTGCGACCCAGATAGAAGAGGTTTGCACAGAGGTCGTCGTCGCCTTCCAACTTGGCCTTGACTTTTTCAGGGAAGCTCAGATCGCCAACGGTGAAATAAGTCGGGAGAGGGACATTGATGCGTCCTTGGAGGAGCAGCTCGAGTTCCTCTGAGTGGCTGGAATCATCCTGCCCGAACAGATCGCCAACAATCAAGACCAAATTGAAGTTCTGCTTGGCTTGCAGTTTGGAGATTTTTTCAAATGCTTTCTTGAGCTGGCCTTGCACACCTCCAACCACGAGTCTGCCTTCTGTTAGGTCATGCTGATGTGAAGATATCCTGGGCTTACATCTTTGCCGTTCCCATCGTGTCTCGATGTTGCAGAAATGTCCAGCTTGTAAGCCTGAACAGATAGCGTTATTCGTAGATCCTAGCAGCCAACTCCGAATCTCATAGCGAAAGATGGATAGAGGTGCCCACTTCTGTCTTTGCGACCACGAGAACTCAGATGAGATGATTTCGAAAAGAAAGGGCCGCAATCCAGGGATATATATATTTATCAGCCTGTCAAATGCCAGTGACAGTCTGGTCAAGAGATCGTGAAGGGCGTGTAGTTCACTAACAAAGTGTACTTGCTCGTGATGGACTCTTCTATCACCGTCACTTTCAACGTGAAGAAAATATTGTCGCGGAATGAGAATTGCGGCGCCGTATCGATTTGTATGGTGGAGCGCAGATCTTGTCAGCCGCCGATCTCATGCGGGGAAAAATTCAGGCTGCGTCTCGCCGCCGCCTCCAAAAATTTACAGCGTTGTACAGATTGGGCGAATTACTAGTACGGGCATCTTTTTCTAGACCTCTGCCTTTTGTCGCAGTCGCCGTGCCTCCCTTCTGTGAGCACACCTTGAAGCCTGAATACAACATGATAGCGACTCTACTGCCGTAAATTTGCTGTCATGGCACCTTCGTCCGGTGCCCCGGCCGGCCGGGCCCTTCGCAAGACCAAGAACCCTACCGCCTCAACCCATATACACCGATATGAGTCCTTCACGAAGCGCATCTCGAGATTGAAGATCGACCCGGTCCACACCGTGGAAAGAAGGAAACCCTCGAATGTGGACACAGACTTGACACAAAGCTTCTTCCGCACTGCGCTCGACGAGTGGTCAGAATTGAACTTGTCGCAGACATTCACCAGTTTCCTGAACAAGGTCAATCCGCTGTCCGAGAACCTGCCTCAGCTTCTCCACCATGCGGACACAATCTTTGATCTTCTGGTGCAACACATTGAAAAGAAGGACGAACTTGCCCTGGAGCCTCTCCTGAGTCTCCTTGCACACCTCGCACATGATATCGGGCAACGGTTTGAACAGTACTTTTCCCGCACGGTAGTGCTGGTTGCCGATGTCGCCGCGACTCATAGCAGCGCTGAAGTTATCGAATGGTGCTTTACATGCCTGGCGTGGCTCTTCAAATATCTCTTGCGGTTACTTGTACAGGACCTGAGGCCCCTCCTCGATATCATGACCCCGTATCTTTCGGCAAAAAAAGAATACATTGTTCGATTCAGCGCAGAATCCCTGGCATTTCTGTTGAGGAAGGCTGCCGTTCTATACCAGAAAAGAAAAGCCCCCCTGAACCTTGCCATCAAACATCTTTTGAAAGGTCTGATCCGGGACGAAGACCCAGCAAAACTCTATTCATATCGAAATGGTGTTATGAGCCTTTGTGTTGAAAGTGCAAGAGGATTGGACGGCCAGTTGCATTCCAGCGCTGAATCTCTATTCCGCTGCTTGTTGGATGTTGCTACGCCGTTAAGCGGGGAACCTGAGGTCCGGGCCACCGTTGAGGGTATTGTGATCGCGTTAGTCCACGAGACCAACAGCACTGGATTTCAGCCCGTCTTGGATGTTGTAATTGACTTTGTCCGGGAACGCGGCGTATCGAGTGACCCGAGCCAAGTTCTATTCGCGGTTCGACTCATCACCGTGGCTATAGGTACAAGAAGAGGCACAAGAATCTCTAGCTGGACGGCCCTCACGGAGGCCTTTCTCACCATCGGGGAGAATGCAGCTCAACGAGCCAACGACGAAACTCAAATCAAGCAAGAGTTGATCACTATCTCTGCTGGGATCTCTCAATTTGCACCCATGGACCAATTGTTGCCCTTCTCGCAAAAGCTGTTAGATTTTGTTGCGAACCAGTTCTCCATAAGAGAATTCTTTGCCTTTTGCACGATTTGCGCAGATCTGGGAAAGGAGAGATTTACGGATCTGGTGTTGCCCCGGCTCCAACAGTACATCATCAGGCATTGGCGTGACGACGAGGTTTGCGTATACTATCTGCTGGAAACTCTCCGGCAGACTGACGCTATTTCCAATGGGCGGTCAAGTTCAGGGGCATTAAGCTGTCCCGAGTTTGAAGCGTCGGTGCTTCATGAACTTTCTGCCTCTACCGCTACAGACACCAATCTGCCAGTAGAACAATTCGCTGGCCGAGTCCATTTGCCGGTCAACCTTCGCCATCCTTCCGATTTGAAGATTGTCACCGCCCTCCTTGGTACATACCGCTCCTTGATCGTGGATGCGCTCAAAGAGACCGATGGAGAGCCGGATATTTGTCGTCGAGTGATGCTGGGCTGGGGCCTTGAGACATACCTCGAATTTCTACCGGAGGGCGACAGTGGGATTTCGGAACTTGTATCGATAGTTCTCCGGACCTCTCCGCTCCATTTTCGACTGCCATCGTTTCTGCACGGAAGCATTCGTCTGCTGCGCAAGGCCAGTAAACCGACTGAATCACAAAGGAGGAACCTGGAAAGCGTTCGTAATGTCTTGATCGACAATTTGCTGAGCACGTCTTCTTCTCTGAAGGAAGGGTCTCTTGAAATGCTTGCTTTACTCGCGGAATCGGACAAGAAGGAGGAGCTTGCTGAATCCACTGATCTAATGCTTGAAATCCTCAGAACCCCATACTTGCCGGCGGAAGTCAGGAAGATTGCCATGCTCCTCAGACGCCTTCCTCCACGGCAACAGAAGCTTGTTTCGGACGCATCTTATCAGAACATGACGCCCTTCTTTTGTCTGGGGTTGCTATCTCATTACCATGACCAAACGAGAAAGGAGGTGTGCAATGTGTTGGCTCAAATGACGGACCCAGCTTCAGTGGAAGAGTTCATCATAAATGTTGCTATCCAATGGTTACGGACACCCTCCTCCGTTGACCATGCCGATGGGGCGAAGCCTGAACAGCCAATACAAAGGTCATCTGCCTTCGATTGCACGAATCTCATGCACATGGATGCTCTGTCTACGAAGCAGCTTCAACAATTCCACCAGGCCAAAGATCAACTTCGCGGAGTGGTCGAGCGTGCCCACCAAATGGAGAATGTAAGAACACCCGCCAATGGACGGACACTAGCACTTCAGCTCTTGTCGGCAATTCCAGCCTCCGCCGAGCGCCGGTCTCGTTTGTTGGTGCCCATATTCCTTGCAGCCCCGATGAACCGGGGGCAGCAGCAGCAGCAAAAGCCTAGTTCAGATTCTTCTACATCGTCACATACCTTGAGCCCAGATGTGGATGATTCTGAATGGACTCTGCCTGAACGGAAAGCATTGCTCACGCTTTTTGGCAAATTCATCAACCCCCGTGTACTTTTCAGGTCAGGTGAACTTCGCGACAAACTGGTGGATTTACTAAGCAACGGCAATGCTGAGATTCGAAAGCTCGCCCTTCAAGCTGTTTTGACATGGAAAGATCCAGCTTTAGTCCGTCTCGAGAAAACTCTTCTGGACGTGGCCGAAGACAAAATATCGACCACAGACTTGGGCGCTTTACTAAGCGCTGAGGAAGACCAAAGCACCATAAGTCCGGATGATCGCGACACTGTTTTTCCGATTCTACTGAGGCTTGTTTTTGGTCTAATTGTCGGCCGAGCAGGCACGGTGGGTTCGCAGGAAGCGCGGCGGAAATCCATACTGCGCACACTCTTCCGAATGAGAGAAAGCGAGGTTGCGACCTTTCTCGACATCGCTTTGGGAAAATTGAAGGAGGTGAAAATAGCTGGCTCCGGCATCGACCATATTGGCGCCGATAGCCATTTCGTTCCAGAGGATCAGCAATATGGATTCCTGCGGCTATTGTTATCAATGCTGGAGACATTACAAAGTCGGTTTGCCCCATATGGCCCTCAGGTTGTCGATGCAGTGGTCTTTTGCCTTGTCAGGGCCTCGCGCCAAGGCCCTCCTGGTGCGCCAGCATCTGCCCCGTCGTCCAGTCTAGCCCGAAGCATCAGGCGCACGGCTTTCCAGTGCCTAGTTTTACTATTTGAGCATTGTGAGAGTATCGACTGGCCGTCATACCTGCCCGTGCTGTTCTCCAATGCAATCAGTCCTAGACTCGAAACTTTTGCCTCCGAAGCAAACCAGGGAATATCAGGGTTGCTGCGACTCTTTGCCTCCTGGGTGCATTCCAATGACCAGATCGGTTATCTCAGGGCATACGATGACAGGGTTCCCAGTACTCTCTGGCAATGTTTGACCACACCATCTGCGCAAAATGAGACGAAAACCTTCATTCTGCAAGAGATCGTGGTTCCTTGGGTAACCATGGCTGATGACCAGTCCATCAGCCCAAACAAAGCTGCAGAAGTGCTGCAGGAAGAGGCCAATGGGTTGCTAAAGGCTCTTACGGTCATATTGGAACGGACGCCGTCCAAGGAGATCCTCAGCGCCGTCACAACTATTCTGCCCAAGCTTGCGCCTTTCGCAACGTCTTCCGAGTCTCGGCAATCTGCCATCAGCCTTCTCATCACCCTACTGGCTGACGCAAACCGCAAGGTGCCTCCGAACGTCAAAGGTCAACTACTAGCGTCGATTCATAGCTTTGTCGAAACCAGCGGCGATCTGATTGACGAAAAATCTCACAAAGATTTGTATGAATTGGCTTCATCCTTGTTCAACTATTTCAAGGATGAGTCAAATCGCCAAGTCCTTTGTCAGATCCTTGATTGTCTATCACGGTCGAACCCTTCACTGGAGCAGGCCGCTCGATTTTGCCATGCTTTGAACGCAATCTCTACGGAACGGCTCGAAGAGATTGACTATGATAGGCGTCTACAAGCCTTCGGGGAAATAAATGCACTGGAGGTCGGCGAGCAGAATAAGGCCATATGGCGCCCAATCGTCTTCAACTTGCTATTTTTCGTCCGGACTATGGAGGATTTTTCCATCAGGTCCAACGCATTAAGCAGCCTGAAGCAGTTCATCGTCAAAGCAGCCGAATCAGGCTGTTCCGATTTGGAAGACCTAACCAGAACGGCAATCCTTCCAGTGGTTAAAAAGAACATCACACATGAGTCCGAGCTTATACGGGCCGACTTTGTCTCGCTGTTTGGGCTTCTGGTACAATATGTTCGGGACGATCCAGACCTCGAAAACCTGCGCCCTCTTCTTGTCGGCGGTGACGAGGAGGCATCGTTCTTCTCGAACATACTTCACATTCAGCAACATCGTCGTGTACGGGCAATCCGACGACTTGTCTCCGAGGTTGAGAAGGGTGCAATCAATGCGCAGAACAACGCAGATATCTTCATCCCTTTGCTGGAGATGTTTGTGTATGACCCCAGCACGGATGAGTCTGCCCAAACCACCAAAGGACAGAGCATAGCAGCCATGGCTACTCTGCTCCAGTGGATCAACTGGAAGCACTTCAAAACGTTGTTCCGACGGTACCGAAATGACATCGACAAGACCGACAGCGCACAGAAACCTGCTAGCCGGCTTCTATCACATGCTGCAGATGCTCTTTTAGTCGCCAAAGCGCAGCAATCTGGCATACCTGACGAGAATGGCGAAAAGGCGGTCCCTTACCTGGCCAGATCGATTCGAGATAAAGATGTCGTGGAGAATGAGCTTCGGACTCATTTCATACCCAAACTCGCGGAGTTGGTCCATTACAAAGACGAGACAGAGATCAGCTTCCGAATTCCTATCGCGGTGACCACGATCAAACTCATCAAAATGCTTCCGCAAGAAGAGGTTCAACTTCTTGCTGCTCCTATCATGCTCGATATCGCGCAAATCCTGAAGAGTCGCACTCAAGAATCGCGTGACGTTGCACGCCGTGCTCTTTGCGAAATCGTCACACTCTTGGGCCCGTCGAGTCTTCAATTCGTGCTGAAGGAGATTCGTTCCACGCTCACCAGAGGATATCAACTGCATGTGGTGTCTTACACACTACACTCCATATTGGTGGCGATCACTCCTCACATTGAGCTTGGCGATCTCGATTACTGCCTTGATGATCTTGTTCTGGTGGTAATGGACGATATCTTTGGCGCTGTCGGTCAGGAAAAGGAAAACCAAGACTACATCAGCAGCATGAAAGAGGTCAAAAGCAGCAAAAGCTACGACTCCATGGAATTGCTTGCTCGGTCTACAAGTGTCGGCGCGCTTATGAAGCTCGTCGCCCCCATACAAACCATTTTGTCTGGGACGCTCACTTCGAAGCAAGTGAGACAGGTGGACGAGCTTTTGCGAAGGATCGGGATAGGTCTATCGCAGAACCCTGCGACAAGCAAGCGAGATTTATTGGTTTTTGCGTATCATTTGATCCAGTCATTGTACCGACAGAAACAAAATGATACGACTGCCGAGAAGTCCCTCACGCTTGAAGAAAGGAGTCGCCAGCGGTATCTTATTCAACTGAGCTCGGCCCACAAGACCAGCAGTGGTCAGACGTCGCCCCTGTTGTATAAGCTGGCTCGCTTTGCTTTGGATCTGGTGAGATCGACACTCCAGAAGCATGACGATGTTCTCACTCCCGAAAACGTTCATGGGTTTCTCCCCATCATCGGCGATGCCATTATTGAAGGCCAGGAAGACGTCAAGATTTCTGCTTTGCGCTTGCTATCAGCCATCATCAAACTTCCCATGACCGAGCTGGACGAAAATGCGCCTCTGTATGTCAGCGAAGCTGTCAAACTGGTGAAGAATTCGACAAATACCAACGAGGAGGCGGCTCAAGCCGCGCTTAAACTTGTGGCTGCAGTACTTCGTGAACGGAAGAGTGTCAAGATTAGAGACTCGGATATAGCAGACCTGTTGCATCGCATTACCCCGGATATTGAAGAGCCTGATAGGCAAGGTGTTACTTTCAACTTCATCCGGGCCGTCATGGCTCGAAAGATTCAATTACCGGAACTGTACGAGCTCGTGGACAAAATTGGTATCATGATGGTGACGAATCAAACCAAAAGCGCGCGCGATGTGGCCCGGGGTGTTTATGTCCATTTCTTGCTCGAGTACCCGCAGAGCTCAACGAGGTGGACCAAACAGCAGAAATTCTTGATGAAGAACCTCGAGTACGCTTATCCCGAAGGCAGACAATCCGTCATGGAAGCCATCAATACTTTGGTCGCCAAGGTCAAGGGAGAGCCAGCCCAGGACTTGATCTCCACCTTTTACATTCCCATCATGCTTCGGATGGCCAACGATGACAACAAAGGCTGTCGGGAACTTGCCGGGGTGTTGCTCGGCCAGCTGTTCCGCTCAGCTGATAGAAGCCATCTTCGAGGCCTTTTGGAGCCCCTGCAAACATGGTCGGAACAGGAAGACAACCAAGCACTACAAAAGATAAGCCTGCAAGCATACAGTATTCTTCTAAGCACGGGAGCAGCTCTAGATCAAGAAGAAATTGCCCATATTCGCGATCGTCTAGCCAAGATCCTCCAAACGCCAGTCGCGGAAGATGGTGACGACTGGGAGATTCTGTTTCAAGGATTATTGCTGTTGGCGAGATTTGTCGAGGCTCATCCTGACATGGTCTTGACCCAGAAGCAAGCTCGGCTGTGGTCTTTTGTCTGGAAATTGTTGAACCATCCCAACGTCTGGGTTCAGAGTACTTGTACAAGCTTGATCCAGGAGTTCTTCCGACATTGTGCTTCTTCGGACCAGACAAAACTTCCGCTAACTTGCGACCATGGGCTTCGATTGGGCAAAGAGGAATTCCTCGCGATTTTGAAGGCCAGTGTTCGAACGCTCAGACGGACACAGGGCAATGAGGATCTCAGCATGAACACCGTTCAGAACCTGGTGTTTATGGCTCAATGTCTGGATGTCAATGGACTGACGATGGAAGTTGCCGACAAGGACGACAACACTGCCCGAGAAACTGGCGCACAATCCGACACTGACTCGGACGAGGAGGAGGAAGAAACGAAAACCAAGCAAATTCCCGCGATACACTATCTCCTGGATCAAATGGCACGCATTTTGCGGGTCGAAACGTCTCGTCTCACCTCTGCCGCCTTGACGCCCAAGATATCCGCCCTGGTCTTCTTGTCGACCGTTATCCCTGCGCTTTCCATGGAAAGTCTGGCTGGACAGAGAGTCCACCACATTCTCCTCCCCCTGCAACACCTTACAGATCCCAACACTATTCAGCCTCGTTCGGCAGACCCAACGTTCCCAACAACTTACGCCCGATTGATCGAGATGGCGCACGAGGTGGTGGATAAACTACAGACCAAGCTCGGAGATACCGAGTACGTCAAAGTGCTGACGGAAGTGAGTAAGATGATGCGCCAGAGGAGAGAAGAGCGGCGAAGTAAGAGGAGAATCGAACGGGTGGCCGACCCAGAAAAAGCCGCGAGAGACAAGCGCCGCAAGGGTGAGCGGAAGAAACAGCGTACACGGGAAATTGGCCAAGCACATCGGAACAGACGACGGGAATTGGGGTTGTAGGACGCACTGTAGGTGCTGCGATATGGCATGAGGCGTGCGGTTGTCAGATAGGGATGGTTTGTCCTACCACTTTGCTCTATTTTGGTTTTGAAGCATAGCATGGCCCCGGCGCTGATTGTGGATTGATCTTGACAGAATGGTCCTGTCTAATAGAGATATGATATACAATCATGAGAGTCTTTGTGGTTGATCAACTTTTGTGTCCTTATTGCTCATGTCACGGATGCCCCTTGGATTTGGGAAGCCCGACGAGTAAGGGGTGGTGTCTGCTGGTCAGAATTGACAGCCTTGTGGCCCCAATCTACACCAAGTACTAGAATCTTGCAGCCCTACGACAGCGGTCTGGAAAGCCCCTGTGACTTACATGTAGCCTTGTCTTACGCAGCCATGCCACTGCAGCTTCATTTTCAACATCACCCCTACGTCAACCGCACCACCATTTCCCCCTTCCCGCATGCATTCCCTCGTCAAGTCAAGCATTAACACTCGCCGACTTTGGAATATCCGTCCCCACAGCAGCCGTAACACCCGCATCAACCGGCAAAACGACCCCCGTCAACCATCGTGCCTGTGGACCCGCCAGAAACCGAATAACACAGCCGACATCCCACCCATTCCCTTCGGTTTTGAGTAAACTGCGATTTTTCCTCGCTTGTCTTGCTTCTTCGGACATTCCCCCTCCAGCAGCATACATCATAGGCGTATACACCATCCCCGGACAAACACAATTAACCCTAATCCCATCGCCAGCATGATGCGCCGCCATCGCCCTCGTCATATTGACAATCGCGCCCTTGGCAGTCGGATACAACAAATGCGGCGTACCACCTTTCAGTCCCGCCACAGAACCCATATTGACAATACTGCCGCGGTACATCCAGGTGGGTCCGACACTGTCAGCTGGGTTGGATTGCAAAATTGCCGGTATGGCATATTTGGACATCATGACCATGCTCGCGACGTTTATCTGCATTGATGATGCCCATGCTGCCATGTCTACGTCGACGGCGGTGCCGGGGGCGCCGCCGACGCCGACGCAGTTGATTAGGATGTCGAGACGGCCGAAGTGTGCGAGGGTTGTGTCGATGATGGATTTGCAGCTGGATTCGATGCTGACGTCGCCTGCGATGGCGATGGCGGGACAGAGAGGTTTGTTGTCGCTGTTGTTGTTGTTGGGTTCACCCTCGGCCAAGGCCTCGGGTCTAGTTCTGGTTCTGGCTTCAGCTTCAAGTTCAATCATTTCAACCGTTCGTTGCGCTAATCTGATGTCGCGGTCCACACACGCAACAAAACACCCGTCTTCGGCGAGCAAAATCGCAGTCGCGCGTCCGTTGCCGATTCCGTCGCCTGCTGCGCCGGCGCCGGTCACGATGGCTACTTTGCCAGCGAGGGAGCGGGGTGGTTTGGGGAATTCGTAGTCCATGATTGAGAGATAGATGAATGAAGGTAGCCGGATGACCACTGATCGTGTCACTTGTTTAGAAGGTATGCAGGCGTAGCTATCTGTCCGATGCTGGCTGGTTGGTGGTTGGTTGACTCGGTAGTAGAGTGGACTGGCTTCTTGTGTCTCGGTTGATGTACGCCTGTCTCTCCGACTTCGCCTTCGACTTTCGTCACCGAGTCAGTTTGAAAGATGATTTCCCCGTTGGCTTTGCCCTCCAAGGCTTTCGTGTCAGGTGGCAGTGGGAGATGTGTATGTGGTGCGTCAACTCCGACAGATCCACGTCCTCGTCCTTTTCACGTTGCACCTTCGCCTGAATCTCGTCTCGGATTTTGACCCACCTGGGATGCTGATTCACTTGTCTAACAAGGACTGAATGATACCAAGCGACCGCTGTTCTTTAGGGCTGTCTGTCACGGCCACCACAATTCCTCAAGACACCAAGACCACTTATCAAACTGAGCCGATGGGATTAATGAGTGACTGTCAATGTCAACTCCTGATCTGTGAGCTGTGACACACAGTCTCGTGGACAGTCCAATCTGGAAGGAAAAAGAGGCCAGTCACTACCTCAAGTCGAGTTATATTCCACTCTTCTCACCTTGGGTTTATGATGAACTGAAACATGATACAAATACCTAGAACCTAGTCAGGTAGCTTGCAGGTGGTAATAGACGAGAGGGATTCCACGCGTCTGTTTCTCCAACTGATGAGGTGGTGTTTGGAATACTCCCAACCGAACGGAATACTGTCTACCTCGGCTCAAAGACCCACTCACTGCCGTCCGTGGGATCACCCCGTGGAGACAGACAACATGTCTACTACCAGTAGGTATACTAACATCGTACTGCATAGATGTCCCAGAATACCTTTAGTTTCGTCTGGACTTCGGGATCCGGACTGTTTCAATAATGAAAACACCCTGGCACTACACTTTATCATCCTTTACATCAACCAAACATAACTACGTGTCGGTGTAGTATATAGTCGGAACTCCAAAGCTGACTCGATCGCGATCCTTTTGTACGCAGCGACCAGTACTCGACTTCCTAGTAGTATGATGGCAACCCTCCTTGCACATTGGGTTGGGAAACAATAAATTGCGTTGCGGTACGGCGCGTTCAGACTTCACAAAGCAGCCTGGAGTGGATGTTTCATAGCATATCCATGCTGAATGGCGACCATGTCAACGACCATACCATCCTTCTCTCGCGACACCATCCATCAGGTCCATCACAAACCAAGCGGATTCTCAGCATTCTGCTCCTTTCCCCCAAACGGCTCCTTCATCCTCTTCTCTTCCGCCTCCTGTGCCTTCGCCGGCCCACCCTCATGATTTCCAAAACCCACACCCATCTGTTCACCCCATCCTTTCCCAAAGTTCATGACCCCGCCGACCGTAGGTCCCAGGACCCCACCGAGCGGTTTCCCTGCGGTTTCCAACACGGGGCCGGCATGTTTGCCCACGGGACTCAATACGCCTTCGACTTTGTCGCCGGCGGCGTTGCCTAGGTCTTCGGGTTTTTGGTACCAAGACGAAGATGAGGATTCTTTACCGCCTGTAATAACGAGTTATGAAGTCGTCAGCCTAGGTCTGTCACCCTAAACAAAAGTGCGACCAATCCAATCGCGGTTCAAGGACAATGTTGTCAAGTATTGACCGCGCTTCAAAAAGGATCAAGCCATGCCTGCCACTGCCACTGCGGAGTAAGGTATTTTGGACAAGGTAGAAAATCTACCGACCTTCTTTCTGCTCAGGAGCACCACCACTTTCCTGGGTGTCCTGGGTGTCCTTGGTCTCTTTGTTCTCGTTGTTGTCAGACATTCTGGAACGAATCTGACGGAACAGGTAACGTCGCGTCGTCCGTTATTTGGTAGTCGGAAACAGATGACTCGACAGGACTCGACTCGCTTGGTCCGCAGGAATAAAATAGTTGTAGACTACAGTGGTCTGTTCTGTTTTGTTGCTGGTATAGTACTAATGTTGCACTCTCACTGGCTCACCAAGATTGTTCACAAAAGAATAGAATTCGAGTCGGATCACAGACGAACAACAACAAACCTCATGGCCTGAGGAAAGGCGCAGGACGAAGCCACGGCAAGGCAGGCTTGTCTGGACCCTCCATCGACATCATATCCCGCTCGCATGCAGCCCGAGTCTGCAGCTGAGTGGTACATACCCATACCGTGACTGGGTTCGCAGAACAGGGATCCTGCCATGGCTGCAGTGGCTTGTCAGTTCAAAAGCCAAACAACCCGACGAGGGGAGCACGATGACGTCGAACCTGGGGTGGGAACCGGTGGGGAACGAGGTCAGTGTTAACAAACTTGCCAAGTATACCTAGGTAAGTTTGCTGTTCAAGTTACTTTAGTATTCGAAAACATTCAGCCTTGCCGTTCTCATCAGCCTTGCTCCCGAACAAGCTGGACCTGGGCACCTTGTAGCCTTCCTGGCACCCCCCTGAGCATCAAACGAAGCCAAATCTAGGTAGGTAGTAGTTGGGCATTTGGGACTATCGGGACGCCAGACAGAGCATCCATCCACCCCGAATCACTGTATGCTGTTCTGTAATAAGGCACTCATACTAGTAGTATCCAGTACTGTACATACTCTACATAGTAGCCAAGCACAATGCACACTTGTAGGCGACCATCTTGCGTTGAAGCTTGCGTCTCTGATGGCCTTTAATTCATTGCTCAAAGCTAATCCACAAGCTGACCACTGCACAGCTAAGCGTGACAAGCAAAGTCCACCATCACCACGACCACCACGGATCTGAAGCTGCCGCTGCTGCCACACCTTTCGGTGTAACAACGGGCAGCAAAACTAAAATCTGTCCGTATACACACCCACCGGCCTCGTGACGAAGCGATTACTTCTCCTTCGCGCCTCATCCGGCGTCGACGACCCAGGTCCACCACTTCCGCTCACATCTCGATCCCGTGCAGCACTCTCCGTTCCCAAGCCTCTGGATCCAGCGCGCATCTTGGCCTCTAGAAGCGCGAGCGCATGGTCTCCGGCTGCTCTGGCCAGCTCTGCTTCTCTGAGAAGCCCCTTTCTGGTCAATTCTCGCTCTTCCTCGGGAAGCACAAACCGGTGAATTGTACGGTGATCCAACACTCGTTCTTCCGGATCGCCTGCGCCTTCAACCCAGGTCCCCTTGCCGCACCGGCCTTTCCGGCGGTACGCGCTGTACTCAGTAGCACCGGCTCCTTTTTTCCCGCGTCCCGATCGTTCGAGCAGTTTGCGTGGGTCAGGATCGGTCTTGGGCCAAGCAAAGCCGTACAGCATGCTGTGTCGTTCACATCGGGGACATTCGCGTCGGGTTTGGTATCCATTGGGTTGAACAAAGAATCCATAGCATTTGTCATTGTGACATTGAACCCAACGGTCATGAGGTTGAGCCAGTAACTTTCGGGTCAATATATAATCCCCGGCTATCCGAATTGTGCCCGTAACCGGGTGGACGGTCAACTTGGTCACTGTGGTTGACGTTGTGTTGGGCTCAATGGACGGCAAAACTCCGTCTTCTGTGTCAGCGTCCTTGGGCTTTTCAACTTCTCTCGTAACAGTGGTAGTCGCTAGAGTCGAGATGGCATGTGGTACAGGGGCACCCGCTATCTCAGGGCTGACCGTGGTGGCCACTTCATTAGCAACATCGAAAAATACGTCGGCCGTTGTTCCTGAATCTTGGCTCAAGGAATCAACCACAATGGTGTCCCCATCTGCTTCCAGTTTCGTCGTCTCCATTGATTCGATTTTGATGGTAACAGCACTGTCACTGATGGGATTTGCAGGGATTTGTTGGGTTGACGGCCCCGTCTCGTTTGCTGAACCATAACTTGATGGAGATGTAGGCGCTGGAGAGATGGGTGCTCGTGCGGAAATCTTGCCAAGTAGTCTAGCAGTCATCTTACTCTCGCGGGAATTTCTCTTGGACTTGGCACTACTGGGTGACTTTTGCTTTGCATCTAGCGATCCATCACCGACTGTGGTTGGAGGAGTCGATGCTGCTTCTGATTTGCTGTCTTCGGCACCTTCGCGCTCTGTCAATCGTGATGGACTATGAGGTGGAGAAAGCGTGGTCTTCTCCCCAGAAACCGAAGATGTGGGATCGATAGCCTCCGATAAGCCGGTAACGGCGCCTGACTGACCGTGGTCGGAATCGGAGCTTGTAGGAGGGGTCCACGAACGTTGCAGCTTGGAAGGGGACAGATTAGTCTTTAGCTGCTTGCAAGGAGGAGCTGAAGACTGTCGCGAAGACGCTTCTGGTGCCCGCTTGCGCTTTAAGCTGCGTGACCGGTGATTGTCGATGAGTTCGCGTGAAGGAGTAGAAGCGTGGCTTGAAGGCTCGAGAACCGCAGCTTTCGATGTCCAGCCGTTGCGCTCAAGAACCTCGCAAGTATGACAGAGACAATCTATATTGCCGGGTCCAAAGTAGTCATCACCATATGATACGGTGATCTCGTCCCCAACCTCAATGTTCTTCATGGCGACCACTTCCATACCGTCCGGACCCCTTGTCACAAGGCGACCATTTGCATCGCAGTCATGGTTGGCGAACCGCGCAGGGCCCAAGAAGATGGACGAGTTCTTTTTGCGACTGGAGACAACGATGCTGAAATTGCGGTTGCTCAGGTCTAACTCGGCCGATTCCTCCGTGGTTAGAGGCACGAGAGTGCCTATGAGGTATTTGACCGTGTCGCCTTGCTTGATCCTTCGTCGTGCGGTGACGGCGGCCTCATATGTGGTGATGGTATACCGATTGGTAGCGGACACCTCCCAAGGGCAGTCGGTTTGGTACATGGCGATGTACTTGCGAAGGTGGCTGAGAAAATGTTCTTGTTCGGCTTTGGAGCGCAGGCTTTGCTTGTACCGTTTCAATCCAGGCAGGGCAAGCAAGGCCTTCTCGGCTGCCACCAAGTCCTTATCGACGATGACCTTGTGCAGGAGAATCCGGGGTACTTCATCTTCCTTGATACCTCTAACAGGGATGTGCTTCGTCCGGTTCTTCCGTATGCGGTACTTGTAGTAAGCCTGAGACGTGTCAGCACAACATGCTCCGGGTTGCCAATGGCTGTACAAACATTATCTATTAGTACGTCTGAACAGACGTCGTCGTACGCGGCCAACTCAGCCAGAGAGAGCCGGTGAGCCTTCTCCGGCTCCTGGACAGACTTCTTTCGAGTCATTGTCGCGTGGTGTTGCGAGTCGTCCGTTAGCAAGGGGGTTGGGGTTTTTTGTATGAAGAGGTAGCGCTCGAGGGTAGGCGGCCGAGATTGTAGCGAAAGGTTGTGCCCAAAGCTGACAGCGAGCGAAGAGGTCTCTGGCCAAGTAGCGCAAATGATTGTCCAGACGCGATCTAAGGTTCAGGCCAGCCTGATGTGACGAGCAGTAAAGTGAAAATGAACGTGGTGCGACATGTTGGTCGCGTGGATAAAGCGCTTCAACTGGACGAAGCAGAAAGAATCTTTCAACTCTACGTGACTTTTGACATGGAGGAGAAGGGATGGTGTTCAACTGCTGTCAAGGGAGCAGGAGACACGAAAGGGAGAGGGGCCACACGAACTGGAACGGGCGCAGCAGCAGCAGCAGCGTCGACAACACTGGCAAAGGGAGAGGGAGACACACGGCGCGGACGGGCTGCCAGTGGAATCTGGCATTTTAGTTCCTGTTATTTTAGTGAGAGTCCGTCCTGTTGTTGGTTAGTGGTATAGGAATTGTGGGTTAGTGAGCTGTGTGCCGTGCTAAACTTGAAGAGAAATGAACCTTCCGGCGTTTAGACTGCTACTACGGTACTAGTACGGTAGGTATTAAGATCTCGTATAGGTCGCGCCTCTCCCGAGTCTGGATTGTCCGGCCACCAGTCAAACACAAGCGCCCCGAGTCGAGAACCATACAGGTAATCATCGGTGGCTATGCACGCCCGCCAGGTGCGCCGCTCAACAGCTCTCGCTCGTCAGGTGCCTGGTACTTGCGTCGCCTGAAGTGCACCATCTCTGCCTTCCAATATTGAGCAGGGGTCCGAGAAAAAAGCTCTGCAATTCTCAATGTTCGCTTGGAACCGTAGCAGTTCCGAGAGAGTTGATCCGACCTCGATTCGCCGGACCTGATGCCCTTGCACGAAACGGTCCCATTCGAGGTCTTTGAAATTTTGAACTCATTATTGTATATACACAACCTCAGCGCGAGTTACGCTTTTTAAGGATTCGGCGCGAGGCCTTCAGATGGCGTGATAACAAACACCCACCCACCATGCATCACCGGCTGGACAACTAATACATACCTGCTATTTACTATGCAGGTAGGTAAGTATCTCAGAGATAGCAAGGATACGGGTCAAGTGATCATGCTAGCTCTTGAGCAGCTCCGGTTATTGGAGCACTAGGAAAGCAATCCCGGCAATGGTGCCTGAGTCCAACTTGAACTGCAGGGCACTGCAGCCTGAGGAGCTTGTGACAGTGATGATACGCTATCATCCTACGCTGGCCAGCTTCATTTTGTCAAACATTCTGTCAATCTGACTTGATGGATTCGCACCGGATAGCCAAACCTTGACCTTACAGCTCCAGCAGCATGTGTTCGATATCAGTTTCGACTGTCATCGTGGCGATGTGGCAGTGGGTGAAGCAGCGACGTTTATTTGGGTCCAAGGTATGAAACGAACCAGTACAGCCATACCTGAAATTAGCCTCGATTGGTGTCATATCATCAATTCCTTCCCATCTGAGAAGCATGGCTATGATATAGCCAACGCAGTATTTGTGTTTGTCGATATTATGGAAAGACTCACTAAGAAGGTGGCTGCTTGGTTCCAGGCCATCTACAGTTTTCAACAGACAGACGACGTGGATCACTATATCTACGTCCGGATTCATCCTCGATATGCAACGTTCTCGACGGAGGTATGTCAATGTCCTATGCGGAGAACGCAGCCATGGCCCACGGTCCGCGTCTAAAATGAGTTACCGGTTGACCGGGGACTAGTCCTTATCCTCTTTCGAAGGGCAGAGCCTGTCAGATTAGATGGGAAGGCTGCCACGTTCAAGAGTGCGGCTCCTTCCTCGGGGGACCGTCGCTACTGACGAGTGAGCAGATGCCCCTGGCAAATTGTTTGCTCCGCTCGCTTTATGCCCAACGCTGGAGGAGTGAGCACTGGCTCAGCACTGCCGAATGCCGCAACGTGAGAGGAACTTTTGCCTGAGGCTGTGGATTGGCTCCTTTCGGGGTTCCCGATCTCCTACGATTGTGCGACTTGCATGTGGAATTCATTCCTTCATCACATCTTACTGTCATCCATCTCCTTGTTGCGTGTTGCTGTGAGGATGGCTTGTGGGATAATGGTTGGTCCAGAGGAGGTGCCCACTTGCAGGAAAGGGGGGTTGACCATTGAGATAGAAGTTCAAAATGTTCCGAGTCTTGCTGGGTCGGATATGGTTTTGGACGCGAACTGTTTGACAGGAACGAGCCAATATTTGGTAAAGGTGTCACGGCAGTGGGCAGAAAGGAGAACAGCCTTACAACTAGTCCTCTCGTCTCATCCTCAACTTCTAGGAAGTCCAGGATCTCGCCGAGAGTGCATGACTGGGATGGCCAGAGGGGAAAACCCCTCTATGTCTTTGGAAAGCACGAGAAAACCGTCGGTGGGAGGCTTCCAAGTTCTGCCAGTTCCAACCACGATCTCGACTTTACGATCTCCATCCCTGATCTGCGGTGCATTGCTAGGGCAGGATGTAATGCCCACGTCATATCGGTCAGGGACAGGAGGTGGTGGAGAGCCAATACCTACCGTCTTCATCGAGGCGGATACGTATTCATTGTTGTCGCTTACCGGACTACGAGGGCATTACGGCATGTCCCGACCTAAACGTACCATGACAACCAGGGGACCTGGCCATAGGTCCTGGCCTTATCCATGTCCCATTGATGAGACGGCCGATCTCTGATGCAGTGCCCACAGAAAGGGGTGATCCAGGAAGAGGCGCGGCTCTGGACATGAATTCTGTGTAATTCAGGGCAGTCGACCGATCGGGATGTTGATGAAATCATCTTGACGTGAGTTTGTCCCGGAGCAACACTTCCGGGCGATACTGGAACTTCCCTGGAATTCTTTCTGTGGAGAGCTGTGGACTCCAGTTGATGGGCCTGTCCCTAATCCTCCCGCTATCCAAGTAGTATTGAGTATTGGTATGCATCTACTCCTAGGCAGCTTCCTAGAACATTCGTCACCCAGTTTGGCTTGGACTGTGAGATCACCCCCCGGGATAGGGGACCCTACCCTAGACCAGACGCCCGAGTTTGTCGCAGATGCGCAGATTCGGAGTGGGAGGGGGCAATGATCGTCGAAAGGCTGCGCTCCGGAAGAAGCCTTGCAACGTTTGACCACTGGCTGGAGGAACACAACGTCCCACTTTCTCCGCAATTCGATACGTTGAAAATGCCACCGCAGGGCTATAATCCCTTGTACCTTGTAGTCACAACTTGAACTGCCTTTGTTCTCACATTCTAGAGGTACGTACCTAACCATTATTGCAGCCTCAGGCTGAGCTTCATCTGGATTGCATCATGATGCCCCGATTATCACTACGAACCCCCTTGCTGTGATACAAAGGATCCGGGTAAAGAAGCCGCCCCCCAATTGCGTGCCCGACTACAGGCCCCAGCAGAGTGAGCTCATCACAATTCACGTGCTGTGAAGTCATCATGATGACAACCCCC